>NC_068394.1:3336173-3936173 GCF_023724105.1 Carassius gibelio | reverse complement strand
ATTGCTTCCAGCTAAAATATGAGTCCTCTATCCATAATAATGCTATCTCCAGTGAAAAAGTAATCTCATCTGAATCAGGAGAGAAATATGCATATAGTTCAAGCACCGTTTACAAGCTAAAACTGTCCAAAGCAATTAAAAAAAAAAAAAAAAGGGGGGTGGATTTTGATGTGAAACAATAACAGGGGATCGACTTCACTAGAGGAAGCATTGTTATGGATTTGGTCAAAAGTGACGGTTTAAAGTTTAAACGCCTTGATCAATTTGTTCCTCACAAACATGCAGCTTTTCACTTCACAAGACATTAATTCAAGAAGTAATGTAGTTACTTGTGGATTATTGTGATGATGTTTGGACTCTTGGGTCTTTGATGGCCTGAGGTTGAGTAAATTTTCAGCTAATTTAAATTTGTGGGTTAACTATTACGTTAATGATGCTTGATGTCATCAAGACAGTAGAAGAAAAGTATCTGCTTTGTAATAACTTTTCTGAGCCTTTATTGTAACCTTTTATTTTCAGGCTGTGGCAATGAAACAAGTATGAGATATCCCAGAGATAATACTGACTGACAGGTTATGCTGACACATGCATACCACAGGCACATCGCCAGAAGGCTTTTCAATTGACAGGTCATTAAAGGTGAAGTGTGTAATTTAACCAAAAAGACTTGCAAGGAATAATGACAGTTTTCTTGAGCTCTGCCATTGGTCACAAAAAGGATACTCCCACCATTGGCGGAGCCAGAGTTGCTGTGCTGGGCTGATTGGGATGCTTAAATGAACAAAGCAATGTTTTGATAGCATGACAATGTTTGCACCTCTCAGGAGAAAGTCTTTTTTATTTTTTATTTAACACTTCACTTTTATAGGGATAGTCAACCAAAAGGTGTGAATATAGTGTATATATATGTTTGGTATGATGAATGATTTTTTTGGGGATCTGTTGGAGAGACTGATTTGGTTGCAAAACTGCTAAGGCCACAATAATGTATTGGCATTGAAGTATATTTTTGAAGTATAACGTTTTCCCATGGGCTTAATTATTCAATAACTCTTGTAATTAATTGATTGACACTTGAAAGTTTCATAGAAAAACAAAAACAAAGGGACAAAGGTTAAATGGATTAAATTAATTATTCATATTTATCTGCAATACTGAAGTGCATGAACAAATGCTAAAGAGAAATTATTTATATAATTATAAATGGAAAAAAAGTGATCCACAAACACAGCTTTTCATCACACAGCAGCACGAGTCGTGGACAAACATTAGAATTCACAATTCATTGTTTTTTACTCAGCATTTAAAATAAAATATATAATTCGCCTGCTGTCTTTGAACTGTTGAAGGAAATGCAGATGAACTACTTGAGATGTATAGTCTGCGTCATAGGTTTATGTGCTGAAAGTATGATCAGAATGTCTTGGACAGCACGCAAAAGTTATTTTGTGTTTGAAAGGTGTGCTGCTTATCAGATAACAAAAATCTGCCACTCTTAACCTATGGTCATACTGTGGGTGTACATCAAAATATTTTAATAATGCAATAAGCCAATTCTAGAGGCTGATCTCTCCATTTTAGACACATTTACTTAAGATACATTACTGATGCTGAATTGTTTTAATGTTACAATTCGCCTGTGAATCATTTGCGATATGCAAACCATTTTTTTCTGCATTTCTTTTGATTTTGATTCTGATTTCAATCCAGCTGTCACCACAGGATCAAAATGTATTTAACCCATTTCTGCTTGGTTTGTTCTGGGACAGTTTTGGTGTTCACCATCTGCTGTTCATTTCTAAACTGGCAAGAAACCTCAAACAGCATGTTGAACAGAGTCGGTTTGGGCAGACCAGAGTCTGGACCACAGACGGACGCTGAGGGCCCAGACCCCACTCAGTCTGCTGCAGCTGACCTCTTTTGGTTCATCAAAGTTCATCAAGTATTTATATGTTTGATACTTAATTACCTCCATAAGCACATTAGTGACACCTTGTCTTAGGGTCACTTGCTGGGGTTAAAGACAAACCTGCAGCTGGGTATATGATTAATAATGTCATGCCAGTTCTCTAATCTACCTAATAGGCTACTTTTCAGAAAATGAATTACTATACATGTAAAAGGTAAAGTCATTAAAACTTCATAAAACTTAATCATACCTTTACATACATTATTAATAATGTAAATAAATAATTTATCTATCAAGCATCATATAATTGATAAGAACGTTAATGAAAGACCCTTAAATACTATCTATCTATCTATCTATCTATCTATCTGTTTGTTTACACTGTCAAAGGTGTGGACGTTTTAGTAAATGTACGTCATTTATTTCCTTCTCCTATTATCAAACTTTTCATTTGGCACGGTTTTAAAATACGTTTTATGTAGACAGACAAACATATATCTGTTCAGGACGGATATGAGATTTTTGTTAGCAACAGTTAAGTTACTTCACTCACCTTTCCTCTCAGAAACGGAGCACCACACCGCGCTTGTCAGCAGAAGACAGACGATTCCCAATTCACGGAACAGAATTAGCTTCATGTTTAACAGTGGAATCATTTTAAAGCATTATTCTTGGTCAGATGTTCCCGCAAATGAACAAGATTTAGCTCGAAAGTTAGATAGTTTTCCAGAGGTAGGTTCCGTTCAGCTCACGCAACGTGTCTGAGCGCTTCTCTTTGACGTGACGCAGCTCACCTTCACTGAACGCGACGCGACTGAATCACAACGCTCTCATATTGTGGGTGTGTGTAGGCACTTACAGCTCGTGCAATTTTTGGGACGTCATCTGACACTAAATGCACCTTGCTGATTCAAAAGAATAAAGTGAAAAAGTGCACTTTCTTGTGTAAATTTTGTGATGTATCTGAAAAAAAGTGTTTGTCATTTATTTTTTCTCGTGTAGCCTATGTTTCATCACTTTTCTGGAAAGATTTGAGCTCCTATAGTTTCTCTAAAGTAATTTACACATTATGGATGTTGTTTGCTTTTTTTAAAAACCCAAACAAATCTTTAGAATCAACTGTTAACTTTCTTATCCTTGTGGCAAAGTTCTATTTTCACAAACAGAGATTTCTTAAGAAAAAAACTACTTTTATAGATTTCCTATGTGAAGTAGAACATTTCATTTAATCACTAAGATTAATTAATAACAAAATAATTTTTTGAGGAGATATTAATATTTGGTTTGATGTATTTTTGTGTCTTTTTATTATTGTTATATTATTGTTATTATATAATCCTAATCCTGATTATAAAATATATAAATTCCCCTCAAAACGGTAACAAGACATTTTTAAAAACCCGTTCAATAACCATCAGTATAATTTTGTAAGATAAACTCTGCTATGCTATTTGCAGTCTCATATATGCTGTGTGCTTTTTTGATTAAGGTGAATTAATGCATAATTTATTGCTATAATTAATATAATAATAATGAAATGTTCTTTCAAACAGGCTCATGTTCATCTTCTATAATTGTTTCTTTTTGTGCGTCTCCTGCTCACGCGTCAGTTACCGTAGAAACAGTAAACTTAGCCTCATGCTTTCAGTTTGTTCACTCAGATTCTCGGTCAAGGTAAGTTAAGTGTCTAAGTGAGGAAATTATGCCACGAATGTGACAAACTTTTTAAACCTTCGCTTGTTCAATTGCTTGACGAAGCCTAACCGTCTAAGGAGCTATCTTGAGCAACAAGGAAGTAACGTTATTATTTAATTTTTAGTAAAGACTATCGATAAAATATGTTATTTCACTGTTATTATGTTGTCCCGTTAAAGCTAGGATTACTTACTTTACTGGAAATTAATTGAAAGTACTTTTTTCGTGTATGGCATGATTCCAAAAAAGTCCCATTGATTTACATTTGGAGGTTCGTTATGTCTGTTAAACATAACCCCTGCTTACAAACGTTTCAAATTTAAACGCGTGTAATCGTCCTAAAAAGTTGCACGCGGGTGAATTCTCCCGCTAAATTTTACAGAAAGGAACACTAAACTGTAATTTTTTTTGCAATTACATTCAATTATATTCATATAGTTGTACGTGCCATGTAACAGGGTGTCCTTGAGTGATAAAAAAAGCCTAATTTAAAGCTACTGATTTTTAACTTACAGGAAGAGATTAACAAAAAATGTCAGAAAATGAAAAATCTGTCCCTACCGATTCCAATGGCAGAGAGAAATAGACAGTACCTGGCGTCTACGACGAATATAAAAAACAAGGATTTGGAGAGGAAAGTACCATGTCAACTCAAGACAAAGAAAATGATGTTGATTAGTTTTTGTGACATTTTATAATGATACGTCTTATATATATATTGTTTAGCAGAATTCTATAGGTGTGGGTAGACACAGAAGAATTAGAACACAAAAGGTAAAAAAAAAAAAAAAACATCGCTCAGGCAACACCAGCTGATATATACCAGACAGGGATCCCAGACACTGCTGTAATAACTTTTATTTTATTAAAAAACATGATATGTAAAAATGATAGCCTGAATGCACTGTAAGTTGCTTTGGATAAAAGCGTCTGCTAAATACATAAATTTAATTTAATTTTATTATTTTAAATAATAGATCATTTTGCTTGTGGTTTATTTATAGTCTGGCATTCCATGGTGTCGGGGAAGCACTCTGTGATACTATCAAATGAAGCCCGGAAGGAGAAAATTGAACAAGTTAAAGCTCTCAAAGATGAGTGTAGAGCAGCTCTTGTTGGCAGACACAAGTACATCGTCTCAGTCAATGTAGAGGTGATCAGCCTGGGGGGTATGTAAAAAAAAACCACATGGCCTGAATAAATAAATAGGCATTCCCATAATAAATTGTGTTTGTTTATAAATAATCTGTATGTGAAGTGCCATCTGAATTTCGTCTAGAATGATAATTTTTTATAAAGCCTGTGTAGTTATTAATTGATAGGTCATTTGCATTGCCATTTAAGTTAAATTAATGAATTTAAATATACAAGCTTGATAAAAATGATCATTCTAGAAGAAATTTCAGATGGCACTTAGAGGCTTTTGCATCTGAACTCTTCATGTATTAATCATGTTGATAGGCCCTATAAAACAAATATTACATATTAATCATGTCAATTTCCAAATGACGTCCAAAAAAATTACCCTGTTCAAAGGTCAAATGTTGTTCATGATGTTCAGAAATGGTCATGGACCGATGGACCTAATATAGACATGATCTGCACGTCTATCCGACATCCAATGTTTAGTGGGTTGAGTCACAGGAGGACTAGTAATTAGATGTGTAAAATCTAATTGGCTAACTTAGGCTAATTCATGGTATTCATAACAAGACAAGCCAACTAGACAGCCAGAAGGATTATCCCTGCAATTAATGCAATTTAAGTAGCTTTGGATGGGCAGCATGCCCTAAGTGGTGAGTGACTAAGTAAATATATATGCATGTTGCTAAGGAGAACAAAGAACTGGGTTGCTTTTCATTCACTGATTGCAGGGTCTTACCGGGCAGTGTTTGTTCTCCATGAGAATCACGTACAAGGCCATAACAACCACAAACATAGCCCAGGTCAGTGTGGGTTGAAGTGGGCCGGTTCTTTTTTTTTTTTCAAGTGTAGCTTCCTGTTTTGTATCGTCTATAGGTCATTCAATTCTCTTATATCATTCTCTGTGGAGGTGAATTTTGGAATGCTTGACTGCTCAGGGGCAAGTGTTCTTCACAGTTTGGAGTTTCTTTTTACTCGGGTCATGAACCAAGCCCTCAAAGCACAAAAGGTATAAATATACTGTATTATTTCAGAAATTTGATGAATGATGAATGAAAAAGGCCTGTATAGGATAGGATATGTAAATCACTGCTTGCTTTGTTGGACCATGCGTTAATATAAATATTTGAATAGTTTAGTAAAGATGCTATGTTCTGCTTTGCATTTTCATACTTTTATATATATATATATTTACATTTACATGAAGAAAAAACATATTTTAAAATCAAAAGGAAAAAAGTAACTAATTATGTTTTACACAAAAATGCTGTCTATTTTTAAAGCCATTAACATTTGTTGTATTAGACAGTAATTTAAGTTTTTAAAATTAGACTGAGTTTTAAGTGTTTTTTTGCTTAATAAATCTCACTTTTATTATTGTTATCCTGTTTGGCTATAATGATTTTTATTTTAAAATAAAAGGCAACAAAAATATGGGACTGGGACAGGTTGGTCATATGTAAGATCCTGAACTGCATCTCTAAATATGAATAGACAAAATTCATTGGTCTGTATTCACATTTAGGAAGTACCAGGAGTACCAGCAATGCTTCCACCAAATAAAAGAGAAATTACAGGATAACCATCTTGAATGACAATTTGAATTGAGGTTTGTAAACCACAGCTTTACAGACCACAGTCAACTCAAAATCAAAACTTAACCCTGTATTTAATTTAAATGAGCTCTGCTGTGTCATTCCAACAGTGAAAATTACATCTTTGGAAAGTTCGACACATTCTGCAAACATCTGTACAAGATCACAGACATGGCCACCACCCTTGGCCTAACTAGATTTTTGAAGCCTGCAGTTTATGAAAGTAGAAGGTGCTGAGAAAATATACATGCTCTACCAAACGACTGTGACCAGCATCAAATCCAAGATCTACAATGTGTTTGACCACCGCAAATGAGAGGCAAGGTCTCTTATGACTGTATAGTCGAAGATTTAGATAAGTGTTTTTTTTTTTTTTTTTTGTAGACATGATCCATCTCTCATATAAAAAGGTTATTTTTTTTGACAATGACTACACTGAGCTCAGAAAACAAATCCTGGGCTTTTATCAGTCTCTTAATGCAATTGACACTGTGCATCAACATCCAATCATTGTAAGGCCCTTTTTGTCACCTAGGTGAAAGATTATTAATTGAAAATTTGAATGGCTGATCCAGTTATTGCAGTTTATGACCAAAAGATTACGTAAATATATTCCTCCTACTCTAAAAGTAAAGCAGGTCCTTGACCTGTTGTCCAAATCTGTGAGTGGTCTGGGCAGACAAATGGACCTCACCCAGAAGTATATGGTAGATCTGCAATGGTATGAAATTGACCTTGAGTTTGTGCGCAAACTACCAAAGAGAGAAGAACTCTTCTGCACAATTCAAGACTCACTTTTATAGTTTATGAGTCTGATAAATGACTTGTTTCCAGGCACCCAGCTGGATAAGGCTGGTTATCTGGAGATGGAAACTGCTATTACCAAACAAGCTGAAAAAAATGGACTGATTGCACACCCATGCTGGATTCTAAAACTGTATATAATGCACAGAGAGTGAGGCGTGTTAGCCATTATCTGTTTTACTTTTATTAAAATTATAGGAATGAGTTTTGTCATATGCCCTGGCTGTAGGCATACACAGTTTTGCTGATGAGGACATTGATCCTCACACCATCTCTTTGTTTTCTGTGTGTAGGGATGATGACTCAGTGGTCCCAGTGGAACAAGAAAGACCACATGTATCCACACTCTAATGAACGCCATGAGAGACTGTGGAAGTCCACACAAAGAAATGAGGTGGATGAATCCCAAGGCTATTACTGCATCCCAGAAGTTTGGCACATTGTACGTGGCTACAAATGAATGGACAGATGGTGTCTTCTACACACTGTGGAGGAAAACTTTAAAAGGCCAAGAAGGTGAGAGAGTTGCATCAACAAACAATTTAAAGTAAATTAATGACATGTTTATGTCACCTTTAACTTTGAATCTATGGGCAATAAGCAGTTTTCTGTAATTTATCATTAGTTAAATATTTATGGTGCCTGTGACATTTCACTTGTGAGTATTTAAAATGGCAATTAAATTACTCCATGGTGCATGGTAAAATATTTTACAGGGAGAACACATATGGATTGTTCTTGATGGTTCAGTCGATGCTATCTGGATTGAAAACATCAACTTTCAAACTTAGATGACAAAAAAAAAAACCCTCACCCTGGCAAATGGAGACCGAATTCCAATGGCTCCCAACTGCAAGGTGGTATTTGAGCCACACAACATTAACAATGCATCTCCTGCCACTGTGTCTCGCAACTGAACGGTCTTCATGAGCTCCTCTCTTCTGGACTGGCAACCCAGCCGGCAGCCATATCACCCTGGAGCCCAAGACTGGTTGCCCACTGAAGCTAAGCAGGGCTGAGCCTGGTTAGTACCTGGATGGGAGACCTCCTGGGAAAACTAGGTTGCTGCTGGAAGAGGTGCTAGTGAGGCCAGTTGGGATGCTCACCCTGTGGTCTGTGTGGGTCCTAGTGCCCCAGTGTAGTGATGGGAACACTATACTGTCAACAAGCACCGTCCTTCGGATGAGACGTTAAACCGAGGTCCTGACTTTCGAAAAGAGTAGAGGTATATCCCCATATCCACTGATTGGCTTCATCACTCTGTCTCCTCTCACCAGTAAGCTGGTGTGTGGTGAGCGTTCTGGCTCACTATGGCTGCCGTCGCATCATCCAGGTGGATTCTGCACACTGGTGGTGGTTGAGGAGATACCCCCCCTGACAATGTAAAGCGCTTTCAGTGCCTAGAAAAGCGCTATATAAATGTAAAGTATTATTATTATTATTATTATTATTATTAACCCATACTGAAGGTCTGGTTGCAAAAGATCCCAGCAACACAGCTAAAGTGCTGCTGGCCTCCTTCAGCTCTATCTACATGTCAATACAATGTTTGTAAAACCATTTAAGCCATTATGAATATAAAAATCTCCATTGATTTTTTTGGCATTGCCTAAGGAAAGGTCAGAGAGGATTTTGTACATAGTTTTGAAAAGCCCTCACAAACTATTGACTATTTTCCTCACGATTTTGGTGACTTTTGTCTTCACTGTGGTTTCCCCTAAAATGCAACTAATTGAGTGTATGTACATCAAGCAAAAAACTAATTTATTACAGGTCATTTCTGATGCACAGTCACAATTATTTTAGAGTATAATGAAATAAAGCTTGAGTGGCTTTTTTAATTAATATACACTATCAGTTAGAATTTTAGACACACTAAAGCTCTGTTTAATTCATGTTATTGAATGGCAAATGGTGCTTTGCTGGAATTAGATGATCGAGCCAAGATGGAGGTATGCTTTAAACAGCACAATGCCATGTTGGACCTGCCCAGCACACAGGGCAACCAGACCATGAGCCACAGGGCTACATGAGCAAGTATGAGCCGGAAAAACATTTGAGCAAAAGCATAAACTTCTCCTCAGTCACTCTGCCTGGCATGTTCCAGCAGACTATCAAGAGTTACTTAGACAAACGCATGGGCACCACCAATGGACCTCCAGGTGGGAAGAAGATGACCGTCTTTATTGATGAAATCAACATGCCAGTTATCAATGAGTGGGGTGATCAGGTGAGGTGTCACATACTACTTAATTTGCCAAAAATTTACACCTTTTGTCCATTTCTTTGAGCACACTTTATATCATAAAGATGACCTCAACAGATAAAGACCGTAGTTTTGGAGTTATCTGCCAAATAACAAGGCATAATTAATAAATGTAATAAAGCATTTTAACAAGTAAAAAATTATAGAGCACTGCAGTGATGACAAATGTTTGTTAGCCAACCTGGAAGTTCAAATCACCCTGGTTCCCTCGACAAAAACTTAATAGGATTTTTCCATTATCATTTGGAATATAGTAGAAAATAAGCTCCGTGGGCAATGGAAGTTTATGATTCTTACACGTTTTGTTTATCATGATAATGTTCACATATGAACTCAACTTGTATGCATTTTGAAACCTAAATACAATAACCATAGCCCTGTAAAGGAACTGCACAAGATTAGTTTCACTAACATCATCACTAAGCTTCTGACACTTTCAGTCTTTTAAAAACATTTTCCCTGAAGGTTTGAGCTCAAATAGTTTGCAAGAGTGCAATTAAAAACACAAAGAAGCTATGAAAGCAGAAAAGTGAGGCCTGGTGACATTTAATGCCCCCTGATAAAAACCCATTAACTTCAGTGTCCGGGATTTGGCCTACAAAAATATGTTATCCCTACAGCACTCGATAGCATCCTATTTTTCTATGAATGAGCCTCCTGTGTTTTTGTTCATGACTCATATTACTAACAAGATTGTTTGATGATGCAAGGAGGTTTTTAAAGCCTGGGACAATCTGGGGAATTCATCAGCGCAGTTGACTTGCATCTGGTGGCTGAAATGAACCACCCTGGAGGTGGCCGCAATAATATCCCCCAATGACTCAAACGCCAGTTCTGTGTGTTTAACTGCACTCAGCCATCCGACCCCTCCATAGATGAGATCTTTTAAACACTGGCCAGTGTATATTTCTGCTCAGACAGAGGCTTCCTGGAAGAGGTGAACTCTAGCTGCTGCCCTGGTCCCCACCTGGAGAGTGCCCTTGAGAGTGTGGCAAACGGTCGAAGCTAAGGTACTGCCTTCATAATATGATCAAAAGAGGTATTGCTTATCGAACATGAAATATAGGGGTGGGAATATGTAATTTCTTCCAAATTTGAGTGGGCCAAATTATTAGAAAATGGTGCCATCTTGTGGTCAGTATGATTCAAAGAAAAATGTTGAGCTGCATTAATATTGTTTAGCTCTTGCAATATGTTTTATGTACACTACCATTCAAAACTTTGGGGTCAGGATTTTTTCCAGGAACCACTAAATTGATCAAAATTGACAGTAAAGACTTTGTAATAAACATTGTAATAAACATTTCTATTAAAAACAAATGCTATTTTTTAAACTTTCTATTCATCCAAGCAAGCAATAAATATATCAAAGCATAGCTTTCAGATGTACTATTGACTTAATCAATTATTCTCCAATGAAGGAAAAGGAGGCTGAACGAGTGAAGCTCTTGGAGGAAGTGACATCGAACAGAAGATGCAGGAGTTGGAGAGCAATATTCTGTACAAGTTAACCAGCGTTCAGGGCTCTCTAGGGGAGGATGAATCTCTTATTGAGGCACAGGAGGTACTTTCTTCTGTTATAGTCATGTGCTTTTAAAATGACTTATAAAGCTGAATCACAATTCTGTTTTGATAGCTAAAATCTCCTGCCATCCCTTGGTAAGTCAAAAGCTAACAGTTGCTGCAGAGACTGAAATGAACAAACCACACTCAAGAGGAGTACCATTCAGTGGCAACCAGGGGGAGCACCCCTTGTGGAGATGAGCTTGGTCAATGTGATGTACTTAACTTCACTACGTCAGTTTCTGGACATCATTGATATGTCCCACATTACAGCTAAAAGACTAGACAACATCATGGAGTATCTCACTTTTGAAGTGTTTCAATATACAGCTCGAGGACTCGATGAAGATCACAAGTTCCTTTGTACGCTGCTTCTAAATTTAAAAATAGACCTACAAGACAAAAATGTTTCCCACAATGAATTTCAGACCTTCATAAAAGGTTTGAATCATAATGTTTTAGCAGATGTTGCCTACTTACAGTTTGCTGTTTATCTCAATATCACAAATCATTTTAACAACAGTTAACTTCAATATAATCAGAAAATATTGTCCATTTAAGAACTTATTTCAGGCCAAGTAATTATTCATTTTTTTACCTTCTTGCAGGCGGAGCATCTCTGGACCTAAACTCTGTCAAGCCCAAGCCAAGGCACTGCATGCTGGACACAACACTGATGCAGTGTCAAATATTTAAGAGGTTAACCACTTTAATCAACTAATGAGTTAAACGCATACTGTAGCTTTCCCAGTTCACCTGTTCACCCCCCATCACTCACTGGATTATGTGAGATACTATTTTAACAGCAACACTCACATGTTGTACTCTGGTGAAATATTTATTGATAGATAAAGATTTCATATTACATGTTAAGACAAGATTAAGAAATTGAATCTTACTGTAATGTGATTCTTGGTTTACAAACACTGTCTCACTATTGGCAGTGATTAGTTTAAAATTCAACTATGAATATTGTGTTTAATTAACCATTATATTTAACATGCATATAATATTAATTATTTATAGCATAACAGCATGCATTTATCTCTAGCAGCTGCTGAGACAAATTCAAAGCAGTGACAAGAAGTCACTGACCTCTCACTGACCGTGTGTGTGTGTTTGTTATTCACAAGACTAAATATAGAGAATGCAAGCTAGGAAGTCTTCAAAGTCAAATATTACACAAAGAATAGTGTTCCTGTAGCTCAAGTGTTAGAGCATTGCGTTATCAAGCATAGGATGGGGATTCGATTCCCCAGGAACACATGATAGGTAAAAATTGATAGCCTGAATACACTGTAAGTCACTTTGGATAAAAGCATCTGCTAAATGCCTACATTTATTTATTTAAATTTACAATAATACAAAGTTAAAAGTCAAATATTTGAATGTCAAACTATTTTGTAAAGACTGGTACCACCTTCATATTAATTTGCAGTCTCACGTTTTGCATTTAAAATATGATATAACTTGATGTGAAGGTTTGATTGATATGTTTTGAGATCCAAATGTTGCTCAACAGTTTTCTTGTTGATTTCAGGGTGTTCCTTGCAAGCGTATCTCCATGGGACAGGGACAGGCAGTACATGTCTGATGGAGGTTGGTTACTTCTGCAGAAATGCCATCTGGGATGGCAGATGGCATTACTACAACAGAGAACATCCATGACAATTTCAGCTTGTGGGTGACCACAGAGGTCTTCAATTAAATTCACCAACGAGCTTCCACAAGGTAGAGAAGGGGAAAATTATGCTTTTACTTCCTTATTTGCTAGATTTATCATTATTGTTATCAGAATGTCTTTCTAGCTCTTAACTATCAACATCTCATTAAAAAAAGAAATAAAACAGGAAATGAAACACTACGCATGCATAGACTGATAATGTGGGTTAATGATCTGTGGTGCAGGGATGAAGGCCGGACTGAAGCAGACATGCAATAGTGTGACCCAGGAACAGCTGGAGATCTCCAACATGCCTCAGTGGAGACATCTTTTCTACGCTGTGGCCTTCCTCCACACCACAGTCCAGGTTAGGACAGCTGAACAGTTTTAGTTTTTCATAAACTCTACTTACTCTATTATTATTTTCTATATGGTGTGATGGGGCAGCTGGGTGGTCCCAGAACTTATAACCTATTGAATTGAATTTCATCCAATAGGTATTTGGCATCCATTCCAATGCTGACATCACCTGCCAGACAAACATGGCTAATGAAACCATGAGCACAATCCTCAACATCCAACCCAAGGACAGCAGTTGCAGGGAGGGCGAGATCAGGGAGTCATCTGTCCATAGAATGGCCAATGAGATGTTAGAAAAACTTCCTGCTGACTATGTGCCACATGAGGTGAAGATAAAGATGAAGTTATTGGGCCACCTCTTTATTAAGCTATTGTTTAATGCATATTTGTGTTTTATTCAAAGGCAGACCATAAACTTTCAAATGACTCTATGTAGGTGATGAGTCACACACAAAAATGGGAGAGTTCCAGCCCATGACTATATTTCTTCGTCAAGAGCTTGACAGAATGCAGCGTGTCATTGGTTGTGTCCGCAGTGCCCTCATTGACCTTAAACTTGCCATTGATGGTGAGTTCTGGAAACTTTCATCTACAGTGCAGAAAATAAATTCATGATTTTAATAATAATAAGAGGAGAAATATTAACAATGCCATCAGAAATGTCTATAAAAATATGCTTGAATTGTAACCCAATGATTTTTTTTATAATAATGTCAAAGAATCTCTGTGACGCTCTGGACAGCCCATAAAGTCCTGGCAGAAGATCTCTTGGGAAGCTGCCTCACTGGGTTTCTGGTTCACCAAACTCCTTGAGAGTTCAGCAGTCCCACAACTGGACTTTTAGTGGTTGACCTCATCAGTTTTGGCTCACAGGGTTTTTCAATCCACAGGTGGGTCAATTATCTCATTTGACTCAGGTTCAGTTTTATTTAATACATGTTTCTCTTTTAGCATACTGTTCCTAACATTGATGCATCAAGAGAACACTCAAATTAATCAATCTAAAGGCTGGACCCTAGACATCGTCATCCTACTCAACAATGTCACACGCATGATGAACAAAGATGGCCTCTATCTGGAAGGTGCTGAGTTGGATAAAAAAAAAAATGCAAAACTGACAGAATTATCACCAAATGTATTCAGGGGAAGGATAAATTACGACAATACATGGCCTTAATGTTTATGAATAATAGGTTTGGCTGTTTCAGATGTTATTAACACAAAATCAAGACTGGCTAACACTAACACACCTGGGACTGTATTCATGAAAATCTTAAACTTTATGTAAGATGTTTATAAGAATTCTAAACGCAATTACTGAAAAATTCTAAAATATTGGGAACTAAGGCAAGTTGGAAGCTGAGTTATTCAAAACTATATTTTTTTAAATGACAAAAACAACAAAATTACTAAAAACGGAATGACAATTGAAAATGAAAACAGAAAATATAAAAATAAATTTAATATTAATAAAAATATTAATATGTCAATTATACGAAAATAACAGTGGTTGGTTATCTTAATTTAATGAAGTTAAAGATTATATATTTATAATGAATTTTAAGAAACAAATGCAAACAATTCTAATTATTATTATTTAGTTTTGTCTTAAAGGGTTAGTTCACGCAAAAAAAATGAAAAGTAGGCTGTGTTTTACTCACCCCTGTGGCATTCTAAGTGTATATGACGAATCCAGTCAGTTATATTAAAAATTGTCTTTGATCTTTCAAGCAATTTAATGCACCTCAGCGTGTGTTGCATGCATCAGTCCAAAAGAAGTTCAATAAAAAGTGCCCATCCATTAAAAAGACAGTGTCTCACATGGCTCCGCGGGGTGAACATAGGCCTCCTGTGGCTTTAATCTATATTACGCTCAATAGTGTAAATGGATGCAGTTCCAGGCATATGACGTACGAGTTTGGTGTAAGCCACTGTTTTTTTTCTCGACTAATTATCAATAATATGACTGCTTGTCTTTTATACAGTTGTTTTTAACACTTGAATTTTCACATGCGATGGAAGGGATTTTATTGTGAAATATGTTTGTTTTTTTTCTCTTGTTTGAAGGCAGCAATAAAATACGTTGAAATATACACAATTATTTGCACATATAGAGGTGCGTCTAGCATTTTTTCTTGAACTATTCAGAAATGCCTCATTAGTGGTCTACTATCCGGGATTGCTATTTTGGCAGTGCATTTATGTTAATTCACTTTAACAGCAGCGGTGTCCAAACTATGTCTATATAGTGAAAATAATCCATGCATTTATCAAACACATCGTAAAGCTTAAAGTTTGATAAAAACAAACAATGTAAAGACAATTTCATGGTGCCAGTCCAGGATTTTTATTGTCATTACAACCATGTTGTCTGTGACGATTTTCTCCATCCCCCAATAAAAAAAGGTTAGGCACCTGCATAATAGTAAAAAAGTGCCATACAGCAACACTTTGTTACTACTGAGATCCTTAAAAATCAGACCGATTGCAAAGCTCTTATAATCAGTCTTGATTACTAATACACTAAATGCATTTCTACCAGAAACTCTTCAGAAACCAGCTGATTGAGTTAATATGTTTATTTAAAAATTTAGACTGCAAAAGTTGTTTTTCAGATTTTACACAGAGTGGCACAGAAAAATATTGTTTATAAATGACTTGTCTGCACAGGTAGTTATATTCCAAAAAAAAAAAAAAAACACTACAACATCTAAATGTAATTCTAAACTCATTCACTGTTGACATGCTGGATGTCAGTCCACACCACAATATATGAATTTCTCCAGAAAAAGCCCAAAATGCACTCCTCTGTGAATTATTTGTAAATTCTGCTATTCAGAGAAATTTCTTACAAATATTTTTACACACACCTAACAGATAATATCAATTTGTAAAAGGTGCACTCAGTGATTTGTCCTCAACATTTACCCCTGAAGAATGAGTAGAGACATCAGTGTCTTACAAATATTATCTCCTACCTTGATTTTTCATGATGCTGCATCCACTCCAATAGGTGGCAGTATAAAGACAAAGAAAATCCCTGAGTGCACCATGTTTTTAGCTTTACTTAAATTAAAAACCGTAGCCTAGTCATCTCAGTACACTGGTTTAGCATTCATAACCCTTCATAGTCCATAATAGATGTAAACAAGAAAAAAAAACACCTCTGGGTATTGTTTGTAATGTACAACTTCCTTATTCCGTTCATTCAATTGTCGTAACCATCCACTAATTCATGTTTAGATGCAAGATCTCTGAAATGTACAATCTTTCCACCTTCAAGTTCTCCATAATCAAATTCATATCTGTACGAAAGTCTTCCCCAAATGTGACTGTCAAGACTTGCGGCTTAAGAAAGCTGCTTCATATCATACATTGGCACTTCCGATTCCTCGCTCTTGCCCTCATCTGGACCTTCTTGTTTCTCCGTTGGCTCTGAGTAGGCCACACCGGGGCTGGCCTTGCGGCCCTTCGGTGGTGGGATGGGTGCTGTTCCTTCCGTGGTCCCTTCAGCTCCCTCCTGACCTTCAGCCACCGTCCTTTCCTTCTTCAGGTTGAGTTTTGCTGGCACGGTTTTCGTGATGGTTTCCTTGAAACGCTCACCAGAGTGTTTCAGCCGTTCCCCAGACTGGCGGATTTTCTCACGTCTTTCTGCTGTTACTATGCGCATACCCAGCTTGTTGACCTTGGTGCCCAGATTATCTTTGGTCTTAGTCATGTTCTCACGGGAGAAGGTCTGCTTCAGGCTTTCAAAGCGCTTCAGGCCGGTCTTCTTTACTTTGGCAGCAGTAGACGAGTCGGCCTCCTCAACGACCATGTATTCCTCATCCGAGTCGGGAAGCGGAGCGTCCGGGGCATCTGGGTCTATGGGAGTGTCTCCACCCGCTGCTCCCTTCGTAGATGCTTTAGGAGCAGCTACAGCTGGGACCTCGTTATCTCCCTGTGGGAAGAGAATACATTTACCATACTTTTACCACATATAGCACAGTTGAGACATTAAATCAAATGGTTTTAGACTATTTAAAATAAAAAAAAAGCTCATAATGGACAACCCATCTCATAAGTTTACAGCAGGGTTCTCCAGGGTCCTGGTCCCAAGTTACCTGCTCCAACACTAATTAAACACACCTAAACCAGCTAATTATGGTCTTAACTGGCATACTAGGAGCCAAAGCCACTAAAAGGCAAGCCTGCAACCTTTAGCCAAAAATAGCGTACAGGATAATGCTAATGCTTCCACTTTTGGCAGTACGTGAGAAAGAAGACCAGAGTCCTTTTTTTTATGGATGTCAGTACCTTCACTATGCTGAATAAACAGCTTTTTTATAGGAAACAGCTTATCATTTAATGAACCGACAGCCTATTAGCTAATCTTCAACGTGTTTTACACTAAACAATACATTTGGATTTAACTATTTTTGGAGTTTACACCAAAAAAATGCAGTTTTATTAGAGAAGTCACTGACTTTTTGAGACAGGTGGGATTCAGTTGACTGCATTTCCCATTCCGATTGAATGTTGCACAACTCTGACCGAAACTTAATGACGTTAAGGCTGTAATGTGATTGGTTATTAAGGCACACCTGATCCAAGTTGACCACTACGCTTTATCTCATCTTTAATGTATATACCAACCATATAATCAACAGGATAGCAAAACAGAGCATAAATTATAATGTGACTGGTTACTTACCAAAGAAATACATTTGTTTTAATAAATAAATAAAAATATATATATTTTTATATAATATTACTTGCTCTCTTAAACCTTCCGCTTAAACAAAATAGTCCATTACCACTTATCTGCACAGCATACTATTGAGTTGTGAAGCTGTACAACCATCGAATTATATATATATAGATATTATTGTAATGTAAACCCTTTTGAAACAGATTAAAAATGTACCTGATCTTTCATTTCAAACCACGTGTAATTCGATGGTTGTACAGCTTCACAACCACCAACTTAAATGGTGGACCAATATCCCGCATATTCGTGCAACTGACACCGTGTGTGTGTATATATATATATATATATATATATATATATATATATAATATATATATATATATATATATATATATATATATATATATATATATATAAGAATAGGACTATTGCTAACAAACGGCCAATGTTAATTCGGTTATTAAAGACTGTCGACAGCTTTTTTAACCATCACTCAACATCACGCAATGGCACTATATTAGGACATGAAGCTTCAGTTCAGCTCTCAGAATAACCCTGAACAAATCTGTCAGCTGTTCTCCTCACGGTACAAGAGATCATTAAACCCATGGGGACTAATTAAAAAAAGATTGTTAGACAAAGAAAATATTAGCTGATCTAAGTAGCCTAAACTAGTAGCCTATTAGTCCTCAAGAAAATGGTCTATGATATAGAAAATGCAGAACACTAGCCTATTTTCTATGATAAATCTTCAGAAAATTTGATAAATCTTAAACTAAATCACTGAAATTGTACATTTTCCATAATTATGTATCTGAAAACAAGTGGAATTTTGAGTAATGCAGTGTCTTAAATTCAAACGGACTTAAACTTAGGCCTAAACTTAAATAAATCATAATTTTTTTAAAATCCCCTCAATATATGTTGTATCCTATTGCTATAGGGTTATAATTATTAATAAAATATGGTTAATAATTGTGCTGATTTTTCTATTAATTTAATACATTGTTAAGTGCTTTTGTACACCTAATTTGGCCGTCATAATAAAAGCTCCCAAATAATTATCAAGATATTTAAAAAATAGCCGATCCATTGCAGATGTATGAAACAGTATTTCCACATTTAGCAATAAAACATTCCCCTATGATGTCATAATTCTGTACTCATTCATGTATCACATTACATGGTTTATCTGTGTATTACTGCCACATATCAGATATAATGGCCGCCAATCTAATCCTCCGTTCTCAGTAGGGACTGGCAGTACATTCCTGCTGTATTGCTTTTGGCTGTAGGCCACATGACCTTCTAATGCACCAGGATTTATCTTGGATTACCTTGTATCTTGAAATAATCTGTTTTATCTTTAATAACCCCATTTGCTCAAGATAAAATGTCGTAGGACAAGGTCAGAGTCAAAAATTATCAATGCATGGAGTTTCAGCCATGAGCAAAGGAAAAAGTTCCACTATTCTAAGGTACGTGTCCGAAACTGGACCTGCTTTAGAGAACCCACCCCAAAAATCCTGTCCAAAAGAGAACATTTGCATGCCACTAAAAGCAAAGAGTCTTACCTGGTAGATGACAACACGGAACTTGTTCTTGTTCAGCAGCTCGCCTTGAGTTTCCTCCACTTTCTTGACACGTATGTTCTGCTTCTCCACCCGTACACGGACGTCCTTGACGTGGCAGCTGACCTTGCGTGTTTTCTCTAGAAGTTTGTCCACGGTGCTACTCGTCACCGTGTGCTCCTTCGTCAACTTCACCACGTCCGCCTGGATGGTCTTCACGGTGGTCTCCAGCTCCAGCTGCCGGTCCTCCATGCGTTGCTGGCACGCTTGCACATTATCTATGATCCCGGACACCCTCTCCAACAGAGTGAAGATGTTCAGGGCACTGGGCTCGTCCGCCACACCTGCCAGTCCCAGTTTGTCGGCCATGCTTGTCCTTGTAACCCAGAGAGGACCCTAGAATAGAACTGCTGAAGGTCTCAGGTCCTGCTTTGGTGGATTTCTGTTGGTGCACAAGGGGGTATTGGGTTATGGGGTGGGTTGCTGGATCGTGGGGCCGTGGTGGGCCCTGGAAGACGCTTGGATGTGACGGACTCGCCCTCTGACTGGATCTTCATGGACGTTCTGGAGAATATAGAAGCTCCACCCTTCCTGTATATAGGGAACACAAGGTTCAAAGGCCAGGCACACAGGGATTGACTGGAAAAGAGGGCAGAGGGGTTGGAAGGAGGCACCAAACCAACTCACCATGAATTCAGCGTTATAAATATCCACAGTAAGGTGACACCTTGTCATTTTTAGAAGATGCGTGTGCAGCTGAGATAATGGAAACCCCCTTCGTTCTCAACCGCACTATTTATTGTACAAAGAGCTAAGTTTCCTCAATGAAAATCTAATGGCATGGCCATATTTTGACAAAAAGAATAGCACATACGATACCAAGATGTTCTATCACTGACAGTCCACCTGATTGTTCAACTTTGCACAAAAGGTTTCAGCTTCACCGTTACCAAATTCTGAAGTTGGAAATGTCCCAACTGAGGGAGCAATTTGCCTACAACCATGTCCACAATGCTTTAAGGTCAACTCTAGCATGATTTTAACATCCACGTGGTGACCTGGGGAAGATGATCCACCTTAAGATAGGCTGTCCAAACCCATGAAATGATGCCACCAGCTGCAGTCTATTCTTAAACCCAGAGTTAGTCTATAATTACTCATCACTCATGTCATAGATGAGCGAGGCTTACTTAATTCCCCAGAACTCTTCATTCAGCTGATACTTGACACCACTTTCCTACACACAAAATTTACTGTGAGCAAACAGTCAAAGTTTTGTGGTCAGATCCTTGTTCTGCGAATAGCTGCTTCTCGATGCAATCTGTCAGTTTAAAATCTGAGAAGCCAAGATGTCACACTTAAAGGGATAGTTCACCCCAAACCAAACCTTTATGGCTTTTTTTCTTCTGTGGAACACAAGAAGATATTTTGAATCGTGATTTTGTCCACACAACTGACATTTTTTTCAAAATATCTTTTTTGTGTTCAACAGATGAAATGTCATACAGGTTTGGAACGACATGAAAGTGAGTAAATAATCCCTTTAAGACATCAAGATCCGTTTTAAAATTGTAAACATGCTCAAACTGGTTCAAACCTGAAGTCTTGACACATGATGCTAATGATTTCAAGATGTCACATTACAAAGTACTTGAACTGGATTCAATTAGATTACTCTGAGAGATTGTATGACTTAGTACAGGCCACATCTGAATTACTCGAGGTTTAACAACCAACTATACAACGTGTGTACAGCATGTGTACAACCAACAAAAATAAGACAGAATTAAATTTTATTAAATCTACAGCACTGGACACAGTTTCACAGGTCATGCGATATGCAGTTCATAGAATTAAATTAATGTCAATAATGTTTCTTTCAACATTAACAACACTGATAACATTAGAACATAAAAACTACAAACATTTCAACATTGATAAGATTAGCTAGTCAAACACGCATTTCATTCTCTGGAATTCCCTTCATAAAGAAACTGTAAACGTCATCACTTCGTCGGCGCACTTGTTCATGTCCAATTAAATTTGGTGTTCAGCTATGTTTGATTTGAGGAAATAAAAATCAAATCAAAGGGGGCTGTTAAAGACAGTTCAGAGTTAATATTTTCAGTAAAGAAGCACATTCCATGAAAATTGAGGAAGTCCGTTTTTGTGGTACAGTTTGTGTGCCGAGAGTTACATTTAACAATATGTGAAAATAACTGGTACCACAATCTAAAGGAAAAATAAAAACAAACAAACAATCGACAAAAAAGAGCTGGCTTTTATCATTCATTTGACAGTGTCTGTCACTGACATCAAGTACCTAAATGTCCTGAAAACAATAAGGCACCATCCAATAAAATAAAATAAATTAATATTGATAATGACCTTATTGTCCAGAGTCAAGAAAGCAAAAAAAAAAAAAAAAAGCACATTGATTTTGTAATCCACTCGGTACAAAAAGTATAAAAAAAATAAAATAAAAACAAGCTACATCATCCTTGAGGCGTTTGATGAAAAGTTCTGCTTTTGCCGTCTTCCACGATTGTTCTTAGGACATTTCCTATAAAAAAAAAAAAAAAATATATATATATATATATATATATATATATATATAAATATACACAATTATAAAATAGCTATATTATATATACATTGTTATATTATTTTATTTTAGATATTTTCAATTTTTTTAATGAATCAATTGTATACATTTATATATATTTCACATTTTTATCTAATAAACCAAATGTTATTGTAGTGAAATGTTATCGATTCTTTTTCCTCCAGCATTTACCTGGTAATACACATGACAACTGCCACAATAATGGCGATCTGCACGGCTCCGATGATAGCAGCTATGAGCACATAATGAAGTTTCTGACCGCTGGGTACTACATACAGGATGTTAAAGTCAGCGATCTCATCACACTGTATCCCCATGTAACCTGAATCACACCTGTGGAAATACAAGACACCACCTGAAACTCATTTTCCAACCAATGTCCTTTTTTAATGAACACCTGAAAAGGATGCACACGGTTCTGTGCAATCAAATACAAGACGCTCACTGGCAGGAGGCGATGCCGAAATTCATTTCACACTGGCCATGAACACAGAAGTTGGCGTCGTCATCTGTGCAGGGACTGGGCATCCAGCCGTATCCTTTCTCTTCACCGGCTTTTGCTGGGTCTAAAAATACAACACTCATTTTTTAACTCCATTGCTGAAAGTAGCAGATTTAGCTTTGTTTTTAACACTTAAGATTGAGGACTGCAGTTTATTAAGGGTATGTGATAATCTTCACAAATCGGCAGCAAATCCAGCAAAACTGGAGCAATAATGCTGAAAATTCAGCTTTGCATCACAGGAATAAATTACATTTTGTTTATATATATTTTAATAGAAAATAGTTTTTTTTTTTTTACTAACATATTTAACATTTATATTTATTTCAAAAAAATTTTTTTATCTATACTCCATTAAATAAAATCAGCCTTGGTTAGCATAAGAGAAATCTCTCTGAAATGCCTTCTGTTTTTGATTGATATGACCAAACTCTTTTCAGCCCCTCCCCTCCGACCATGTCATATAGTGACTCTTTTCACTATCCAATCAATTCCAAGTGGATAGAACCATTTATTTTTCTCATTAGATGTTCTCCACCCTGAGATATTTCACATTATGGAAGTGATGATTAGAAATGAACTTACCAGTCGATTCTGGTTTGTATGGAAGTCCACTTTTCTTAGCTTTGTCTTTATCTAAATGATAAAAACAAACAGGGATTGGCTTTGGTAGACAAACTATCTTTCCAAATCTAACGTAAAAAACCTGTGACTGCATTATCTGCAGTGCTGTGACTGACAGGATCTGACCTGGGCATCTCCCTAAATGTTTGACATCAATCTGTTCCTGCTTCATGCAGGACGCCTCTCGCACCAGGCAGGGGTTGTGGTAGGAGTTTCCATCTGTGCCACACACTGGATTCTCATTGTGCCCACTGCAGTCGATTTTACACGAACAGCTGCAACATTCAAAAAGAACAACAGACAATTTTAAATTAATTGTGCTATGAATTATTCAAAGGCAAAACATTTAGCTGATACAACATTAATGTTTTTGATAAATCTTCAGTGTGGAAGCTTTTTTCAAACACAGCATCAATTTTTCTTTAAAAGGTAATCACAACTTTTTATCTCACGATTATGAATTTTGTTTGTATCTCACAACTGTGCTATATAAACGTACAATTCTGAATTGTGAGATAAAAAGTCACGATTACCTTTCGTAATTTTCAAAACTGGGAGATCTAAACTCAAAATTCTGAGAAAAGGTCAAATGTCAGATGTAAATTTGGAATGATGAGAAATTTGGTGAGAGTTCTGAGTTCATATTTTGCAACTCTGCCTTTTTTTTCTTTATTTTGATATAAAAAAGTCACAATTCCCTTTTTTTTATTCTGTGGCAGAAATAGGCTTTCGTCAGTCAAGGCTGTTATTGCTAACTAAAACATAAAATAAACTTTTTAAAAATTACATTTATTTTAAGAAGTTGTCAAGGCAACATTTCATTTCATTTACTTGAAGTACTTAAATAACACAAACTAAAATAAAAAATAGAAATGAAAAAACTAAACCTAATAATAATAAAAAAATACTCAAAAAAACAACAACATTTTATTAAAACAAAATATAAAAATAAAACCTAATTCAAAATATTAGCAATAGCTATAATAGCATATCAGTGCTACTAAAATAACACTAAGTTGTAATGCTTAGTAAATTTGGTTCCTATTAAAATCGGCTGTAAATCTGGCCCTACATCAGCTGTCCTGTGTGATTGTCTCCCCCTGCTGGCTGATGTCACAGAACTCTAATTAGCTGGGAGTGTTTTGAGAGCTGATGTAGGATTCTTTTTCCCCGAGCTCCTTGGAAGCTGCAGTACTTCCTGGAGTTAGTCCATACTATTCATTAGAGCTTGGCAAGAAAATGCAAAAGGACCATGAACCAGGCAGAAAAAGTTTTGATAAAAAATAGTTTTGCAATGCTTCCCCATCTCATGGGAGAAATGTTATTTTCACGGCTTTGATAGAACTGACAGTTGTTTTCCAATATTCCAAAAAATAATAAAATAAACCTTTAAAAAGCTGGCATGAAATAGCATAGGACTTATTGATTAAAAACTCCTGGATACTCATAAATCTGGCCAGACAGCATCATAAATACAGAAATCATAAAGGTAATAATGCAGCACATACGTGTCCTCATCCTCTGCGTCTTCATCACATTCAGCACCGTACTTGCAGTTGCTGCATTTTGTGACTTTCTTGCCCGAATCCGTGCCTGATCCCTCAAATTCTGTAAGACAGTGATAACACAAGTTAAATTGAGGTTATTAAAAAAAAAAAAAAAAAAACATTTTATTAAAGCATTATTATTAGCACTGAGGAACTCTCTGAATTTCTGCTCCTGCCTTATTTACGTTATACATTTTTACTGTATTTTTTTTTCCAACTGTTCCCCTCTTATTTATCCTTCACAGTTGTCCACTTGATTCTAAATGAAGGCTTATTTTTTAATTAAAGGCACTTTGAAATACTTGAAATTGAAATATGAAACTTGAGTTGTGTTCCTGCAGTGGTCTGTAATTTGCTGTAATGACAGCTCTAGAGCGTCCCGTACGCACAAGCCTTCATCTTTCAAACCCGCTCCAGGGGAGGTTCAAACCCAGCGCAGCGCCGGGTCACTCTTTTATCACAGAACTGGCAACTCCAGCATGATGGGGCTAAAAATAACCTCAGATGGCATGTTTTGGCGGATCTACAGCGTTCCACAGTGATGGGAGGTGACCCGTTTCTGGGATAATTTGAAGTCTGTAGGTCAAAATCCCAGATATGACCACGTTTCAATTTCCTTGATATTACTGTTGCTGCTTTATGGTCCGAAAAAAGGATGGAAAAGAAAACAAACCTCCATCTCCAGATCCTGAGCTGCTATCTGGAACAAGAAACAAGTAGGACTAATTATAACTTTCCATTTATAAACATATCAATAGTCCTTACAGTGATAGAAGCAGCGCAGTAGTGCATAGTCCTTGCATTATGTATTATTCATGTGCATATCAAATTATTATGAGCCATGGCATGTAATTTGTGGATGAAAAGTAATCAGGAGATTAATAATTTTAGGAGCTAAAAATAAAGGTTGTCATGTATCAAATCACACTGCTCACAAGTCTCTAATATAAAGCTTCTGCATATACACAGGATTTTAAAATAGCATTCCTGGACCCCAGAAAAATCGATCTAATTTGTAAAAGTGGCTCATCTCTATGTTTCTTGATGCCAATTTTGTCACAAGTGGCCCGTTAGAGGCCCATCAAAAATTGTATGTGAATAAATATCTTGATAATGTGCATAATTCATATACAAATAAATATAAAAATGTATTTTATTTAATGTACAAAATACAATAATGGTGCAACATTATGGAAAATGTCACTGAAAATGACAGAAAAGCCCTGAAATTCCAGCTACCCCAAAAAAATCCTCATCACAGACCAGTGGTGAATGCTGCAGCATCTTAAAATGCTTTTGATTTCAGGAAGGAAAGGAGATGGTCTGGACTTACCAGGATAGCAGGGGCCCTCAGAGGCCAGAGCGATGGCTCTCTGCTGGTTACAGGCTGCTTGTTTCAGATAGCACTCGTTCTGATAGGTGTCTCCGTTTGAACCACACACAGGGACGTAGTTCTTAGAGCACTGCGGCAAACACAATACATGTGAGAGGCTTCACAGAGAAATGTGTGGTTTCGAACGCAGTATTGAGTTCAGCCACTTCTGATTTTTTACATTAATATGTTTGAGATGGCTCAGTGATCAATGACGGGTAAAATGAATGCAGGTAAATGCTTCAGCATTGATTCAGCATTATAATTTGAGTGATTTCCTGAAGCACAATCACAGAAAATTCAAAAGTGGACAGAAGCCGTCGAACCAACATTAAGTCCATGATAGGCTGTGAACCAAAGGAATAGTTTACCTAAAAAAAAGAATGTACTCATCCTCAGGCCATCTAAGATGTAGATGAGTTTGTTTCTTCATCTGATGTGAATAATTATAACATTCGATCATTTGCTCACCAATGGATTCTCTGCAGTGAATGGGTGCCGTCAGAATGAGAGTCCAAACAGCTGATAAAAAAAATTACAGTAATCCACGTCACTCCAGTCTATCAGCTAATGTCTTGTGAAGTTAAAAGATGCATGTTTGTAAGAAACATATCCATCATTAATATGTTTCTAGCTTTAAAACATCACATCTGGCAAAAATACAAGAGCATAATCAATAATAACACTTCTTCCAGTGAAAAAATAAAATAAAATCAGTCCTCTGTTTTCCTCTCAAATCATAATCCACCACCATATTTGTTTAGGACTGTTTTCACTTATAAATGGTGCTTGTATTCTGTGCATATTTCTGTCCTGATTTAGATAAGACAACTTTTCCCTGGAAAAAAATATATTATGGATAGAGGACTCATATTTGAAACAGAAGCAATGCTTTGAGGCTAAAAACATCTTCATTTTTTTCTTCAATCAACTTTTTTTTTTTTTACAAGCATGCAGCTTTTCAGTTCACAAGATATTAATTAATATACTGGAGTGGTGTGGATCACTTGTGGATTATTGTGATGTGTTTATCAGCTGTTTGGACTCTCATTCTGACGGCACCCATTCACTGCAGAGGATCCATTGGTGAGCAAGTGATGTAATGCAACATTTCTCCAAATCTGTTCAAATGAAGAAACAAATTCATCTACATCTCGGATGGCCTGAGAGCAAGTAGTTTCAGAAAATTTTCTAAAGGTTTTTGTTTTATAAAAACAAACATCATTGCAAAGTTATAAATGAAAAAAGTAAAATGGGTACCTCAAACTGGCATACGCATTTGATGTCACCACCGTTGTTTTGGCAGATGCCATTGAAACGGCACGTGGTGGCATCACACACACGCAGGTCACTCTTCTTCTCTGACAGATCTGACAATAAGACAAAACATTGACAAACTTTTTGATCTTGATCATATTGCAAGGAATTAAACCATTTTTATGGCTTGTTTTTTTTTTTTTTTTTTTACTTTTCTCATGGAGTAAAATGCATGGAAGCCCTTTTATGCCACAGAATGCCACTGACGCCCCTACTACAAGTTCAGGTGGCCGACAAATGTCTGTGTTTAATGAGTCTACATGTTACCATGTTGTGTTAATGAGGGTCCATATGAATGTTCACCCATATACCATTAACCAACCTTCTATATTTGGAAGCAGGAAGTTACTTTAAAGTTAAAATTCTAGGTTAGGATCAGCTTCATCCACCCAATATCAAAGCTGTGAAAAATACTGCTCTGAAATCAGACTGCTGCCCTGGAGAGAGCATGTGTCCAACACATTTCAGACCACTAGCTGTGAGTAGAAGCCTATTAACAGAAATTAAGCAAGGCCAGATCCTCCATCTGACACACAGCTGGGACTGACAAACCTTTGTCAGTTCAAAAATTGTTCTCCCAACAATGAAGCGTCTGTGATTATTTATTTACCCTTGTGGTGTTTCAAACCAGTATGACTTTATTTCTTCTGTGGAACATACAGATATTTTGAAAAATACCTCTGTGTTTTGCCTCCCGATAAAAAAAAAAAAACTTCATTTATGCTCAACAGAAAAAAGACTTACAGGTTTGGAATGACATATTACTACAGAATATATATTTTAAAACCCAGACATAGCTTGGAAACCCTGGACAATCACAGCCCATATTATAACATGGTACTATTTAACTTACAGTTCAGTGTAAATACAGTTGTGTATGAATATATTAAAATGGTATCATAATGATACACAATAAAGCTCAATGGTATTATGAACAGGTTTTATACCCATCCGTCTATTAAAAAGAAATGAATACTTTTATGCAGAAAGGATGCATTAAATTAATTAAATATGACAATAAAGACGACAGACTTCAGTTTAAAATAAATCCTAATCATTCAAATGTTCTATTCATAAAGGTATCAGCGTTGATAATACTAAGAAATGTTTCTTGAGCAATAAAACAGCAAATCAGCATGATTTCTGAAGGATCATGGCACACTGAAGACTGGAGTAATGATGCTGAAAATACAGCTTTGATCACAAGAAATAAATTGCATTTTAAAATATATTCAAACAGAAAACAATTATTTTTAAATTGTAATGATATTTCACAATATTACAGTGAATTTAATCAGATATACCATAATAATGTAAATTATTATTACAATTTGAAATAGATCAGTTTGATCAAATAAATACTGTTTCAAAGCAAAATCAAATGATTGTGTATTATAGTCAATGAATGGGTGTGCTATATTACATGAATTTCAAAATGTTTAAAATTTTCATAATTCTGAGTTTTAAAGTAGCTCTATGAAAACAAAGCACTTCAAAGCAAGCTAGGTAGCCTATAATAACCATTCTTGCTGTTATCCCCAGGATATGAATGGAGATTTCATTTAAATTAAAAACAAAGCACCTCAAAGCAGGTCATTCTTTATGCAAATGCAGGGCAGCGGGCAGCGGTAAACCTCGTGTAAATGCAGGCAGGTGAGACGAGGCACAAGACAGCCCACTAATGAGAAGCAGACACTTAAAGCCACTACAGACGCTTCCTGGCATTCGGCCGAGTCGTGCGTGTATTAAAAAAAACTGCTTAAATGCTGCGGCCACAGAAACCCAGCCAAGTGGTTTTGTAGAAAAGAAGTGTTCCAATCAAACCAATGCACAGACTTCAAACGAGAGAAGTTTGGAGCAGCAGCTTTGGAAGTTAATAAGGCTGTTCAAATGAGATGAGAGGTTAATCTGTGGAGGTGTTATAGATGATGTGTTGGGTCTGGCACATGTGGGAATAGAACCACTGATTACAAATACACTGTCAAAGCAAACTGGATTTCACAGCCTGAGTACAGTAATGCCTGTACAGTAATAACAGATTTAAAAGCAATGAGGAATACTATGTTCACACACAAACACTTGATTAATAACAGTACATTAAGACA
Source organism: Carassius gibelio (assembly GCF_023724105.1). Lineage (NCBI taxonomy): Eukaryota > Metazoa > Chordata > Actinopteri > Cypriniformes > Cyprinidae > Carassius > Carassius gibelio. Next base: position 3,906,821 of record NC_068394.1, on the reverse strand, counting down.
AATGTTTTGTACTACAAGTCTTCTGAGAAGTTGTGATTAAATATGCAAATGAGGTATTTTCAAAATAAATATGCGCTCATTTGCATACTTTTCTAAACAATGGATAAAGCCAGATTCAAGTCTTGTTAGTCTTTATACATAAGAGATACAGGTTTTTACAGAGGATTTTGGATATCTCACATTTGTAGGTATAAAATGTTCTATAAATTTCTCAAATTATACATGAACAGATCTCTTCAGAATATAGACAGGAATAAAACTGTAAAGTTCGGTTCAGGAGGGGGGAAAACATAAAAAGACATCTGAGAGATGGTATCAAATGACAATATCATGGTACTTTGATATATACCATGCTAGGAAATTACATATAATATTAGATTTTTATTTTTTAAATATACATTGATATTCATTTGCATTATATTTGCCATGGTATATGTCCAAAACGCAATGGCTAACCATGTCAAAAAGAAGAACAACAAAAAGTATTAGACTATTACAGTAGTACAAGATCCAAAAAACATAGAGTCATTTTTGGGTGAATTATCCCTTTATGTTCCATAGCAGGTTGAGCAATATTTAAGGTTGTTGTTATTTTAGTTCAGTTTTCAATGTAAAACTATTCTATAGCATCAATTTTACAATTAGGACATTCATGCTAGTCTGTTTAATATTTACAAACAAATTTCTCAGAACTCACTGAGACATATCCCCACTCCAGTAAGACCTAACCTTCAAAACTAACCAGATTCAACTCCTAGTTCCTTCATGTGATGTTCCTTAAACGTCCCTCATCTGCACTGACCCATTTCCAACTGCAGATCTCCAAACAAACACAAAGCACAAAGTGTGAGGGGCAGAGGGGAGACCCAGATCTCACAGTGCACAAAGATAATCAGAGCGGCGACGGAAATCAATGCCGTTTGAAAGATAAGGACATCAGTCCATTGCCTGTAGCCCATCCGCTGGAGACCAGTCGATACTCATCATCTCCTCAATGGGTCAATAGACCCTGCAAAGTGTCTCTTATAAAAAGAAGGAAGCTGTGACATTATAGCTCAACTTTGGGCACACATTCCCATTTCAAGGCCCTTTAACTGCATCTTATGCAAGTTACTTTTCTCCTTCTTCAACAGCTCATAACATTTCACAGATTAGAGACATTTTTGAAAGAAGTTCAATGTAAATATGAGTCTAAAGGGAGCTGTGCTGCTTTTGCCATGTTATGCAAATGCAACTTTAATGACACGGCTAGACCGGCAACATAAACCAGCCTGAACCAGTATGAACATTCAAGCATGACTTTTCAGCAGGGATTCTTGTGGAGTCCAGCGCTGCGAATACAGCATGTGGTAAGAGTTGGGTCAAAATATAGCTTTACATGCAATTATGGCAAACGTATGTATTTATATATATACATACATATACATATTTATACTTACATTTACATTTATTAATTTAGCAGACACTTTTATCCAAAGCGTCTTACAGATGAAGACAGTGGAAGCAATCAAAAACAACAACAAAAAAGCAATGATATATAAGTACTATAACAAGTCTCAGTTAGGTTAACACAGTACACGTAGCAAGAGCTTTTAAATAATATAATAAATAAAAAGAAAACAGGTAGAATAAAAAAGAATAGAGCAAGCTAGTGTTAGAGGTCTGTACACACACACACACACAATGGCATAATAATTGAAAAGAAAATAGAATACAAAAAGATTAGAAAGGTAGTTAGATTTTTTTTAAAGAATAGAATTAGAATAGTGAGTGTTAAAGCTAGATGGTCAAATAAAGATGGAAGAGATGTGTTTTAAGCTGATTATATATATAATATTATTATTACTTTTATTTAGCTAGGATACAATAAATTGGTCAAAAGTGATATATTAAGTAAATATATTTATAATGAAACAAAAATATTAATGAAAAAAAAATCTTATTACTAAGGATCCTGGTTTTCACAAAAAACAGCACAAATGTTTTCAACATAATAAGAAGAAATAATAATAAGATTTCATGTTTTAAGTTTCAAATAAATGCTAATCATTTGAATGTTCTGTTCATGCTTGAACTGTACAACTGTAAACTACTGCGAGGGACCAGAGCATTACATGAGTGTTCTCCATTCTGTAGTGCCTCTTTGCCTCTGGCATATCAGGAACACGCTCAAAAATAAATATATATATATATATATATATATATATATATATATATATATATATATATATACGTACTAAGAGGCAGAGCAAGACTGTTATAGCACAGAAGAGAGATGGGTAAAGTTAAAGAACAGAGACACTTAAAGCTACTTCAAAGTAGCAAAATGTATCGCTTTTGGTTTGAGGGTTGAGTTTCTTGCTGTTGTTAATGAGTCCAAACCAGAATCCACTGCAGTTGACTTGTACTGTTCTCATTAGATCAGCCGGGTCTTTGAGATCAAACAAGCCATGATACGGATCTCTTAGTCTAATGTTGTGAGATCAAAGATTCAAAGGTATGAAGCTATGAGCCATTACTGTGAAGGAGTACAACGTTTGTACAGTCTAGTGGTCAGGAACCACCGCTGCTTTGATCTGCAAGATGGGTAGTAACATTAATTTAAAGTGATAAACTCGGTTCAACCTCTGTTTGGCAGTGAATTATTTGGAGAAATATATCTTCTAACATCTTAAATGTATTTCATCGCAATCCCAACAGGCTATAGTCTTGTGGTAAAGAATACCACAACTATATATACAACCTATATCCATTAACTAGAGGTAGGAACCGGTTCTTCTGAAGTACGCGAGGAGAACTTTAACCATCAAAATTATGGTTTAACTACAGATGAAGAAGGAAACAAAAGCCCTACCAGCATGGTCCATTTAGCAGTGTCTGTGGGTGGGAGTAATTGTGGTTTACTGTGGGCTGGGCCTCTTCGAAGGCACCATCTGTGAAGGGTTCCTTAAAATAATTGCCTCTTAATTATTCGCCGGTGTGCAACTGACAGAATCCTCAAGCATGACATCAGAGTTGAGTACTTTAGGACCAAAACACACTTTGATGGTACAATGCGTAATGTTTCATGACAAAAACAAGAAGTACAAGAAATATCCTAAATGAGCACATCCAAAAAATTTAAAGATTATTTTTTTTAAGGGATGCCACAGAAAGCACCATTTTCCCTAAAGAACTAAAACATTTTTATTCAGTGTAACGGAAATTTTAATAATCTAAAAAACATTAAAAAGAAAAGTAAGAAAGTCCCTGTTCGCGAGGAAGTACTTTTTCAAAGTTCTGGAACTTTTGGGGGCAGGACTTAAGCGCTGAACATGCTGATTGGTTGAGTTCACACAGCATTGTATTTCAACCACCATTAGCATAATTTTTTATAATTTTATTGTTTTTTAAATACTACTGTAATTGTGCTGTGAAATGTAGTATTAAAAATATTTCAGGCGAAAATGTAGTTGTTTAAAACTCAAATCTGTGTTTTTTTAATAAAAGCATTTATCTGAAGATATGCTTCGCTGATTTCGGAGACGATCAGCTCCACTCGATCAGCGGGCGCTCAGTGCTCATGTTTACCAATGAGAGCAGCCTCAACTCAGCTAGTCCTTCAAATATTTGCTGCTGACTTCAATGTCCAAACCAGCTGAAGAATTACATTCGATCTGCTTAAACATTTTCAGCTTACATTCTACTAAGCACAGCACAATATTTCGCCGTCTAAAACAGAAAGCCACCAAGGATGGGCTAAAATAGCGCAACAACACACAGGGTGAACATACAGCCTTAAATGGGCTCACGCCCGCTGCATGCACACACATGCATTATGCAAAGCTTTGCAATACCGCTTCCCTCCGGTCGACCCCTCGCCCTGTCACGGTGGACGCCATTGATTTCAGACCTATGGGCTGCGGGGAAGCTATGTGCATAAAGCATCTCTCTCGCACTGGAGTGATTTAGAGGCCGTTTGTCTGTTCAGTGGAAAGCCATTAAATTGACTGATGAGAATAAGAGTTGGGTTTTTCATATCCAGGCTTGCTTTAGAACCCCAGCATCCTTGAATACAAAACGGCAGCTGAATGCCAATTGATATTCTCTCAGATGAGTGCGCTTTGTGTTGTGAGCGATGCATGTTTCAAGAGCGGTCTGGAAATGGGCTGAAGAGTACTTAAAGAAATCATCCTATGCAGCTTCAGAGATTCTCCATTCTCTGTCCAGATCAGACAAAGATTCGAGCTCTGATTGGTAAGTGCACAGGATGGACTCAACATTAAATATTTAAAACACATCCTCTAATGACATCACCTAAAATTCAAATGGCATATTTAAAGAATAATAGAAATTAGAAACACTTAAAAGTAAACAACTGAAGTTTCTGTTCTCTTGCTTATCGTCGACTTCTATGCATAAATACAAATAAATATTATATTTTGTGTAATTTATGTCACTTGGTAGTATACTAATATGATACATGGCCCAATTTATTTAGGCTGGTAAATTAAATTGGTGTGATTTATAACAATACATTTTACTCTGGCAAATTTTTCTTTTCCTATTTCGCTCATGTCAGGTTAATAATTTCACACAAAAGCATTTGTTTTACTTTTATTGTTATGCTAAACAAACTTCGAAACTGAGTTGCATCACCAATTCAATATAACAATTAAGCTCCTGAGGCAAAACCGCTCTCCTAAATCAGGTAAGCAATTTGATATTTATATACAAATATGAGGGCGAAATAAATGCATTCTAATTTATCATTTGCTGACAAGTAAAAGCAATAAATAAAAGCTGAAATGCAAGCATAAATATTGATTAACTGAGATCCAGGATCAAATTCCAGGAACATCATCAATACAGAATTCACAGAATGCAAAACCTAACACAACAATTAAATGCAAGTTCCTCAAGGTTGGCAACTTTGTCAACTTGCCATAATATATCTAAAACTCCACTAGGCCCTTTAATAAAAGAAACAACATTAACACAGTGGCCAAAAATAGCATGTCTAGTGAATAAGTGACACTAAGGAGAAGGGTGCTTTTCTGCTTGTGGTCAGTACTATCCCAACTGCTGAGGGCAATTTGGATGCCCCTGAGACTTGCTCCATTGTGTTCCTGTCTTTTATAACCAGCCCGTTGCTTATGCAGAACAGCCACCGATTAAACCACTGGTGCCTGGAGCTTTGAATCTGAAAACAGTGGCGCACAATGGCCGCTATTGTCAGCTGCTTTTCCTTCTATTAATTCTAGGTGACAAAAAGGGTGTCAGGATTTAAAAAAGAAAAGACAGCGAGGGGAAAGAAGCCCATCTGGAGAGTTTACATTATATATAATGACCCAAAAGCCAGAGATGAGCATTGTGTTAAAAGGTTACGTTTTAAACGCCTACTTATTTTTAATACTTCACATGCAGTCAGTGCATAAAAAGTCATCAGGTGTAAGCATACTAGTTGAATCAACAGGCCTAAAATGTGAAATTATATCGGTCTTTAATATTCTTATAAACAAGTTAAAGCTTTATACATTTGCAAATACCCTAAAAATCACCAAATGTTGCAATTCAACTGCCATGACAAGGCATTAACTGCACTAATCTTTAAGACAATTACTTGGATACGGTTGGAAACATCTATTGTCCAATCTATAGGACAATAAGCATGTGTTTCTAAAGGTCTGGAAGGACATCCAAAACAATAATTATGATCACAACACTTTTTCAAACGGGCCTCGTGCCTGAAAGCCCCCCATTGGTCGCCATACGGGACAGTATATGGACAGCGGGGCTCACTGTTGCCTTCCCAAACCACATGCATGTGGCTTTAAACATAACAACTGACCTATCCTTGTCCATAAAGGAATAACAATACACAAAGCTATAAAAAAAAACAACAGAATCTCATTTATTTAAAGCCCTTTCCTTAGTTGAAGAGAATTTGTGGTTACCACCGACCCTGATCTGATGATAGTGATGGTATAGGGTGGGGTTCACGCTTCCCTTTATATTGTCTCACCTGATCTGGTGCACCAAAAGATGGATGCTTTACGCCAGCCCATTCAAAAGTGAGGTAATGTTTGCACACAATTCAGAATAACCCCATGCATCAGTTTATTAGACAGGAACACATTGGTAGTTTAATTTTAGCATCCCTACACTGCCTGCATCTCGTAAGCCTCCAGAGGCCATGCTCGAATCTCCATCTTCAACAAATGTGCAATATCTGCAACAAGGATACAAAGTGAGCATGCTTTGATTTTCATGCAACATATTCAATTGTGAGGGCATAACGTTACCTAAGCAGCCTTTGCCTTTGCCGGACACACAATCAGGGTTCTGCTGGTAGGATGCCTGGACGGATCCCAGCGCTGGACTGAGGATGATGGTCAACAAGCAGAACACAGACAGGTCTGGTCGGGTCCACCTTACAAGCCCGGTGCCCACCAACATGATGTATCTATCTCTCCTCTTTGACCTGTTAAATAAAGGTGCAGGGGAACAAAAGAGAAGCAAGCTGTGCAGAATGCGGAAAATATCCCTTTTAAAACGTGTTTGTGTCCCAGGAAGGCCAGCTGAGCCTTATGAGCATCACTTCGGTTAAAAACAACGGTGCATTTCACTCATAGGCACATTTGCGGGGATTCGCTGTTGAGCTCTCGTGCGTCTCAATAACAGCTCGCGGACGCCTCTCGGTCTGTCTTTGTGTGCATCTCTCGCGCGTCTGGTTGTTTGCTAGTTGTGAGGGAAAAGGCGACGCGTATCGACTGTTTCCGTCTTTTAGTAATCGTTCGTCCTCGGTTCTCTTTGCTATCCTTTCGTGTCCGGGAAATTTTGAGATTCTCCCTGCCCAAAATCCCAACAACAAAGGGTCGGTACGGATGGGTTGCAGTCACGTGACTCTTGAACCACCTCCTCCCCCAATTCCCGGAGGAAATGCAGGACCCCTGAAAATCTGCAAGGCTACAGTTGGGTCATTATTAGGATGCAGTTCATCTTCAGGTGGCGGTCAATTGTGGCTCAATCAGTCGCGTGGGGAGGGAATGAGTTTATTAGGCTAATATTAATTCATTTTCCAGTTGGCGTTACACAGCAGTTATTTTTATTATCACATACTATCATAGATTTACTAATATTTTGAATTAGCTATTTTATATATATAGTTAAATAATGATATAGTTTTATCACTTTTATTTTAGTTTTAGTTTACCAAACTAAACTAAACATTTGATATTTTGCCCTGAATAAGTAAAAAATTGTGTGTGTGTGTGTGTGTGTGTGTGTGTGTGTGTGTGTGTGTGTGTTTTAAAGGTTCTTAATTTTAGTTAATGATAATAACCCTGTTACACGGTTGAAGGAACACCATTTATTCCGTGATTTTGTCACATAAATGCTTACAAATAATTATTGATAGAATTAAAAATATTATTATATTAATATCTGTACTTTTTCTTTCTTTCTTTTTTTAAAGGGACAATGCACATTAACATTTTTTGTAACTTTATCACCATGAACTGTTGCTAAATGAAAAACGACTGTCTATCTATCTATCTATCCATCCATCCATCTTTCTATAGACAAATATTGTTCACATGTATACACATATTTAGCCATGGTTACAGTTATTCATGCTGAATTGCATGATAAATGTTTTGATTTGGTGACAGTCATAATGATGCTCTGAGACATGCATCAGCAGTGCTTTTACTCACCTCAAATATTTTAAATCTATAGTCATACATTTCTGTCATTTTCAACTATTAACTCTGAAATGCAGATTAATGGATTATTTCCTCCAGATGCACTAAATGTCATCCATGTAATTGTGGCCTATTATGATGTTTTACACTGTTTAATAACAGTTCCACACACGAGGGTCCATTAAAGGATTAAAATACAAACAATGCAGTAATATGCAGTAAATCTTGAAATGTAGCATGTGGAATAACATTTATGTATATATGTATGCAATTGCAGTAGATGCCCCATATCTAAATGCATGCTGTGCTGCAGGGCTATTAATCATAATTTGGTCTGGATGGCCCAGATGCACTAGCGGTGTCAATACTGATCCCGAGGCCACAGGAGAACACTATTGATCTCACGGACAGACATTTAACAGGCTGACTTACCAAAACCAGACAGTCGCTGCTGCTCAACCAGAAGTATGTGAGCTGTTTCTGTTCCTCCAAACTATCCAGAACAAACTCCAGAACGAGTTCTTTATTTCGTAGTGAGGAGATGTGTCAAACCGAATCGGCTCACAGTTGCATCAGTGAACTTGGACATCTTGGATTGGTTCAGTTTAAAGATGTGAGTAGCCTTTGTACTGCTTGAGTAGTTACAGCTTGTCTAAAGTGGGCACAAAATCTTTGTTGTTAAACTTGAACCAGATGACATTGCAGCTGGAAATGTAATTGAGCATCATAAGGTCATCAACTATGTAAAAACTCTTTCAGGTTTGATTTTGTAGTTTTTATGTTATGATTCATTTCTCAGATTGTCAAATAACCTTAATAGCGTCCATTGATTTTTTTTTTTTTTAAATATAGTCAGCTTTTAGTAGCATGTACACTTTCTAGTGCATATAGTGCAAACTCATTTTTATTCATTTCAATGTCAATCTTCGGTTCATATTGATCTATATAATAATATGCAATAAATGGATAAATTAATACATAGATGGGTTGAAGTGACAATTCATTGCTCTGTTGGAAACTAATATAGTTCTTAACACTAAAACGGACAAGAAAATGTGGACAGGTGCCTTTGAAACAGCCTTTATAACTGTGTCAAGTCTCGACTTCAGCACAAGTGCATGCCAAGTCCTCCTTAAAACCATCAAAGCAAGAGCATTCAAGTTGAACTTCTGTGCAACAGCCCATCTTTACTGATTTCACTCATGCTGGACATTTAGGAGACGTTTTGTTTAGAGAAGACATTTTTAATAAACTGGTGCAGAATTTTTCAAACAATTTCTACATGTGGTTTGCAAATGATCAAAATACACCATAAAAAATAATAATCAGTGATAACTTGATGGAGAAGTTCTGCTACATTCTTGAAACATAATATGCAGGCTGTTGTTCACACATTACTTACAAACCTGCTGCTAACGTCCTTTATGCACTTTAATTTTGTAACAAATCTTTTTTTTTTTTTGCATTTATTTTTGCAATGCTAGATTTTTATCATGAAAGATCTGTCCAAATATTTCAGAAATGGTTGCCTACTGGTCAACTTAATTTGAAACTTAAACCTATTGATGTTATATGAATAAATAAAAGCTTCACAGTGTTTAAAAAAAAAAAAAAAAAAAACAGAAAAATGCAATCATTCACTATCTCAATACAATCTAAATGGGTTTCAAATAAATATAGTACACATATGTTCATATCCTTAACATAATAATCATCACGAAAGGCCTGAAAGTTGTGATGTTGATTATCTTTACTAAAAATGTATACCTACTACAGCTGATGAGAAATGCAAAGCAAAACTGAGGGTAAATTTAAGTCTTATCCTATCCCACATGTGCAACTTCACATGTAGTGTAATGACCACACTGGCATGCACTGAAATATGAATACTTTAAATATGAGGTCTTACAAAAACATTGTTCTTTTACACATATCTATTGCTCAGACTGTTGAAGGCAAATCCTGTGGTCCACAATACAAAAATACATTTTTTAAAGGATCCAAAAGATGAGGATCTGATTTACTTACCATTAGGTCATCCAAGATGTAGATGCATTTGTTTCTTAATTAGAACAGGTTTGGAGAAATGTAGCATTGCATCACTTGCTCACTGGTGGATCCTCTGCAGTGAATGGGTGCCGTCAGAATGAGAGTCCAAACATCTGATAAACGCATCACAATAATGCACAATGCTCCAGTCCGTCAGTAAATGTCTTGTGAAGTAAAAAACTGTTTTTAAAAATCAAATCCATCATTAAAACTTTTTTTACACTTCAAACTGTTGTTTCCAACTGAAACACTAGTACTTAATCCATAATAGCACTTCCTCCATGTGAAAAAAATCCATCTTTTCTTCTTTTACAAATTATTTGGAATACTTTTGGATTATTGTGATGTTTTTATTTATTTATTTTATTATTTAGCTCTCATTCTGACGGCACCCATTCACTGCAGAGCATCCCCAAGTGATGTAATGTTTAATATCCTCAGATAAAGATCAAACTCATCTATGTTTTGAATAGCCTAAAGTTGAGTAAATTATCAGCAAATTTTCATTTTGGGTTGAATGGTTCCTTTCCTATACAGGAGTTGAACACAATCCATATTCAAATTCAATCCTATTCAAAGTCAGTTTGCAATATTACAAGATCTGCTGAAATTTAGTAGGAAGAAAAAAAACACTAACAGAATTGTTAAAATTTCTTCTAAAATCTCTTTCGTACAAAATGACAGTCACACAATAACTCTACACTTTCCCTTATATCCTTATTGAAACGTACAACACAAAACAAACGTGGAAAAGTAACTTTTTTTTAAATATTACATATTGTGACAAACTAAATCAAATATGTGCGCTGTACCTTTTTAAATTACACTGCACATTTGATCTTTCACAAAAAAACAAAAACAAAACAAAAACGCTGCTTTCAGTAGTCTTCACAGCAGCATTTTGTAAACCATTAAAGATCTATGAAGCACCAAATGGCAACCAAATGAAATCTGCAGGTCCAGGACGTCTGACATCTTGGTAACTACAAGTGAATTAGAGAGTGTCACTATCATAATCATATTCATATTATCAAACATAATAAGCATTTGGAGGGAGGAGTGTTTCGGGGTCCCTCTATCCTGCACAGGAACTGACAGATAACTGAACGCTGGAGGTGCTGAAGGTGTTTCACGAGGTAAGACTGGCCCATCTGTGTTCCTAAACGATGCTGAAGGGATCTGACATTTAGGGTGGGCAGAAATCGGCAAAATACGGGTGCTGCAGGGCTTCCTCTGCTGAAATTCGCTGAACTGGATTGCATTTCAGAAGATTCTGCAATGTGAAAACACCAAAAAAATCCAGCTAGAGCATGAAATCATGAACTCCTTGTTAGCACAATGAAAGTACTGTACCTGTAGTAGGTCTCTGCCAGTGCTGCTGAGCTTCGGGACGACATTCAAAAGTGATGTAGTAGCTGGGTACATTGGGTACGGCTGTCAAAATAAAATAAAAAAAAATATATATATATTTAAATAATTAAAATGGTTAAAGTAGCTGTTGAGAATTTCCTAAAACTATGTTTATGATAACAATAATATCTGGTTTTCTTGTAATTTCCCAACATGTCAACATGTTTTTGTGTGCAAAATCGTATTATCGCCAACGTTCTTGCAATGAAAATCTTTCTGCCAACTTTTAGAGGAATGAGTGTTATACCTTATAATCTGGAAGTTTATTCATAGTCTGCCACTGTTCTTCTGTCGGTGTTCCCAGCAACGTGCCAAAACGTTAAAGTTCATCAGCTATTTCAGTGTTTCTTTCTTTCTTTCTTTCTCTCTTTCTTTATTTATTTCAGTAAAGCATTAAAATCACTAAATGGGCATTAATAAAAACCGAAATAAAAATGAATTGAAATGAAATTATAATATAAATATATATATATATATATATATATATATATATATATATATATAAACAAATAAGGACACACACAAAATAAAGTAAATTATATATATATATATGACTACATCATTATGACTTTAGGAGTCATAGTTCAATCTGAATGTATAATCCCAACAGTAATCTGAGGTAAAGGATATCTAAAGATCCTCTTTAGTTGGTCGTCCACATCATTACCAGGAAATAAGGGCCGTCCTGCATTTGCCAATTCTGAAAAATAGCAAAAAAAAAAATACTGAAAAATCAAATCATATGCTACAAGAAATGGTTATGCTTTACAATGAAGCCCTCTGTACCTGCAAATATACACCCTGCGGACCACATGTCAATAGAGGTAGAGTATAGCTTAGCACCAAACAGCACGTCTGGAGGCCTGTACCACAGCGTCACCACCTGAACACAATCAGGATGAAGTGAAAACACTGAGAAACACCACGCTGAATCTGAAGACGACAGGTCGCTTTACCTCTGCAGAATAACAACGTACAGGTATCCCAAACGCTCTGGCCAAGCCAAAGTCAGCTAACTTCAGTTCACCGTTCTGATGACAACCACACAATACAGAAAGATGTTTGTGAGAATGCAGCAGAAATAAAGAAACTAAATCCATTTTAACAACATAATTCAAATGTTATAGTCATATATAATGCAGACCTACAGGCATTTGATGACACTTATCATGAACAATGGCGATTTAGAGCTATTTAGAGGCACTTTGGTTCATTTACTCACTCTGTTGATGAGCAGATTTTGTGGTTTAAGGTCTCGGTGGAGAACATTTCGGCTGTGGCAGAAGGCAAGACCCTTCAATAACTGGTACATAAAAGACTGCGAGGAAAGAAGTAAAACTGCATTATCTGACACCTCAAACATTAAAAATGTAAGCATGAAATGCTCTTCTGATATATTCTTTTCAGGGTTTCATACATATAAAAAAAAAAAGATTAAAAAACAAATCAAACCTTGACAATCTCTGGATCCAAGTCGCCATTACAGCTGTCAAAGTATTTCTTCAAATCCTGTTTGAATGAAAATCACATACTGATCACATGCATATACTAATCTCTCTGCAAGATCACTGGAATCAGGCTCCTACCTGATCACAATACTCAAACACTAATGTCAGCTTCTTATCACTGTGAAGGACGTCATGCAACCTGCAAAAACAAGTAATACCTGTTAATGCACCATTTCTGTTTCATCACAATTTATTTGCTTATTTAAAAAAAATAACTTGCAAACAACTTAACCTGGCATTAAATAGTTAATATACTAAAGGAATACATTTAGCATACAATTTTTTTTAAAACAGTCCAAGAGAAAGAAAAAAGTGTTAATTGCAAGAATCTGAATGCAATTATTTTAAATAATTTTAATTTTATTTTAAATAATTTTAATTAATTTTAATTTTAAAAATGATATAATAATATAAAAAACTAATCCAAGAGAAATTTAAAAAAAGTACTTAAGTATTTATTAATTAACAACAAATTCACATTATTTTGTATGTTGTAATGCAGCATAAAACAAGTTGCACCATTCCGATTTCATTTATATTAATAATTATTTTAATATGCTTATTCAAAATTCCTCACAACAATTCAAACTGATTGTATATGGTTGAAAATATTAATTATGCAGTAAATAATTAATTATATAACTAATCATTTTTAAAAACTATTTAAAATACTTAAATACGCAATTTGTTTTAATTAAAAAAATAAAAATACACTAATTGCAATAATCTGAATGCAATCATTTTAATTAAAATATTTTAATGAAATAATAATAAAAAAGTTAACAACATTTATTTTGTATTATGAACGAAACTAAATCTGCAATACAATTAAAAAATGAAAAACAAACACACCTTACAATGTTTTTATGCTTCAGTTCTTTCAGGAGGCAAATTTCTCGTAATGCTGAACTTGGAACCCCCTGTAATAGGATTAAAAGATAATGTGACAAATTGCTTTAAGAATGACTTGACCCCCAGCAGTCTGAGTTCTCCTACCTCATCATCATCGTCCAATCTCACTCGTTTGAGGGCCACAATCTCATGTGTTTCTCTGTTTTTAGCCTTGAAAACGGTCCCATAAGTACCTGGTGACAGAGTAGAAAATGCATTAAATTAACTGAGAATAATATTAGACATAGCAGTCTGACTTCAAAGCATGAATTAGAAAAATGACAGTAGAAATATAATGCATTGGCAAAATATCAATTTTAAAATAGGCATGGCCTAGCTACAATAAGTGGTCTTTAAAGTGCCATGTGGGAAATAAAAATTATATTTAGACTCTCAATTGTTTGATTTGCTGTTTAATGGATACTGAACGCTCTCTAAATATTTATACAGGTGTAAATTATTGTCCGGAACAATATTTTAATTTATAAAATATTTTTTTCTCATCGAACATCGGGATTGACCAATCACAGTCTTTTCTGATTAATGCATGAGCATATTCTATAATTTCGTATAATTTCGTGACCGAATTCTCACCTATCATTCAACTATCAATTCAATTAATATATTTGATTTAGTATATTTAGTGTACAAATCTCGCCAGTAAATTACAAATCGTCCTGAGATTTGAATGCAGCTCAATGGAGAACAGCCGACTTTGAGTCTCCATGCGCCCCCTGGAGGAAGAAACACTTCGTAAAACAGAGTTAACGTTTACAGCTGAATGAGAATCAAAGAGAAGCCTGATAACGGTGCAACAATGAATGATCGATCAGTTTAACTAGAGTTTATCTATGCAACAGCTCCATTCCTCTGAACAACAGCGATCGCATCATTAAACAGCTGTGCAAATGCTGTTCTGATTGATCTAAAGCCAGGTGCATCATCCCTCCACGAGCTTGCTAGCTCTAGCTGAGACTTCAATCTTAACATATGCTTACGAAAGCATAAATCACTGACTGTCCGTCGCTGTAAGCTCTATATTAAACGGCAAACATTCATGATTGTTAATACACTATTAATCTCCAATGCAGACAGAGCCAGTCAGGCCAGACAATCCATTCACTCACCCTCTCCTATTTTCTCCAACTTCTCATACTTTTGCATGGTTTTAGCCAGTTACAGTAGCTTTTAAATAAAGCGTACTGGCTCCTTATTTTCCCCACGAATAATAAAAAAAAAAAAGGTTTTAATTGTACATCTGATTACTGTCGTTTTTATCAACAAGGGGCGTAGTACGTAACATGAAGAGAGATTCAAAGATGACGATTTACTGAGAGACACTTCAAAATAAAAGCATCGTTTGTAAATCGACTTCTGGGTCGATAAAAATGCAATAATAATAAACATTTTAGTCTAGAGTTTGTAAATTAAACAGTAATTGAAAAAAGTTGGCTTACCTTAATAAAATCTAACACAATCCAAAACATTTAAATAAATTAAAACACAATGGTATTGAGATAGTTTAATTATATAATTAATTACACATTTATTTATATGAAGTATAAACCAACCAACAATAAATGAGGTATATTTTATTACCTCAATTTTCAAGGAAGGCAATGGTATTGATATACAATAATATTTAAAAATAAAATGTACAGCTTGCTTTATTTACCTCTTTCCTTTAAAACCGAAAAAAATTTGAATACTTTCAGTCAAGAGTTTCTAAATTAAACAGCATTTAAAAACAGTTTTATAATCATTACACAACACTGACATTTTTCTATTTTATGATATATACAACTCAAAACAGAGAATATTCACTAAAACGTATTTCTACGCCAGAGCTCCAAATGAAATTGTCTTTGAAAAGATAATTTAAAATAACTTTGTTTAGTGGAATATGCGCAGTAATACAGTATTTTATTTGTGACCATCAGATCGTTGTCTCTTTATGAGTTCTGCATACAGTCCTCCTTTGCTCAGTAAATCCAAGTGTGTTCCAGCCTTTGAAAACATAAATAATAGTATTAAACATCATCACAGTGTCCACACATATTAAGTCTGCAGTTACATTTGTAAAGTCCTTCCTAACCTCAACGATACGTCCATTGCTCATGACGCAGATGAGATCGGCTCCCTGTATGGTGCTGAGACGGTGAGCGATAATCAGAACGGTGCGTCCCGTCGTGGCTCTGTCCAACGCCTCCTGAACCACACGCTCAGACTCGGCGTCTAACGCACTGGTGGCCTCATCCAGGATCAGGACGCTGGGGTTTTTGATCAGCGCTCGAGCGATCGCGATTCGCTGCTTTTGGCCCCCAGATAGGGTCACTCCACGTTCACCTGAAGACATTTTTACAAAAAAGATAAATAAATAATTGAAAATTAATGACCCTGGAGCACAAAACCAGTCTTATGTAAATCTGAAAGCCGAATAAATAAGCTTTCCATTGATGTGTGGTTTATTAGTATCGGACAATATTTGGCCGAGATACAACTATTTGAAAATGTGGAATATGAGGGTGCAAAAAATGTAAATACTGAGAAAATCAACTTTGAAGCTGTACAAATGAATTTTTAGCAATGCATGTTACTAATAAAAAATTTAGTTTTGATATATTAATGGTAGAAAATGTACAAAATATCTTCATGGAACATGATCTTTACTTAATATCCTAATGATTTTGATCATATTTTGAAAAATCGATGATCTTGACCCATACAATGTTTTTTTTGGTTACTGCTACAAATATACCCCAGCGACTTAAGACTGCTTTTGTGCTCCAGGGTCACATTTAATTTTTTTATAATAAATTTTCAGATTTTATGTAACAGTGCTTACCAACCACGGTGTTGTAACCATCTGGGAATCCTGTGATGAAATTATGAGCATTGGCTTGTTTGGCCGCAGCCATGACCTCAGGGTCTGTGGCACTGGGCTTTCCAAACCTGATATTCTCCATCACAGAGGTACCAAAAAGAACAGGTTCCTGTATGAATGACAAAACAGAACTGTAAGATTTATATTCCATTTCACACACATATAACATAAGAGGAAGCCGAAATGTGAATAGTGAGAGAGAATAAAATGTACCTGACTAATGAACCCAATGACATGACCTCTTAACCAGGATGGGTCCAGTGTTCTGATGTCCAGCCCATCCAACATCACCACACCACTGCTGGGCTCATAAAACCGCTCCAATAACGCAGCCACTGTGGATTTGCCTGAACACAGAGGGAAAAAAATTACTAATACGTTATTGATAATAACAATGCATGGTTGTTATCTTTTATGTTGTGACAGACAGACGGACAGAAAGTCAGACAGACAGAGAGACAGAGTGACAGACAACAGACAGACAGACAATAGACAGACAGAAAGACAGACAACAGACAGACAACAGACAGACAGACAGAGTGACAGACGACAGAAAGACATACAGAGTGACAGACAGAGAGACAGGCAGACAGAGTGACAGACAGAGAGAAAGAGAGACAGACAGACAGACAGAGTGACAGACAGACAGACAACAGACAGACAGAGAGACAGACAACAGAAAGACAGACAACAGACAGAGAGACAGACAGACAGACAGACAGACAACAGAGACAGACAGACAGACAACAAAGACATACAGACTAACAGACAGACAGACAGAAAGAGAGACAGACAGACAGACAGACAACAGACAGACAGAGTGACAGACAGACACAGACAACAGAAAGACAGACAGAGAGACAGACAACAGACAGACAGACAGAGAGAGAGAGAGAGACAGACAACAGACAGACAGACAGAGAGACATACAACAGACAGACAGACAGACAGCAGACAGTTAGACAGAGTGACAGACAGACAGACAACAGTAAGACATACAGACAGAGAGACAGACAACATGCAGACAGACAATAGACAGACAGAAAGACAGACAGACAGAGTGACAGAGAGACGGACAGACAGACAACAGACAGACAGATAACAGACAGACAGACAGACAGACAGCTTTGGTAATACTGTAACTCAAATGTCATGCCAATAAAGCAACTTGACCTTGACAGAGAGACAGACAGACAATAGACAGACAGATAGATAGATACTTGACCTCCGCCTGACTCGCCAACAATAGCGACGGTTTTATAGGGAGGTAGAGTCAGATTGAAGTTCTTAAGAATCTGGTTTCCAGGTCTTGTTGGGTAACTGAGAAACATTGAAGAAAACATCAAATAACAGAGAATAAAACTCTTTTGATTAAATTCAAGCCTTGCCGAGACCAACCTGAAATTGATGTTCATGAATTCAACTCTTCCCGTCAGAGACTTGAGAGGGATACGACCTCCTCCGGTGAGAGGAACGGTGGGCTCTAGAGCCAAGTACTCAAACACACGTGCCCCTGCACTCATACCTCGAACCATCTGACACAAACCACACATCAATGTATGTATATATAGATAACACACTATATATGAAGACACAGAAACATCTCCTCACCTGTCCAAAGAGAATTGAAATGCTAGCAAGAGATCTATAGAGAGAGAGAGAAGCGATTATTTTACATTTGATATAATAGAGACTGGTTCAGCTCAGTGTTAGTTCCTTCTAAATTATGTGTGGGATAAAATATACTTAATATGTATATTAAGACTCTTTGCACACTCCCACCTCTGAACTGTTTGAGAGGCGACCAAAAATGACATTAGGTCACCTGGCGACATGTCATTACGAGCCATCAAAGACCCACCAGCATAAATAGTGCCTAGAACAATGCCTGTTGAAGAAGGGAAATATTGAACAGCTTTAGTTCATGATGTGGTCATTGGTTGTGAATCAGGGAAAGTGCATTGTTACTCACAGTTCAGGACAACGTTAGACAGGCCCTGAAATATGGCTATTCCTGTGCCCAGCGTCTCATTCATCGCAGCTGACTTCTGGACTTCAGCTGCATACATCCTGTGAAAGAAGGTGAATATCACAACTGTTAGGCTTTGTTCAATAATAAAAAGCTTTGATTATGCATGTCATGATTAGTTTTGTTATCCTGAAAATATCAGCGTTAGCACTTGGACATATGTTGGACAAAAAAAGACCATACACTGTAAAAATGTTTGGCATTTGTTCAGGAAAAACTGCATAATGCTATAGTAAACAATTTAAATGTACCGTATATTTATTATAAAATCCTGTCAAATTAATGGTTTTTGCAAGCAAAAACAATTATCGTAATTTATAATTTAACATACAATTTATGAACCTTCAAATTCAAGGAGAAAAACAGTAAAATTACATTCCCAGAAGTCACCGTGTGACATCACATATGATTATATTTTGTATATTTTTATGATAAGTAATGTACATTATAGTATTTTTCTTACATTTTCTGTTGTTCATGTTTATTTCATTATTTTAGTGTTGTGTGTTAACCTGATGGGGTTTTGTGTTTGTGTAGATGAACTCATGATGATTCTTTACATGATTATCAGTGGATTTCAGGGGAATACATTATAGTGCCCCTATTATGGGTAATGAAAGGTTCATATTTTGGTTTTGGGAGTCCCCAACAACAGGTTGACATGCATGCAAGGTAAAAAAACTGAAATGCCTGATAAAACAGTGTTTGTGAGTGCAGTGCTGCTTTGTGTACAGCGTTACCAGGAAAACCGCTATTTTACTGCTCCAAAAGCGGCACCTAGTGGCAAGGAATGAATCTGCGTTTTCATTCAACCAATGAGTGGGTGGGTAACATGCTAATGTTTCACGATGACGTCAACATGAAACGGCTTGCGATTCGTTTTATAAACGACTTGTTTCAATGATTCAGAGTAGACTCTTACTTTTGAGAGACAATAACTTTATACACGGCACACCGTCAGATTTAAAACTTTACAGGATGTTTTCATTCACTTAGAGCTGTGCTACTGCATGAAATGTTATTTTCAAAAATCCATAATAGGGGCACTTTAATGAAATAAACAGCTATAAGTTGTTAGAGTTATCCCTCAAGATGGACACACAAAATGTGGAAAAAAGTCAAGAATCTGTAATCATACTCTAGTTCTCGATCCTCCATGGCAAAAGCTCTCACTGTCCGCACGTTACCAAGAGCCTCGTCAGCCACTCCTGTAGCTTTAGCAACCTAAAAGAAGAAAATTGGGGAGTTAGCAAAAAAGAGCAACAAAACAACAATCTGTTCTTCTCCTCCAGGGTGCCGTTACCTGTTCCTGTGCTTTGCGCGATAGTTTACGGAGAAAAGAACCGATCAGAGCACCAGCCCCCACCAGACATGGCAGGACGACCACAGTGAGACCCGTGAGTTTGGGAGAGATGACGTACAGCGACACAAAACACCCCACCGTCTGTGTGGCACTGCGCAAACCCTGTAACACATCACATAATCAAATGCATGTGGTTCGTCCATACGTTCTTACTAGGGTTTTTAAAACATATTTGTTCTCGTCTAAAACCTCCTACCTGAGAAATAACCAACTTGAAGGAAGATTTGAACTCCTGGATGTCTGATGTCAGCCGATTAACCAGCTGCCCGGTCTTGTTTGCATCAAAAAATGCAACATCTTGTCTGCAACATGACATTTAGACAAGATGATTAGAAAGATTTCTGTCTAATACCCCAAGTGTTTCAGCACTTTAAACATCTAAAACAAAAACTGTATTACAAACCGAAGCAAAGAGGTAAAGAGAGCTGTCCTCATGTCAGCTGCCACTCTCTCTCCAACTCTAGACAGAAGAATGATGTAGCCACTGGTCAACAGACCCTGGGAGATAAATATAAACAAAATACTATCATTTAATATTGTGTAATATTATTACAATTAAAAAATGTTGATTTTTTTTTTTCATCAGCATCATAACTCCAGTGTTCAGTGTCACATGATCCTTCAGAAATCATTATAATGTTAACATTTATGCATTTAGCAGATGCTTTTATCCAAACCGAATTCACATGCATCCAGGCTTTACATTTTTATTTTTTTTTCCAGTATGTGTGTTCCCTGGGAATTGAACCCACAACCTTCTGCACTGCTAACACAATGCTTTACCACTGAGCCACAGGAACATATGCTGATTTGCTTCTTAAAAAGCATTTTTGTGGACACTGTTACACTTTTTTTTCTGGATTCTTTAATGAATAGAAAGTTTAATAAAACAAATAGAAGTTTATTTGCAATAGAAATGCAAATATTGCTTATAGAGCTTGACTGTGTGACTTAACGTACCTGTAAACCATAGAGTCCGAGCAGCTTTACTGCAGGTGCTTTAATGTCTCTTATGTAATGCCCTGCTTGTTCTCTCATGTGGCGAGCGACAACATTCACCAGGTCCCCCAACATCAGAGGAATCTGAATATTAAGGGCTGCTGCTCCAAACGCAAGCTGAAACAGGACACGACAGAGATATCACAGCACAATATACCAAAGCTATTCATAATATGACCAAAAAACACAATTTACTTGTTTACTTACGATAATGGCTCCTATAAGAGCAAGAAGTTGGGGCCGAACGAACTCCCAAAGGATGGCCCAGCTGAATTCAGGAATGCTCTCTCTCACCGGGACGTTGTTGTTCACATCTGCTTCACAGTGAGCTCCGGTATGAAGCAAGCGTGCAGTCACTGTCAAAGCAGCAGGTCCTAATATGAATCTCAGAGGGATGTTTGGTGGCCTGGGCTGCTTTCTGGATGCTAGACGGAACACTTTTTGAGCTTCTCTCAATATGCGAGCAGGAGTGTTAAAGGTGATCTGTGTGGATGGTATTTGTGAACCGCTCCATGGTACTGTATGCTGGCCACGCCTTAAATATAAAAGATAATGGAAAAAGACAGTGTTGCATGATACAACATAAAGAAAAGTGTGATGAAATGTGCTTCTTTTTCACAAAGAGCATAACATGACTATCGTACAATATTTATTCTTTAGTTTAAGCCATATAAAATGTTATAAATTACCTTCTGCATGCTTAAATTACCTATTTCCACATGTAATGGCTGTTTGATTACATATACGATCAGTTGTGTTATTATGCAAAATTAAATTGAAATTAAAAGACAAATTATATAAAAATGACTACTGTGTTTAGACAATAGTTTCTATCTGATATAATAAACAAAGATAAATCTCGTGTACCTATAAAGGTGGTGGATCGTGAAACCTCTTGTTTTCTGGGAGTTCAACAGTCGATCTGACGTGACATTGCCGCGTGTCAGTCGACTACAGCGTGCAAAATGAAACATGCTGTTGTAGTGTTTTGAAATGACGGCAGGAATAAGAAACAAAGACAGTTTATGAAGTAAAATGAATTCAAGGATTTACATGTAGGCCGCCATGTTTACGCAATCCCATCTCCGGCGTGACCACGCTAACCCTGTACGTCATCGAGGCGTAATGATAAAAATACGTTCGCTATTTTCCTGCATAAATAATGGTATATATATACATGAATATATATATATATATATATATATATATATATAATGTATATAATATTTAAAAAATAAACATATATATATATATATATATATTAGTCCGTTGGTCAAAGAAGTTTACCTATTTTGCAGGTTAAATTGAAACATAACTTAAATATAACCAACAAGGATCTAAAATAAAGATTAATTTAAAAGTTCTTGGCAAATTTCTTGTTTTATTTACAAAAATAAACTAATTAATTGCAAAATATGCATATTCAAATACATAAAAAATAATAACAATAGTGCAAACAGCTTTTGGGATTTTTTTTCCAGCAAAAGTAAATATTATACAAGTAAAATAAATGTTGCATAATGTATTCATATAATTAATATAGCAATTTACATTACATTTCAGGATAAAAGTTTCCCCGGAAGTGACGCGACTATAAACCAAAGTGACGACATGCGATGTTTGTTGTCATATCTGTTTTTGTTGTGAAGAGCGAAGGCGAGGATCATCTCTGCTCGGACGGTGAGACCAATTTAGCGATTTAAGTATTTAATTCCTTTCAGTGTTCTTTTAATATAAATGTTTTCAATAAAGAAATCGGTACAAACAAATACCGAGCAGTTTTGTCAGCACGAGGTTGATGTGTGATGCTCAACCGGGACGGTTTGCAGACACCGCATAAAATGATTAAATATAATTAATAATAATTGATACATTTTTACGCCATATCCATCTGTGAAGAAAACGTGTGTCTTTGTAATGATGCACTCGAGTCTGTCCTTGACTTATCTGTTTTGAAACTAACCATGTGATTGTGATTTTTGTCAAAAAAGAGACAATAGTCTTGTAAGTAACTTACAGGGAACTTGGTCAGTTTGAGCTGGTTTTGCATCAGTGTATGACTCTTGTTTCTAGTATGCTGTCACATCACATTAATGTTAAATCTGTTATTCAGGACTTATGGTGAACATCATAGAGAGGTAGAATGTGAAACACGATGGCTGGTTTTGAAACGTACCAGGAGTATCAGCGAATAGAAGATTATGATGAAGACTCTCCTCCAGGAGAGGAAGAATTACTCATCCATGTGCCAGACGGCAGAAGAGGTAAGTACTGTTCACTTTTACAGTACATTACACATTACACATGTCAAACAAATATATTATATATATATATATATATATATATATATATATATTCTTTCTTTATCATTTAACTTAATAACAATGTCTTTGTTACATTGCAGACCCGTGGCATCATATCAAGAATCTCGACAATTTCTTCACAAGAATATCCTTTAATTATAAAATATTAAAACAACATGCAGTGTTATTTCATAGGCGGAATGGGAAAATTCCTGCCTTTTTTCACCCTTAAGTCAGGATTTGTGCAATAGCTATAAACTCCCAGATTGGTATTATTTCTCATGTTCTTGAAAACACCGTCTCCATTCATGATTAGGTATTAATATTATGTTACGCTCTGGCATGTAACATTAATGGCAGAACACTGCTGTACTTCTTTAAAACAGCTATTATTGGATTGCAAGAGTCTTTAACATGCTCACATCTATCATTTCCATCAGAGGAATGGATTCACCTGTATGGTGTTATCAGAGTTTTTTGAACTTGTGTAAGTTATGTTTATATTTGACTGAATTTGTGAATTTGTGAACATGTGAATTCTTTAATGTAGGATTGCATACTTATTAGTAAGAACTAATCCTGTCTGTTTTTGCATTCCCATATTCAGGCAATTCCTGTTTGTGGTCACGTTTACAACCTTTCTCTTCAACTGTGTGGAATATGATGTTCTCTTCGCCAACCGAGTGGTCAACCACACGGGTCAGAGCCTCGGTCCTCTGGACAGGAACAAGGTCACCCTTCCTGACGCGATTTTACCCACCGAGCAGTGCACTGAGAGGTCAGCTTTACTTTTAGCAATTTGCAAAGCAAGTTACTTTAAATTTGTATTTATTTAAACAACTGCTTACATCCTTGACCAATTCAGTGTTTGTATCATTAGCTAGTTTTTCATTAGATGTAAAGCTTAAAAAGTAAGTAAAATAAGGTTAAGTTAAAGTAATAAAATAAATAAACCGGCTTAAAATAACTTAAATAAGCTAAATCGAGATATACAAATAAAATAATAAATCATTAAAACAATAAAATGACATAACAAAATAATTAAACTAAATGAGATACAAGTATTAGATAAAACATTTTAACTTAAATAATTGTTAAAAAAATTGCATTGGCAACTAACTGAAGTAAAATAAGATTAAGTTGAAGTATACAAATTACTAAAACTAAATAAAAAAAATACTCAAGTCACTTATTAAAATAAAAACTCAAAATATAAAAATGCTAATTTAAAATTTAATTTAATGCTAAATATAAAAAAAGCTAATTCAAAATACTTAATTACTATACAAATAATATTAAAGTAAAACTTGACCTATTTCAAATATATTGTAATAATGCTGAAAATCCTAGTTTAGGAAAAAAGTTTTTTTTTGTTTTTTTTCTCACTGAAGCAGGCAAAGTTCAGGGTGTAAACCAGGTTTTGACACTTGTGCAATATATATTTTTAAAAATATAATGTCTTAGAAAATATCAAATAGGTATATTTTTACAAAACTTTTTTGATAGACAGTTTTCTGATATTACAAATAAAATATTTTGATATTGCATGTGAACTTTTATTGTAATGCACCACTCAAGGTTTATTTCACTTCAGGTTTGGATCTTAATGCACAGATTTTGTGTTCAGTTTTCAAAGCTTCAAAGTTTTTATTGCCATTTTCTTGGTTTTTCAAGCTCAATTTCCATAGTAGCCAGAAAGCAAACATGCCCTAAAGCACTGGGTGAGAATGCTGTTCTCTCGCATGTCATACATTGCATCACGCTGGAACTCTGTTCAGCTTCACCTGATTTGTTTCCTACTTCTCAGATAGTGGCTCCAAAATAAGCGAGCTGTAATCAAGCCCCTCAGACCCTGCCATTCTATTTCTGTGGCCGTCGATGATACTGAAACTGTGCGTTACGTAGAGCTCGTGGGATTTAAATAGACCCCGTGATGTTTTGCTCCATTTGACATTGAATAACTATTATGCTTGATTCTCAGAGTTTTACTTTGTAGACCTTTTCATGGACTCCTAATGTTTCGACACAGAGAAACCTGATCGAGATGTGTTGCTGACAGATACGGATATGCAACACAAACATATTAATATCATAGCTGACTCACTTCAGTGAGACTCATTCAAGGAACATCTTGTGCTGTCATACAGTAATCAAGACTTGGTAAACATTCTCATTTGCCCAGCCATATTATTTTCCAAATGCTGATTTGGTTCTCAAGTAACGTTTTTTATTATTAGTGTCAGTGTTATAAATGCTTGTGCTGCTTCATATTTTTGTGGAAACAAAAGAGCGGTAATATAAATCCTTTGTTACATTATAGACGCCTTTTCTCTCACTAAATCACATATTGCGTATGACTTTAGTATTTAGCATCAGTTTTGTTACATTTGAGGCTGAGTTGTTGATAAGTGACTTTATTCTTCTAATGTCATGAACTTTGAGCAATCCCATCACAGTGATGATCTTCATCTCCCTATCAGGATTCAAGGAAACAGCTGGATCATCTTCCTCTTGATAATGGCAGCCATATTCTGGGTCTATCGGCTCGTGAAGGTGATCTGCAATGTCATCAGCTACTGGGAGATCCGACAGTTTTATAAAAAAGCACTGAACATACAGATGGTGAGAGATGTCCACCAACAGGATTGTAGTTTGAAGTGCATATTTAACATGCGGTGTCTGGCTTTTCATAGTTCTTTGTCACACTTTTCTTTCCTTTGATAGATCATTTGAAATGGTCAGACAGTGGGACAAAGCTTTAAAAGTCAAATGTTGTCTGTCAGTTAATGAAGTCACAAAAAGGCATGTACAATATTCATGCAATTCTGAAAAAAAATGCGGTTTAATCTGAAACTGCTCATTTAAGAATACTGTAGTTTAACCAGTTTATCTTTTGCAGCCCTGATGTTGTGGAAAATGTATTTTCATTTTTATAAAATTATTTATTTTAACAAATAAGAACACTGCTAATCACATTCGTTTATCACACCTAAATATAAATTGTAAATATTTATTATTTAAAATGTAAATAAATAAAATATGAATATTAGTTCAATCAATCAACTAATATAAATATTTAATTATATATATATTAAACATCAATCAACTAATATAAATATTTATTTAATTATATATATTAAACAAATCAATCAACTAATATAAATATTTACTTTATATGTATATGTAATATTATTTATAAGCAAATTATATGTATATATGCATTAAAATGTAATTATAAAATATTTATATTAGTATTATAATGTATATTGATTTTTTTATTTTTATTTTTTTATGAATTTTAGGATGAACTTTGCAACTTCACGTGGCAAGAAGTTCAAGGCCGTTTGATCCGCCTGCAGCGCGAGCAGCCCATGTGTGTCCAGAAGCGTGATCTTTCTGAACTAGACATCTACCACCGCATCCTGCGCTTTAAAAACTACACTGTGGCCATGATCAACAAGTCCCTGCTGCCCGTCAGACTGCGTGTGCCCTTCTTGGGCGACATGATCTTCCTCACGCAGGGCCTGAAATACAACTTTGAGCTCATTCTGTTCTGGGGACCTCTGTCGCTCTTCCAGAACAAATGGAGTCTGCATCCCAAATACAAGCGGGCGGCAAACCGGCAGGAGCTGGCCAAGCAGCTCAGCCGTGTCATCCTGTTGACGGGTCTGGTCAATCTGCTGCTGTGTCCATTCGTGCTGGTGTGGCAGGTGCTGTACGCCTTCTTTAGCTACGCTGAAGTCATCAAGCGCGAGCCGGGAAGTTTGGGAGCCCGGCGCTGGTCGCTGTATGGCCGTCTCTACCTCCGCCACTTTAACGAGCTGGATCACGAGCTGCAAGGCCGGCTGGGACGTGGGTACAAAACTGCAGCGAAATACATGAATTCTTTCGTTTCTCCTCTGTTGGCGGTGCTGGCCAAGAACGTGGCTTTCTTCTCCGGCTCGGTTCTCGCCGTGCTCATCGCTCTGACGGTGTACGATGAAGACGTGCTGACCGTGCAACACATCCTGACGGCCATCACCGTACTTGGCGTGGTCATCACCATCAGCAGGTATGTCAAGACTTTAACATTTATTCATTATAAGGACAAAAACCATCTCAAGAAAATGCATTTATATATATATTTACAGTACAGACCAAAAGTTTGGAAACATGACTATTTTTAAAGTTTCTTCTGCTCATCAAGGCGTCCTTTATTTGATCAAAAATACAGAAAAAACAGTAATATTGTGAAATATTATTACAACTTAAAATAATAGTTTTCTATTTTAATATAATATTCCTGTGATGCAAAGCTGAATTTTTAGCATCATTCCTCCAGCCTTCAGTGTCACATGTAACATCCAGTCACATGATCATTTAGAAATCATTCTAATATTCTGATTTATTATGAGTGTTGGAAACAGTTCTGCTGTCTAATATATTTGATGAAGAAAAGGTTAAAAATAACTGCATTTATTCAAAAGGAAAAAAGGAAAATTCTAATAATATATATTCTAATGATATGTTTTCTTTACTATCACTTTTTATCAATATAACACATCCTTGCTGAATAAAAGTATTGATTTTATTAAAAAAAAAGAAAGAAAAAAATTAGTGACCCCAAATTAGTGACCAGTAGTGTATATTGTTATTACAAAATATTTATATTTTAAAAACATAGCTTTTTTTTTTTTTTACTTTTTATTCATCAAAGTATCCTAAAAAAGTATCACGTTCTGAAAAAATATTAAGCAGCAGAACTGTTTGCAACTTTGATAATGAATCATCATATTAGAATGATTTCTAAAGGATCATGTGATCATGATCCTAAAAATTCAGCTTTGCATCACAGAAATAAATGATAATTTAAAGTATAATAAATTTAAAAACAATTATTTTAAATTGTAATAAAATAACACAATATTACATTATTTTTTCTGTATTTTTGATCAAATAAATGCAGGCTTGATGAGCAGAAGAAACTTCTTTCAAAAACATTAAAAATAGTAATGTTTCCAAACTTTTGGTCTGTACTGTGTGTGTCTATATATATATATATATATATATATATATATATATATATATGTCAATTTAGTGCTTAAACTTATTTTATTTTAGTTAATTGCCAGCAACATTTTTAATCTTTGTTTTGTGTTTCAATTTTTTTTTTTTTTTTTTTGTTATGTTTAACAATTTAGCAGTTTTAGTTTTACCATGAAGAAATGTTCTAAAATATATTTTGTTCCGTTCTTAATTGCTGCTGCCTGTGTAGAGTTTCAAAATCAGTCAAAATAGACATCGAGGCAGCTCTCTTTGTTTTGGGACAGGGCTAATATGGGAAATGATTTGTGCTGTAAACTCATGTGACATAAAACATATTGGTCTAAAAGACGATTACTCTCCGCAGCTCTAACGTCAGGTCAAAGAATAAGTGCTGTGTCATGTGCTCCGTTGACCTTGTTACACCCAAGCATTATAATTCTGAGCTGTACAGTGAATGGCCCGCTCTCAGCTCCTGGCTTCAGTTATGCGTCTGACTGTCTTACAGGTCGTTTATTCCAGATGAACATATGGTGTGGTGTCCTGAACAGCTGCTTCAGTGCGTCCTGGCCCACATCCACTACATGCCCGACCACTGGAAGGGCAACGCCAACAAGAGCGAGACCCGCGACGAGATGGCACAGCTTTACCAATATAAAACAGTGAGAACTGCATGATATAGGCAGATTATTATTGTAAGACAATATTTGTTATTTTATTAATTCATTCATTTATGTACACTAACGCTGAAAGATTTGAGGTTGGTAAGATTTTATTTTTTTAAAGAATTTCATATTTTATTCAAGGACACTTGATGAAAAGTTACAGTGAAGACATTTATAGTGTTAAAAATAATTCTGTTTCAAATAAATGCCATTCCTGAAGAACCCTAAAAAACAATTTTGAACATTGATAATAAGAAATGTTTCTTGAGCAGCAAATCGGCATATTAGAATGATTTCTGAAGGATCATGTGACACTGAAGACTGGAGGAATGATGCTGACAAATGGAAAACGGTTATTTTAAATCGTTATAATATAAGACTTTATTATACAGTTTTATTATATTTTTGATCAAATAAATATAGGCTTGGTGAGAATTTTTTTGTAGGTAAAAATTGCATATAGTATATTTATTACAGCATAATAAATAATAATAATAAAAAATCTCCCTTTCATAGCAAAGTATATATTTTCAAGAGTAGTTTTTATTTGAATTGTTTTTCTTACCGTTTTCACTTTTAGTTTGCTAACTAGTTGTATGGCACTATTTCATGAAGTTGTAGTTGTCTTGGAATTATATTCAATATGAAAAGTGCTATACAAATAAATTTGAGTGGAATATGTTTTAAATGTTTTAAATTAGGCTTTAGTACCAACAAACAGATAATCATTTATTTTTGAAAAAAAAAAATCCTTTTGTTTGTATGTGACAATATTTTGAAGTTTGGAAACCCCTTAATTAGTGCATTCCTACAGGCAGAAACATAAATTAGAGTAATTTATTTAAATAACAATAAGGTTACAATAGTCTGGATTTGACTTCTTTTAGTCTGTAGTCTATTGAAATTATATACCGTATTTTCCGCACTATAAGTCCCACTTTTTTTCATAGTTTGGCTGGTCCTGCGACTTAAAGTCAGGTGCGACTTATTTATCAAAATTTATTTGACATTAACTGAGAGAAAACATTACCGGCTCCAGCCGCCAGAGGGCGCTCTATGCTGCTCAGTGCTCCTGTAGTCTACACTGAAAACATAGAGCGCCCTCTCGTGACTGGAGACGGTAATGTTTTCTCTCGGTTCTTGGTTCTAAATAAATGCGACTTATAGTCCGGTGCGACTTATATTTGTTTTTTTTCCTCATCATGACGTATTTTTGGACTGATGCGACTTATAGTCCGAAAAATACGGTAAGTCCCAAAACACAAATTCAGACAGTTGAAAATGAGTCAGTCGGTTATTAACCAGAGTAACTCAGAGTTTTGAGTATTCTGAGTTATTTGAAGTATGAAATTATACCTTAGCGCTCTGCACCTGTTGCCTAGAGGTTTGTCAGAGTTTTGCACAACTGTTGAGTAGGTTTTAATCTTCACTGCATCTGTTTCCAGCACTGTTTCACACCTGCGCTGCTGTTTTTATGAGTTCCACTTACTGAGTTTCTCTTATTTTTCTGCAGGTCTTTATATTGGAGGAGCTTCTGAGTCCCATAATTACCCCCTTCATCCTCATCTTCCCCCTGCGGAGCAAGTCTTTAGAAATCATCGACTTCTTCCGTAACTTCACTGTTGATGTGGCAGGGGTGGGAGACATTTGCTCATTCGCCCAGATGGACATCAGGCGCCATGGAAATCCACAGGTATCAAAGAGCGCATGCATGCATGTCATTAATGCTTCAGCTCGCAGTAATCCAGCGCCCTTTGGGGGGTAAAATCATAAAAGTGTGTTGTTATGTGAAAGCTGCTTCTTGGTATCCTAACAGGCTTCATGGTTTGTTTTTCCCCTCTCGCTCAGTGGATGTCTGAAGGTCAGACGGAGGCCTCAGTGTACCAGCAGGCTGAGAATGGGAAGACGGAGCTGTCGCTGATGCATTTCACCATTAAAAACCCACGCTGGGAGCCCCCACAGGAGAGCTCAGTGTTCATCAGCCACCTGAAGGAGAAGGTGCATCAGGACGCTCAGACAGGACCGTCTCCTCAGCTGCTGCTGTCCGAGGCTCCTCTCTGTACCTCGCTGCTGTCCAATGAGTCCGCCACGGGTGTAAGTCACGCTTTATCATGTTTATCATGAAACATGCCACTGTTTTGACTGTATAAGGATCCTCTATTATCTGTTCCAATCAATTTCACTTTTTTACACTGCATTCACATCACATTTAACTGCTGTACTCACACACACACAAATTATATTGTAACTTTTTTAGGACTTAATCTTTTCATCAAGATCTTTTTGCATTGATATCTTTTTTTAAATAATTAAGATTTAAGAATTTTTTAAAGTGTAACTCCTAATTAAGCTAAAAACAATAAATATTACCCTGATATATAAATACCTGTTTCTGCCATTGGGGTTATGGGTGATTTTTATTATTATCTAACAGTAACTAATTTAGGTGAGAAAAGTATCATAAAATAAATAATGCAAAAAATATTTTTAGTTTTAAATCAATTTTCTTTATGCAAAAATGATATATTGTATTATTATTAATAAACTATATGAAAATGTAAAAAATTGCTATGTAAATGTGCAGTGATGAATCATGCAAAATCATGCCAAGGACACTTACTGAAATATTTATTAAGATATATACAGACGTACACTACCGTTCAGACGTTTTTTAAGAATTCTTCAGTTCAGATGAATATTTTATAACATTATCAATATGTTCTTAAGATAAATAAAACACAAGTATTCTTTTCTTTCTGAATAGATAAAAAATAAAAGTGGTAATTTCTTAAAAAAAAAAAAGACAATTACTGGCCCCAAACATTTTAGAATGGTAGTGTAAATATAAAGTGATTATGATTATTATTATTATTATTAAAAAACATATAATTATTGTTATTATTTTATTTTTATTATAATATACTGTACATCCAACAGACTTAATAAAGTGTTTATTAATAGTAATCAAGCTTTAGTTTTGTTTTACAAACTTCATCTGAATGAATCTTTTTTTTTTTTTTTTTTTAAACCTTCATGTGAAAAGTTTATCTAAACATTTCTTTACTTGAGGTGGATAGTTGTGGTAGTTCAGTGGAGATACTCCTCCAGAGTAGAGCTTTTATTTACTGAGAGGGACACACTTAGTAACACTCCATTGCGAAGGGAAAATGAAAGAAAAAAAGGCATTCAGTCTATTAAAAAACTTGCCAGAAGACAAGAAATATTGACATTTCATTTTATGCCACTGCATTGTTTCAGCGCTTGCTGCCAGATTGGTTATTT
Organism: Carassius gibelio; assembly: GCF_023724105.1. Classification (NCBI taxonomy): domain Eukaryota; kingdom Metazoa; phylum Chordata; class Actinopteri; order Cypriniformes; family Cyprinidae; genus Carassius; species Carassius gibelio. The sequence goes on along the minus strand of NC_068394.1, from coordinate 3,874,731 downwards.
CACGGATCATAATCCTGAGCACAGAGACTTTTCACTTCTCTTAATGAGATGCATGTGTTTTTGCATTATTTTTGTGCTTCAGCCTGATAACCTGTTAGCCAGTGTGTTGGCTCACCCCGTACTGACCGCCTCTGGACTTCCTGGGAGGAATCGGCGCTTTATCCCTCCGAGCAGTGCGGCTTCCGCTGCTGCTAGTGTCCTGGCGTCCCTTTCGTTTTCTCAGCAGGCCCACGCCGGCCGTTCTCGCTCACACACTCTCCTGCCGTCCCGACTGCACCACGACAGCACCATGTACTGCAGCGACCACACTGTGGGCCACAGGTAACAGCCATTAAACACTCGAGAAAACAAAGCCATTTCTGTTTAAATGCCTGCACTCTTCGATTCAGATCTGTGTAAGGTTAAAGTAATCAATGTTACCTTTTCATTAGTATGTCTGCAAGTGAGTCCAGAGTGCTCAGCCAGTCTCATTCGGCCCTGGCGTCAGAGTTCGCATCAACCGAGATGAGCCTGCATGCTATATACATGCACGAGGTGACCGGTCACAATATACTCAAATACTAAAAGAAATCCTTAATAATCCAGCATAGTTTTCCAATAGTTTTTGGTCATTCCCTCAGGTACATCAGCAAAAGACCCAGCATCCATCTGGACCAATTCAGACCTGTGTGCCAATGAAGGACTTGAGCACCAACTGTGGTGAGTCTAAATGAATCGTCTCATGTATGAGATGCATGTAAAATGGCTTTCAGATGCATCAGATAGCGATGGACATAAGTTAAGTACTCTAACACTTTAAAACAATGCTAAAAGGATCAGATATATCAATTAGAATGGAAATATTGCCATTTGGCGCCCCTGAAAGCACACAGCATCATCTTCCACATTCTTCATAGTCACAGTGCTGCACAATGCATTTATTAAAAACGAGACTGATAAGAGATTTGGTGAGAAAATATATTTAATGTGTATGAACTACAGGTCAAATTATGATGAAAAATGTTAAAAACATATGAAAAAGTAATTAGCAATATTTCATGGAAATTTAATTTGACATATTTTAACACTTTACAGTAAGGTTACATTTGTTGGCATTAGTTAATGCATGAAGTATCAGAATTTATTAATCAATTTACATGTCAAGTTTAAGAAATATATAAATGATATGTATACGTACAGTATACATTGTATGATTTATTAATATATAAATATAAATTAAATATTTCTAAATTAGAAATCTATTATTTTTCATTGTTAATTCATTAACAATAATTCATAAATGTTAATATGTTTGTGTTTGTGTATATACGGCATAATTATACATATATATATATATATATATATATATTTATAAATAAACATATTTTTCATAGCTAGTTCATGATCAATATTAATATTATAGTTTGTTAATCTATACAACTTGACATGTTCATGTGTTAGCTTAAGTAAAAATGTTTTGGAATTAAAGTCATTTAATTTTTATTGCTAGTTCATGATACAGAATGCATGAACAAATACTGACGAATTTACCCTTATTATAATGTGCTATTGTTTTACCACGGATGTTATTCGACTAATCAATTATTTTTCAGATTATGGTTGGATGCTTTACGAGTTATTCAGTCGGCCTTTTGCATGAGCGAGTGTTTCTAAACCAGAACAAACTGCAGACAGTCCCAGACGTCAGAAGTTAAATCTTTGCGTCATCGCTTTGCATACCTCTCTCTACATAAAAAAAAAGCTAAATTTAAACAAGAAATAAATATTTGAGCAATAAAATCCATCACTCTTAACCACAAAGTTTTTGGTATTATTTATTGACCAGTCGGACCTTCACATGAGTGGGTGTTTCTTCAGAATTCGCTGCAGAAAGACCCAGACATCAAACGTTGAATCTTTTGGTTAATGTCTCATTTTGCGTACCTGGTCATGGTTAAATGATGCAAAAGGATCTGAAGGCTTCTTTTCTTTCTTTCAGCTCAAGGTCCTCAGATACAGTCTGCACAGACAGTCACCTTGGTCCCACCCTCTTCTGGCCGCTTGGGCGGCTGGGCTGAACAGGAAGAGGAGGAGGAGGAGCAGGGCGACCAGGAGGAGATAAACACCAACCCTGTGCCGGATCAGACCAGCAGAGGGAGCAGCTGAAGTGCCTTCAACCTGCACAGTGTGTTTCACCACATCCCTTCAGCCAATCAAACACAGCACAAAATACTTTCATTGCCTTATCAATCCACAGGATTCCATTTGGACTCAAACTAGTTAATATCATTACATATCTAATTAGTCTTTAAGTATTTTAACATCATCTCTCTCTTTCTGGTTTGCAGTTCTTGTTCATTTCTGGTAGATGTGGCCTCACTTTTGATTGAGCATGTTGGGACGCCACACAAAGCATGTCGTTCAAGAAGCCCGTCGGAGCCGTTCGGTTCTCTGGATGCTTCTCTGGATCTTCCAGTTTAGAGGAACTGTGACATAACGGACTGAAAGAGTATGTCTGCCACTTCCATCCCTCGTCACGTCACTTACATTTATATTTCAGAGTGCTGTGTGTTTGTGTTGGAGTGTGTGTGTGTGTGTTTGTTTTGTTTATGACACAACAGGGTGACACTTGTTTTACAGTATTTATTTCCATTGCATTCTCTTTCATGCAATGTCCGTTTTATTTGGGTTTGAGCAAATTATGTTTTCCGCCTCTCGGATTTAAATGAGAGCCAGGGAGTATTTACTTTTGAATGAAAACATCCTTTTGGTGTATTATTGCTAGTTTCACTTTTATGTCACAGAAAATATCACTGAATGTAAAATCATACCAGTTGCCTCTTTAGGAAAAAAAGAAACAAATTCTCAAAATTATAAAACATATGATTTTTTTTTTTCCTTAAAGAAAATATAAATACACTTAAGGATTTTTGCCTTATTGAAAATTTGAATTAAAATTAAATTTGCATTTGCAAATGTTTTGATAAATCTCATCAATAACCGCTTGAATAAAAATGTAAACAAAAAAAGATTTTAGCAAAAAAATTTATCTTGATTTAGCAAAAAGCTTTTGATTTGCAGGGGAACGCACAAGTTCTTAAACTAAATAAAAATTGTAAAAGTCTTAATTTTTGTGGTTTGTCTAAAAGTAGCATTTCATCTACAGCAACAAATAGACATCTTAGACGACTTTATGACTGCATTAAAGGATTTTGGTTATGTAAAAATTGATAGAATGAATATGCACTGTAAGTCGCTTTGGATAAAAGCGTCTGCTAAATGCATACATTTAATTTAATTTAATTTAAATAATGCTAAAGCTATGAGAATGATTAACTATCAAACTGAAGAGTTCATGTGAAAAAAAAAGAAAAAAAAGAGTAAATGATTAAAATGATTAAAATGAAAGCCAGACATTAGTCCCAGTTCACAGCCATTGGGACATTATTTCTAAAATACTTGTAAACAGCAGATTATTGAACCACTTAAGAAGTTAAAATTAAACTCTATTTAAGATTAAAAGCAGTTTGAAGGTGTTAGTGTGGTGTTTCTGAAGTTGGTTTAGGATTTGTACTCCGTACCTAACTGATAACAATCTCTTCCAGCGTGTTGAATTAAATATTACACATCTGACCGATGATCTGAGAAGTCGTATCACAGAATTCATTAGTTTAAGCTGTTATTGTCCTGTGTCCGTGTCGACCCAAAACTGAAGAGTGTGATTTTTGTGCGGTGCTTGCGATAAAAGTTCAGCCAATTCTCAAACTACAATCTGCCATTATCAAGAACAAAATAGATTTTAACTAATGCGCTCTCTCAAAGCGTAGGAAGGCTTGGTTCTGTAATATAGTACTACCACGAGAACCTAAGGGCTTTTGACAGTTTACACATGGTATATGACACTCTGGTCAGAGATACAGTATTGTTCAAAATAATAGCAGTACAATGTGACTAACCAGAATAATCAAGGTTTTTAGTATATTTTTTATTGCTACGTGGCAAACAAGTTACCAGTAGGTTCAGTAGATTGTCAGAAAACAAACAAGACCCAGCATTCATGATATGCACGCTCTTAAGGCTGTGCAATTGGGCAATTAGTTGAAAGGGGTGTGTTCAAAAAAATAGCAGTGTCTACCTTTGACTGTACAAACTCAAAACTATTTTGTACAAACATTTTTTTTTTTTTCTGGGATTTAGCAATCCTGTGAATCACTAAACTAATATTTAGTTGCATGACCACAGTTTTTTAAAACTGCTTGACATCTGTGTGGCATGGAGTCAACCAACTTGTGGCACCTCTCAGCTGTTATTCCACTCCATGATTCTTTAACAACATTCCACAATTCATTCACATTTCTTGGTTTTGCTTCAGAAACAGCATTTTTGATATCACCCCACAAGTTCTCAATTGGATTAAGGTCTGGAGATTGGGCTGGCCACTCCATAACATTAATTTTGTTGGTTTGGAACCAAGACTTTGCCCGTTTACTAGTGTGTTTTGGGTCATTGTCTTGTTGAAACAACCATTTCAAGGGCATGTCCTCTTCAGCATAGGGCAACATGACCTCTTCAAGTATTTTAACATATGCAAACTGATCCATGATCCCTGGTATGCGATAAATAGGCCCAACACCATAGTAGGAGAAACATGCCCATATCATGATGCTTGCACCTCCATGCTTCACTGTCTTCACTGTGTACTGTGGCTTGAATTCAGAGTTTGGGGGTCGTCTCACAAACTGCCTGTGGCCCTTGGACCCAAAAAGAACAATTTTACTCTCATCAGTCCACAAAATGTTCCTCCATTTCTCTTTAGGCCAGTTGATGTGTTCTTTGGCAAATTGTAACCTCTTCTGCACATGCCTTTTTTTTAACAGAGGGACTCTGCGGGGGATTCTTGAAAATAGATTAGCTTCACACAGACGTCTTCTAACTGTCACAGTACTTACAGGTAACTCCAGACTGTCTTTGATCATCCTGGAGGTGATCATTGGCTGAGCCTTTGCCATTCTGGTTATTCTTCTATCCATTTTGATAGTTGTCTTCCGTTTTCTTCCACGTCTCTCTGGTTTTGCTCTCCATTTTAAGGCATTGGAGATCATTTTAGCTGAACAGCCTATCATTTTTTGAACCTCTTTATAGGTTTTCCCCTCTCTAATCAACTTTTTAATCAAAGTACGCTGTTCTTCTGAACAATGTCTTGAACGACCCATTTTCCTCAGCTTTCAAATGCATGTTCAACAAGTGTTGGCTTCATCCTTAAATAGGGGCCACCTGATTCACACCTGTTTCTTCACAAAATTGATGACCTCAGTGATTGAATGCCACACTGCTATTTTTTTGAACACACCCCTTTCAACTAATTCAACTAATTGCCCAATTGCACAGCCTTAAGAGCGTGCATATCATGAATGCTGGGTCTCATTTGTTTTCTGAGAATCTACTGAACCTACTGGTAACTTGTTTGCCACGTAGCAATAAAAAAATATACGAAAAACCTTGATTATTCCGGTTAGTCACATTGTACTGCTATTATTTTGAACAATACTGTATACCCACAGTTCTTGTAAAACACTGAACTTCCTGTGACCAGAGCATGGCCACATATGCTTTAAGATATCATCTACTTGAAATACTGCAGTTAGAGAGTAGCTTCAAGCGTAGTTAATAAAGATAACGACATCTATATCAGACCCACTGAAATACCTCCTGTGTATGTACAGTATTTATTTGTGTGGGACATTATTGAGCGAACGTCATCAGGATGTAGTTGCAGACGTGCAGTTTACAGTGTTAAGGATTCGAGGGGTTTCCACACAAGACTGTGTAAGTGAAACACATTGTTTTAAAGCTCTGTTATCATAATTTTCTGTTTTAACAGTCTGCGGTTGGACTGTGTCAGGTGCTATGAATGTGTATATTTAATTTGTTTTAATATTTATCAATTTTTTTTTTTGTCTGATCGAAATAACTCTAGAAAAAAATAAACCTTATCTACTGGGATTTGCTGTCTTGGTTTACTTTTGCACGCACCAGTGTTGTTCTAGTATTACTTGTGTACAACTGTAGTATTTACCGTATTTTTCGGACTATAATTCGCACCTGAGTATAAGTCGCATCAGTCCAAAAATACGTGATGAAGAGGAAAAAAAACATACATAAGTCGCACTGGACTATAAGTCGCATTCATTTAGAACCAAGAACCAAGAGAAAACATTACCGTCTACAGCCACGAGAGGGCGCTCTATGTTTACAGGGGTAGACTACAGGAGCACTGAGCAGCATAGAGCGCCCTCTGGCGGCTGGAGACGGTAATGTGAACTCTTGGTTCATGTCAAATTAAATTTGATAAATAAGTCGCACCTGACCAGCCAAACTATGAAAAAAAGTGTGACTTATAGTGCGGAAAATACGGTAAGAATGTTTTAAATTGGAATTTTAATTTTAGTAATTTTGTTATAAGATTTATTAATTAAAATAAAAATAAAAAAATTAAAAGATTTATTCGTTAAAACATTTTGGTAATTGGAGCAAAGCTCAACTATATATATATATATATATATATATATATATATATATATATATATATATATATATATATATATATGTATATGTTATGTGTGTGTGTGTGTGTGTGTGTGTATATATATATATATATATATATATATATATATATATATATATATATATATATTTATATATATATATATATATATATATATATATATATATATATATATATATATATATATATATATATATATATATATATATATTTATTAAGGCTTCCGAGTGATCGACTACTTCAACCACTAGTCGCCGCTGTCGGAAACAATCGACTATTCGAGCATGACAGAGATTGCAAGTACACTCGAATTTTAGGATCACAATACTTTGTGTAGCGGTTACTTTCTATGACTTTATCTATGTTGCATGTAAAATTTTAATATGCATGTAATAATTAGGGGTGTGCCCGAAGCAGAATACTTTATTTGGAATGGCAAGGATAATGTCTTCAAAAACTGACAAGGAATAATTCTGCCTGAATATTCGGCTGAAGCTGGCACAGTCTAGTGTTTTCTAGATAACATTTGAGGTGATCAGCGCAATATTATACACAGACCACTAAAGTCACGTAATAAGTGTGTGAAATGAATGAATGCAAGCTTTAAGAATGAAAAGAGCGAATATCAAACACCGCATTGCTGTTGCCTCTCTGTGCATCTCTCAGAAATCAGAGCTTGGCAAGAGTAATATCACCTATAATAATACATCATACACGTTCTATTATTTAAATATATTTAAAAAGGAATGATTTAAACCTCAGGCTACGATATGAAACGAATGAATGGAACAAGCACAGCGCGCTCACCAATCAGCGTCTCGCGTCTCAGTCTCTCAAAAAACAAACCAGTTCTCTCTAAAGAGTATAGGCTAATAATCAACTTAGATACATTTTCTATTTGGCCTACATGTTTGCATCTTTATATTTTGCTGGTTTGCCTGGCACACGCACATTTGTTTAGTGAAGTTCACAAAAAGACTCGCTTAAAGAGTTCTGCGTAATAAAAATGTGCGTATTGAATTGATTCAGCCATGTTCAAATGATCACTAAACGTTTGTCATGGCATCTCTCTGCTTGCATGATAAATATATTTTTAGAAATTAATAACAATTTTATTTTAACGGTGATAACTATGACAAAAATAAAAAGATATACGACGTTCTATCCCAATGCAGATACGAATAATTTTGTAATTGTAACAGATGCAAATACTGGCTGTTACATAAAAATTAAACGTATAATATCATAATTATGAGTTTTTTATTTTTATTATTTACATATGTAATTAGGATATGAATTAATAAGCGTTTATTGGTAAGAATTAGTTTGTCTTTTCATTTACAGTAGCATGAAAAACGAGTAGTAGAGTAACTCGAGTATTTTTTTAAATAAGAAATCGACTAGCTGAAATCAGTAGTCGTGCAACCCCATATACATATATATATATATATATATATATATATATATATATATATATATATATATATATATATATATATATATATATATATATATATATATATATATATATATATATATATATATATATAATACACACACACACACACACACACATATAAGCTTTATTCCAAATACCGAAAAAAAAAAAAAAAAGTTATTAATATCAAAACTGTCAGGCACATGACTAGGACAACAAAACATCTACATATAATCGGACAAAAGCAGCACTGGATTACATACAGAATCAACAGACAGACAACATGTTAAGAGATGGTTAAATATATTGTTTATTATACTGGATCATTTACATGTCACAACTCTCTGTTTTAAAATTGTGATACCTGTACTAGAAATCCCATTGTAGTTTATATAAAACAATACAATAATACATTAGCTGAGTGCAGAAAACATAAATGAAGATGATATCTTGCCTTTTACCATATTGCAATGTACTGTAGTGAAGCTGACGTGCCCCAAAACGTACCTGGACACTCAAAAATATCACTGCATTATAACTAAATAGATTTTTCCAAGCTATTTATAATACTGAGGTATTTTTGTAGTTCATCACACGAATGATGATCCATTGTCTTCATGTTGTGCAGTATATCTGTTACCATTTGACACCTAACAACCTCAGTTTGTGAAATGTTTTGCTTTGAAAGTGTGCTTGTGCTATGTTTCTTTCAAATGAATGCCGCTTGGTTTGATCATTTTTATCTAAAGCAAAGACTTTCAGACATTTTTTTTAAAGGAACAGTTCACCCAGAAATTAAAATTTGCCATTCAAGATATAGATGAGATTTTTTGTTTTGTTTTGTTTTAGATCAGATTTTGAGAAATTTAGCATTACATCACTTGATCGCCAATAGATCCTCTGTAGTGAATGGGTGCCGTCAGAATGAGAGTTCAATAGCTGATAAAAACATCGCAATAATCCTCAGTCCATCTCCTGTTGTCTCACCAAGATGTTTTTGGACTGTTTTCACTTGTTACGGTGCTTGATCTATGCATATTTCTCTCCTAAATCAGACTTTTTTTTATTTATTTATTTATTTTCACTGTAGAAAGCAATATTAAACTCATATTTTGGCTGGAAGCAACTGTTTGAAGCAATGTTTTTATCAGCTGTTTGGTCTCTCATTCTGACGGCACCCATTCACTGCAGTGGATCCATTGGTGAGCAAGTGATTGAATGCTTAATTTCTTCAAATCTGTTCTGATGAAGGAAAAAACTCATTTTAGGTTAACTTTTACTTTTAAGTGTCCAGATACTTTTTGGGCTATATATATATATAAACATGTATATATGAGCAGTTCATGCTAGAAGAAGGAATACACCTGTAACTTCAAGGTAGACCCCCAAAACATAAAATAATCAAAATCAAACAGTTTTCGAGTAATGTGTCAAGTTTTTCAACTGTATCATCTAAAATAATTGAATATTTCCTAGTGGATGTGGAACTGCGGTCTATTTTTAATGTTCATTATAATTAATGCAAGCATGAAACTCGTCAAGTCAAGAGCTTTTCAGCGACTGATGATTTGACTTTAACATCAACACATCGCATACAGTCTTTGCCACTAATGAATTAACTCTCGGAGGAGACAATCTGATGAATGGATTCACATGTGGGATTGGATAAGTGAAACTTATGAATATTACACATATAATGCATCATTCAATAACATCCCATCTCATCACAGCCTAGTGGATGGAAATCAAAATAAATAAGAGTAACATTAGCGCGTTTGAATAAAACGACATGAAAAGCAAATTGCTGGTAACTCAGGTGGCTTCTGTTTACCTGACAGCTAATAATTAAGACTTGAAGGTAATATACGGTAACATTAACACATTATGCATATTATTGCACTTATATAAACAAAATATGAACAGAGACAAACATTTTAAATGATTACATATTTTCGAGTACTATCGCAGGGCTGAGTTCAGTCAAAACGTGGTTAAAGCTCACATGGTTTTTGTACAAAAAAAAATGCCAAAATAGATTTAAACCTCGGCCAAACCCACTGTATCTATAATAATTTTTGTGCAAATATTATTTTTCAGATTTGTTTAAGGCGGCTTGATCTAATTAGGCCCACAGTGTTTGTACAGGATTCAGAAAAGCACAGAGAAAAAAAAAATAATACTCTCTTGGAAATACTGAAATAATCTCTATGAAATACCGTCACAGTATTTGTTCATTTGAAATCGCCCGAAAAGAAATAGCATGAAATCTACCAGGATTTTCCACAATGTCAAAAACAAAACAAAACAAAACAAAAAACAGTGGCTGTGATGTTAATAAAACCTGAGTTTGGTTTCTGAAGTGTTGCCTATTTGTACTTGATGATGATATACTGATTCTAATCAGGTGTTTTTTGTTTCGTTTTTTAACTATTTAACATGTACATTTTCGTGGACTTACACTTCTTTTGGAGTCTATTTGATGTATATTTCACAGTTTTTCGTCATATCCCAAACCGTCCCTTTGTGGTCCCGTCGCCTGTTGTCATCAACAAGCGAATTCCTCGAAGTTGCCTATAGCCGGGTGACTAGGTAGCACGTTCGGCGCGAATCCGAGACTGTCCGAGTGACTCCGGAGTGTGTCACATGTGCTCTGAAAGAGAGGAAACAGAAGATTTCGAGGGATGGGAGGGATACGAGAAGATCAGATGAGGGGTTGAGATGAATTCACGTCAGTGACACCCATTTATAACAATGGAAATAAGTAAATAAACAAGGGGTGTGAATAAAACGTGGCAGAAAACAGAACATCAGAAATGAAGAATGCATGTCATATTTGAACAAAAGGAGGACGAATTTATGGATAAAGTGGTATGGATGGAGGGGAGTGGGGAAGGAAGGAGTTTTCTTAGTTTGGTTTCTATAGCTCTGGAAATCTACCAGCGAACTTTGCAATCACAACTCAGCAGGATGCATAGAAATAATTCAGTGTCATTCAACTGAACCGTGTGTGTGTGTGTGTGTGTGTGTGTGTGTGTCATAGTCATACTCATAACAGAGATGCATCTAGTGATGTTACTGGACACAGATCTCATCACAGTGAAACAATGGAAGCCAGTTCAGCCTTTCAGGCTCAAATTTTGATCAAACAGAATATATATATATAGTAATATATATACAGTATATACACACACACAGTAGGTATCATCTTCCTATTGATTGCCACATAATAAATGTAAATAATTTTTTTGTTTGTAAAGGCAAGAAATATAATAGAATAAAATAAATACAGCTTGTATATTTGTACATTGTGAATAAAAAATAAAATGCAACTTGTATATTTTTATATGAATTAAATTAAATGCAGCTTGTATATTTGTTAAAGCACTTCTGTGAATTATAACAGAATTATAATTTAGTATTTAGTACTTAAACTTTAACTGGATCTTCAATTAAAAAAAAAATTATACAACTTTTTTGTATAAACAAATCAATAAAACCGTGTCATTTAAAGTTAGTGCAACAGTGTTTCACTGTAAGTGCACGCTTGCTTTAATGAAATGAAGGATGAACTGAAATGATCTGTGGTTATTAAAAGCATATCACATGTGCAAAAAAAGAGGTTCACTTGTTTTGAAACTGCAATACCCTGGATTTCGACTGATAAAAATGATATGATAAAAAAAAGATAAAAACAGTGTAGCAGTAATTTCTCTGACAAGTGGGCTTGTTTTTCATATTTCATAAGCCGAGTCTTATAGACAGATTTATGAAAGGTGTCGTTGGGTGGAAATAATTACTCTGTCTGAAATAAACCTCTGCAGCTCGTCTCCTCTTCACTTAACATTTCCTATAGCATCCTATAACACTGCTTTGTTTATGACGAACATATTCAGATTAGTTCTTGGATTACAGTCTAATATATAATGAATACACACAAATTTATTTCATGTGAGTATGTTAAAAATTCATGCAATGAGCCGTATTTACGCATCAAGAGCTTGATAAATGGGAACTTTCTCTTATAAGACGTCCTTTTCCATCACATTACTACCTTGATCATCATTCATCTGTCTGACAGACATCATCGAGTCCTTCAAAATAACACAAGCTTCAACCAAAATATACATCATCTAAATCTTGCCCTAATAATGCCCTGGTGTCGTCACTATAGAATACACGAAACGGAGAACCAGAAGTCCTTGTCAGCAGGAATCATTTCATCATCTAACAGGCAAAAACATACCAGATATAGTTCTTCACTTATCAACAAAACACTCCAAACTTACAACTGCTTAAGTAGTTTCCATACCATATCTTTACTAGGCTGGAAACATTTCTGTAGTTAATGATATAAGCCTGAGAAAACCTGTATAATTGTGCAAATATTTGAGAAACCTTAACTGAAAAACTTACTCTCACTTTTTTTTTCTTCTTTCTTCTGCAATCATTTTTGCAGCGCATTATATATATATATATATATATATATATATATATATATATATATATATATATATATACATACTGTTCAAAAGTTTGGAGTTTGTAAATTTTTATATATTCATTTATTTTTATGTTTCTGAAACAAGACTCTTCTGCTCACCAAAGTTGCAATAATATTTGATCAAATATACAGCATAAACAGTAAAATTGTGAGAAAAAATTATATTTACAAATATTTTTTCTATTTGAATTTATTGTAAAATGTGATTTATTCCTGTGATCAAAGCTCAATTTTCATTAGTCTTCAGTGTCACATGATCCTTCAGAAATCACTCTAATATGCTGATTTACTGCTTAAGAAACATTTATTATTATTTTTAATGTTGACAACAGTTGTGCTGCTTAATATTTTTGTGGGAACTGAGATGATTTTTTGATAAAATACAAATTTAAAGAGAACAAATATATTTGTATAACACTTTTGACTGATGTATTAATTCTGTATTTTATTTTCATATTTTACATGTCATTTTAATATTGGTTATTTCACTGACCCCAGATTTTTGAAGGGTATAGTAACTACGATACAAAAAATATCAGCCCGATCTCACGGCAATTCATACATATTTTACGAGGTGTCTAATTCGGACGACCACACTCGTAAAAATTCATACGATTTTTGCCAAATCGTATGTATATTTTACGAGTTGCACAATTCATATGAATTTGTACGAATGACCTTCACCTAACCCCGCCCCTAAACCTAACCGTCACTGGGGTTTTAGACAAATCGGAGAAAATCGTATGAGTGAGGTCGTACAAAATCGTACAAATAAGCCACCTCGTAAAATACGTACGAATTGGTTGCAAGATAGCATTGAGAAATAAACATTTGTTTTTAAACAGCAACATTTTTGGAAAAAGGAATCAAAACATGTTGGGAGGAAAACCGAAAGAAAGAAAAAGCAAATGAAAGCTACAGGTGTCGTTTTACCTGGACTTCTGCAAAACATCATCTCCATCTTGAAAGCTACAGGGTTTTGAGAAAGGGATCTTAGAATGTGTAACAATGACATTTGTGCATGTCTAGAACTACTGACATTAAATGTCACGAAGGGAAAAGACTCGAAATGATGTGAATAATGCAGGGATTTTACAGAAGGACAGAATGAAATTTTTCTGGTATATTCTTAATGGCGGCGCTACCTGGGGACATGGTTAGGCGTGACACCAGGGCTGGTGGGATTCTCGGGGAAATCCTGAAATAAACACGATGGAAAGAGATGAAGATGACCAAACCCAGGCTGAGGCCAATTCACTTCCAACTTACTGTATTGTTAATATGAAACTAAGACATATGTCATTAAATAAATATATTTCACCAATTAAATATATTTGACCAGGTGTCATTACATTTCTATAAATACATATTTGAAATATTTTGCATTTATTTGATTTGAAAATGAATTGACCCTTCACCAGATTTATGACAAAATAATCCCGCGCTTAAAAAAGCAATGGTCCAACTGTTTAAAATCATGTTGTTTCTTTAAAAATATGCATTTTACATATATTAAACAATTATTTGAATGGTTGCTAATAACGTCAAAACATAATATAAAACAATAAAACAGCATCTGCCATGATTTCAAAATCACGAGCATACTTTATAATGGAAAACACTTTGAATACCAAACCTAAACTAACTTCATGTTAATTCTAAAGTCATGTTAATGTTTGGTCAGTCTGTCCTGGTGCATGCTGGGAAGGCATAAACGATGGATTGTTGTGTCTGCTATGGTATGATAATGGTGAATGACACTGATGTTGTGGTACAGTATTTCAATGTCCTGTCATATTGCTCGTATAAAAATGAGCGTTCGGTCATCATTTACTCAACAGCTCTTTATCATACAATGGCAACACGGCTGTCAAGTTTCAAAAACAAGCTAAAATCACCATAAAGAGTCCTTCAGAAGCCACAGTAGTAGTGCTTTTAGGTGGATTTTTGTCCTCTAGAAGAGCTTGACTGACAGCCTCTGATGGTTATAGGGTTTGACTTTATGCAAATGGACACAGAGCATTTTCTTTTGTTTTCCATGGAAAGGATAAAGGAAGTCAAAATGGTTTGATATGAGGATGACTAAACGATGTGAAATAATCTCAATCCCAGTCCTTTCTCATCAACTAATATACTATTTAAAATAGATCAAATGTTCCAAAATTAAAGTATTAAATACAACCCATGTATAGCCTGCAATGCCATAGGCATGATCTGAAGGACAGAGAGAAAACATATATAAACTTTATTAGCTTGGGCTGTGCATATCAATTAAGTGACATGAGGTTCTAATTGATTTTCTGAAGAGCATCGATCAAGATTTGTCACAAGCGAAGGGCGATGAACATCTTAACATTTCTAAAACCTCCCCATTTCTGGTTTTGATATTTGCCCTTACTCAAATATTAGCCCATGTTTTTTTGTGGAAAGGCCATCTTCATCAATCATTTCCCAGAATTTGAGCCAAAGACAAAAGGCAAGTAGATGCATGCAGCACTCAAGAGAACAATAACAGAAAAAATTATAAAAAACATCAACACAAACAAAAAACATTTCTGTGACAATCTTTTTTGTGCATGCAGAGCAACACGGAGAGCACAATTACCAGATTGTCACTAGTGCTACGTTGTGGCCGTCTCTTACGTAGGAAAGGTCCCAGCACTTTGTACTTAAAAACCTGCAACATTTATAAAATATTCTGTCAGCAAATTATTTGTAAACATGAGCACATTAAAGCAAAGAAAAAGGACAACGCAACAGACCTCATACAAATAATCGAATATCTCCAATATTGTCAAGACACTGGCTCCTATAAACAGACCCATCTGACCACCAATGTCACCTGAAAGAGTATACAATATAATAAAAAATAAAATATATTAAAGCGGAAGGCATGGTGTAGAATTTGTGGATTTTCTGCGCACTTACCAAGTAATCCAGCCACTTCATATGCTTTCTTTTGTTCAATTTTCTCATAGTTCAGAGCTTCAAAAAAGATATCCAGCACCAATATGTTGTCCCTGTAAGATTAAATGCATGGCTAACGGCTGTTCAGATGAACTTTCCAGGATATAAATAAAAAACAACACATTAAATCAAATCAAATTCAGTGTGTAGTTAATATGAATTATAATGTTAACTCACCCAATATACTGTTCAGTTTTGTTGAACTTCTTGGCGAGATATTTGGCCGAAGCCTTGCTGGGTATCTTCACCATGGACAGCTCTTTACCGTATCGAGTCATGTTGCACGGCGTTTCGCAAACGCAGTAATCGTTGTCCTTCTCCACTAGAAAATCTGTCAATTATTGTTTTTATTATTATTACTGTTATTAAAAAGAACATTATTACAATTAGATTATTTTATGAAATCTGCTAAGGTCTGACATGACTTATACACATTATTTAATAGAGATAGAAATACATAGTATAATGAAAATACACAAATTAGTCCATATGTCCTCTTACCTAAAGCTGGATCAGCACAGTCTTTGTACTGTTCAGGTGTGCAGACGGTGGAAGTGCCTGTGATAGAAAGCAAATAAAATAAAAAAATGTTAAAAAAATGGCAAAATATTGTTCAAATTGCTAATCATCTGTAAAAATTAAATAAAATAATTTAAATAAAAAAACTCTACATCCAAAATATTTTATGAAAAAAGATAATAAATAAATAAATAAATAATAATAATAATAATACAAAGTTAAGAAATCAAAAAATGTAAAAATATTGTTCAAATTGCTAATCATCTGTAAAAAAAATAATAAAATAAAATAAAATAATTTAAATAAAAAAATATTTTATGAGAAAAATACAAAAAAAAATTATAATGATACAAATAAAAAAAGTTTAGAAATCTGCACATTCTAAAATATATCAAAGAAATTAAAAAGTTGGTAATATGGGCCCTGAAATGAAAATGCTGTATTTTTGGAATCTATTCAAAACATAAGCATCTTGTTTCCTTCTACTGTGGATTATTTTTTCAATGCTTAAGCAGTAAAGGTCTGGGTCTGTCTGGTAATGTGCCGTCTCCACACCTGGCATGTGCACCATTCTGCAGTTGCAGTTTTCTAGCAGGTAGCGGGTCTCACAGTCGATGCGACAGGCCGTGATGCTGTAAGTGGAGAAGTATTCAGAGTCCATCGGTTCAGATCTGCAGTCGCCCCACGGTGGAGGAAGATACTGGAGCTAGAACATAAAGTTTTATTCATTACTGGCAGGATAAAGCTATTCAATGACAAATCAAAACACACTGAGACGCAATCAAAGGACTAACAGCAGAGGACATCAGCTGAATATAATAAAACCCACACTGCAATCAGCCACTTTTCACAATCTACAAAAGCATCTGGGTTTTGAATGCAAAATTGCATAGAAAGAACATGATGGAAATCAGTGAAACTTGAGGAAAATATTAACTCTTTGCTTGGTTACTGTTTCTAAACAAGAAATGAATGCTGTTATATGCACAGTATATATATATATATATATATATATATATATATATATATATATATATATATATATATATATATATATATATATATATATATATATATATATATATATATATATCGGTTTATGTCTGCAGCATTAAATAACTAGACATTTAAAACAATTTATGTAGTTAAATTAAATGATACAATAAGTAAATCTTTTTTTTAAATTGAAAAATAAATAGATCTTTAAAACAGTTAAACATATAGCT
The DNA here is from genome assembly GCF_023724105.1 of Carassius gibelio. Classification (NCBI taxonomy): domain Eukaryota; kingdom Metazoa; phylum Chordata; class Actinopteri; order Cypriniformes; family Cyprinidae; genus Carassius; species Carassius gibelio. The sequence continues at coordinate 3,857,536 of NC_068394.1, read as the reverse complement.
AAATAAAACAACTAAATAATAAATTAATAAATCACCTGAAAAAGGAAAAGCCTCATTTAAACGTGATCACACTCTTAGTTACTATCAACACTGCAATGATCATAATTAATATGCAAATGAGAATTTTTAGGGGATAATTTCCATAAAAAGATACAAACACGGATCCACTAGAAAATAGAAAAACAGTTGCTGAGGCAGGATTGGTCAATAGCGTAATAAAGGCGGGGCTTCGTAACAGTTCAGTTACTGGAAGCAACATTACTGCTCATTTCTTAAGTCATTAAAATTATATTATTCTCTTCTTATTAAATTTAAGAGCCTTTTAATAAGAATAGTATAAAAAAAATAATTGGATTTTATATCATTTTGCATATCTAATGGCACCAGAAAAAAAGATTATACTCCCATTAAATTAAGTCGCTTTTTGAAGTTGACTGCAAAAAGCATCACATACTACAGAGTTTATGATGGATTCAGAGTGCTTTGAAGTTAAAAATGAAGCGGAAGTAGAAAATGTAGGTCAGTAAATTGAAAGCAAGATTAGGAGCCCCCAGTTGCCTTTAGCACTTGATTATTTCAGCTAATTGATCTATTGCTAAGTCCATGAATGAAGACATATTGATCTTGGCCGTGAGAGCTGCTTTTGCCTTTGATCCAGTGAAGCCTGTAAACTAACGCTTTTCCTGACCTCCTGCCAATTAATGTTCCCTAGAAACTGAATTAGATACTCATGAGGAGTCACATGACCTCAGTGCACAAAACCATGCATAGAAATAAACTCTGCTTGCACGGCTGTGATTAACTCAATAACAGAAACACTGCGGAGGACTAGGAGGATATAAATGAGACAGTTTAATAACTCAAAACTAAAAATGGAAATAAATATATATTTTTTAATTACCAGGCATTGCTTTTTTTTACGTCTATATAAAAAAAATGTAACTAAAAATGTGCTTATATAAGTATTTAAATAACAAATGAATATTGTTTAACTAAAACAAGACATTAACAATTGTTTATTCAATTTGTGTTTGAAAATGTCGTAGAATGAAATGAGTTTTAAATGTCTATTTAATTAAATTAAATTAAATTGTAAAAAACACCTCGAAAAATTTAATTAATAAATAATTTTGAAATGCACCTTGTAATACACAAATAAATTAAAATTAAATTAAATTAAATTTATGCATTTAGCAGACGCTTTTATCCAAAGCGACTTACAGTGCATTCAGGCTATCAATTTTTACATATCATGTGTTCCCGGGGAATCGAACCCACAACCTTGGGTGAATGAATAAAACACTTTTTAAATGTGCAAATATTACTTAAAACAATGAATGAATAAATAATTTTTAAATGCACCCTGTAATTCACAAATAAAAATTGATAAATCACTTTTTAAATGCACAAAATACCATACATATTTAAAAGTTGCTTACATGTTTAACAAAAAGTAGACATTTAAAATGGTTTATTTAAAAATGTATTTTTCAACTAAAAATAAAATAATAATAGTAAATGAATACATTTTAAATGCACCTTTTAAACCATTTAAACATTGCAATTATTATAATTATCCATTATTATTATATCTCCACTGTCACTTTACTCCACAGAAGTTTGTATGCATACAAGTTGCATGCATTTATTACGATCAATATTAAAAACTTTTGTGTTTCTTAATATTATGAGCAAAAATAACATGTCTATTTCTCTCCAGGTTTAAAGAGATGATAGTGTGGATGGAGAATAAGCAGGGCAGCTAAAATAAGATGAACATGTGATAAATGCGATATGTTTAGCATTAGGTACCAGTTGTTGCTGACAAGACACAAAAGTTTGAAAACCAGGGGCCACACCAAATCCCAGCTGATCTATGAAGGGCGGCTCATCCTGGCTGTGGATCTGAACTTTGATGCCCGCCTCGTACGAGGTTTCATCTGCGGGGAGACAATAAACCAGATTATTTACAGAGTCTGAGATTTGATGTCTACTGCCTCGAGGCATATATCTATATATATAATATATAATGACTTTATAATGAACTTTATAATTACTTTATCCAGAATGCCAATCCATGTTTTGCTACTGCCTCTAGATGTAAAAAGCCTTCTCTAGAGCCATTAAAATGACTAAGATTAATAGGTTATAAATACTTAATCTTCACTAGCATACAAGTACATCAATTCTGAGCACTGACCGCATGTCATCTATAGTTGATTAAACTGCACTTTGATACTCATTACTCTTTGTTTCATATTTATTTTCTGTGCATGATTAAATCGTAGCATGCCACAGAAAATAAACGGGGCGTCTGACGCAGCAGTAATAGGGCAGGTGTACTCAGTAAAAAATGACCAAAAAAAAACAAAAACAAAGACTAAAGCTTGTTATCTCCATCTCTAAATGTTCTTCCACAAGTGAAATCATTTTGGGGCGAGCACTTATGGGTGTATTATGCTAATGAGCAATGCTGCATATCAGATGCATCTTGTCTTTTTGAAAGCATAATACTTTTTGGAACATAATTCAATGCACTGGTTTTGTCTTATTTAAAATGTGGCAGCATTTCAAGCCTGGAGGGATGGATATTGTCATAAGGTTTCATTTAAAACATCATGTTTGGATATTATGCAACTTTCTGTCTGAAACTTCTGAATTGATACAATTATTGAAGAAACATGTCAGTAATATGAATGAAATGGTGGCTGTTCATCAGTAAATAAATGATGAGAAACACATCACTGATGTCTTTTTTAAGTATTGATTACCTGTGTCACCCCAAACCGGTAAGTACTCATCCTGTTGAATGTCCAGCATGATTTCCAGCCCATTTCCTGTTCCGCCTTTTAAAGTCGTCAACAAGGGGTTTCCATCCAGACCAGAGTTGAACGTGTAACATTTCCCATATCTTGTGTAAATCTGTGGGTGGACAAACCATAGAAAAATATAATAAATATAAAAATACCCCCCCAAAAATAATAGTATAAATATATAACAGAAATTATATATTTATAGTAATATCCAATGGTATTTACATGTTAATCCTATACTGTATAATACTTTTCAAAAGTTTGAGGTTGGATTTTTATTTTTTTTGATAGAAATGAATACTTTTGACACATTTACATAAAAAAAAAGTTTCCACAAAATTATATGAACTATTTTCAACATAATATAATCATAATATATAATGAACAAATCAGTATATTAGAATGACTTCTGAAGGATCGTGTGATGTAATGATGCTAAAAATACAGGAATAAATTACATTTTAAAAAATTTTCAAATATTAAACAGCCATTTTAAACTGTACTAAATATTTTACAATATTACCGTTTCTACAGTTTTTCTGAACAAATAAATGCATCTTCCTGATCCCTAATCAACTGAGATGATTTGCTGATCGCAATTCCTCACATATTCAGAGCAAGAAAAATGATGAGATGACCTCTCGGTTGATGTCGACACACTTTCACTTTAAGGAAATCCAACGCTATCTCATGACCAATTTGTACGTATTTTACGAGTGGGCTTATTCGTACGAATTTGTACGACCTCACTCAAAATTGTGCGATTTTATACGATTTGTCTAAACCCCAGTGACGGTTAGGTTTAGGGGCGGGGTTAGGTGTAGGTCATTCGTACAAATTAATACAAACTGTGCAATTCATAAAATATGTACGATTTTGCAAAAATCTTATGAATTTGTACGAGTGTGGTCGTATGAATTCGTACGAATAAGCCACCTTGTGAAAAATGTATGAATTGCGGTGAGATCGGGTTGGGAAATCCAATTAACTGACAGCAATTTAAAGAACAGGTTTCATCTCTTTTGTAGATAATAGCTGCTTAAATCTGCTGGTCCTGACAGTGTTTTGACAGTGATGTAGGTAGAGACACCGGTAACAGTGTTCAGTCATGGTTTCCTGACCCCGCTGTGACACTAATGAGTGGGAGATCTTCAGGCTCCAGGCTTTCGACAAGGACTGTCTCCCACTCACTGCTCAGGAAACAAGCTCAAAATACTCCAACAAGGTACAGCTACATTCTGCCTACTTCATCCCTGTGGGCTCTGAGGCGTTTCAGCAAGAGAATGATGAATAAAAGCAGGATAATGAAGGGCAAACACAGCGGCTGAAGATAAAGAACACCTGACGTTACTGAAAGATGATGTGATTCAATGGTTCAGTGTTAAAACAGGTTCTCTTATCTAAATGTACACAGATTACAAGTAAGCCATTCTAATGTTTTCATTTAAAAGAACGGACTAATAATCACATACAAACACAAATGATTTATTATTATTATTGTAATTATTATATTATTAGTAGTATTATTTGCTTCACTAAAGAGTGTTCTTTAGACTTGAGTGCTTCAGTATGCTTGAGTTTTCGATGAGTTGAGAGAAAACAGAAAATCTATTTGATGTGTGTGTGCTCTTGTTTTTGTGAGATATCAGGACACACCTCTGTATAATGACATGGGTATTACAAGGAGAGGGTGACTTATGAGGACATAACACATGTCCCCATTTTTCAAAACGCTTATAAATCATACAGAATGAGTTTTAAAAAAAAAGTAAAGATGCACAAAGTTTCCTGTGAGGGTTAGGGTTAGGTGTAGGGTTGGTGTAGGGCCATAGAATATACAGTTTGTACAGAATAAAAACCACTATGCCTATGGGATGTCCCCACTTTTCACAAAAACAAACGTGTGTGTGTGCAAGACAAGTGTGAGATGGAAATGTTATTTTAGTTTCTTAGATGTCCTGGCTACTTAGAAAATGATTTGCATTAAGTTCTTAGAAAATCATCTAGAGGATATAGTTGGACACCTTAAATGGACATATTTTAAGCTTTAAGTTTTCAAGTGATGTATAATTTCTGATGTTGCTGTTGCATTCTTATCAAGCGTCTGACGAGTGATGTGAGGTTGAGGTTGATTATCTTAAAATCTCAATTTACATGAAGTGCTTCAAGCTAAAATGAACCGGTGTTGTCAGCACGTCGCTGCATCACAGAGAATTTGTGTTCGCCATGTCGAGTTCACGGTTTACCAAAATGCACCAAACGAGCACAATGTTTCTGAACAACAGTGGAAGCCAATCTCTCTTCCTTGTTTCCCAAGTAATTAACGAAGCTCGCGCCGCACCAGGCGAAAACTCATTTAGACTGATGATTCAGAGCTTTGTGCATATGTAATCTACAAGTGAGAGTGGATTCGTTGAAAGCAGTCATGTTGATTTCACATCAGATTTTAACTATGCGTACAATTTCATATGGTTAAACACTGGAAAGGATTTTGGAATTATGAGAGGGAGATTGGTTTTCTATCTGATAATGGAGAACAAGAGGATCAAGATATTGAGCAAGGGAGTTTAGCTGGAGGCAGGTTTTAAACACATCTGTGCAAAGCACCCTCAGCTGTTAAATAATTCATGTGTCTTCTACCCAGAAATACAGTACAGTGCAGTTTCTGTACTAGTAGATGTTACTGAGGTTTTTAGCCTCAGGATTTCTGTGAACAGTCTTCTATATCTGCCATACGTCTCCACAAAAGAAAAGAAAACATAAAAAAAATATATATATATATACAAATGCAGCCTTCAGTTTTGCAAATAAATTATTGGAAGTGAACATTTTACTTATAAAAACAAACAGGGCAATTATTATAATGCAAAAAAAAAAAAAAAAAACGAATTCTTGTTATGATGCAAAAAATAAATAAATAAAAATAACAAATGTATATTAGAAAAATACATAATTCATATTACATAATATTATACATTTTACATATTTTAATTTGAAATACAAAAATGTTATATTAGTTTATTCATATGATTTTATATATATATATATATATATATATATATATATATATATATATATATATATATATATATATATATATATATATATATATATATATATATATATTATATTTATTTATGTATATTTATACAAAACAGTAATGTTAAATATAATGCATTTAATTTACGGTTATATTTACTTCTTTAATTATTTTTAATGATAAAAAATTATGAGAATCTGCTGCCATTGAGAGAAATAGGAATTACATGGAAGTGAAGTGAGAAGCTTCACAATTTTTTTTAAACCTAGTATTTTTTCATGCATATATATATATATATATATATATATATATATATATATATATATAATTACAATTTAATATATAATTATTACAAATATTTTACCATTTAAATACATTTCAATAGTTATATTATACATATTTAAATTTCTATATTTATTTTCTGTGCTTTTCTCAGGCATTCTTAGAAACAAAACAAAAGCCCCTCAGCTGATTTTATTCAGGTAGTCTGATTAATTGCTTTAAGAGCTTTTAATTTCAACTTTACTGGCTTATCCCGAACAACGAGTGCTAAATCCAAATGTGGCATCTGAACTGTTGATCAAGGTGAAAGTGCTGTTTACATACAGGGGTGAAGTTCTTGTGAGTGCAGTTTTCTCCCCGGAATCTGCAGTCCAGCAGCATGTCTTCTAATTGGTGGCCCAGCCTGTCAATCATCTCTGTGGTGTTGTGCTGGTGGTCAGGAGGCGGGCTGTAGTTGGAGAAGTCCAGAAGGTGTAGCATCCTTTCGCGGTGTCGACTGAGTTTGAGCATGGAAACGCTCTGACGGTTGACCGTGTGGTTCAGGTGCATGATGTCCATCCAGTAGCCGCTGTGGTAGAGGTCAGCTTTGGTGAGGCTGGATACGCGGAGGTGGTTCTGGTTGCAGAAAGTAATGGCTGGAAACGTCATGTTGTGAGACCAAACCATGTAGATCTTGGTCACGGCCGGGTAGGAAAGAAGATACAGGATTCGATTCCTCGACCATGTGAAGAGCAGCCCCAAGCAGACAAAAATAGCCAAGAGCCAAAACAAGCGTTGGCTTTTAGATTTGTGTGGTGAGAATGCATGCTTTAGCCCGTGGACTTTTGTTCTAAGAACAAACGCGGCCGTTGCATCCTTAACGCTGTGGGTTAAAGTCATTCCGAGTCTTTGCCGGCTGGTGCTTCTCTTGGCATCATCCATCAGAGAGTCTTTGTTTATTGCCTCCTGATTGGACGCAGACAAATCCTCCATAGTGTTGTTAAACTCTGAACCTTGGCTGCAAAGTTTCAAGATGCATCATGCATTTGGTCTCGATGTAGAAACATGATCCCGAGGCTAATGATCACATTAATCAAATTAGTTTAATTCATTAAGCTTTAATATTTGGCACCATTGCCTGTCCATGCAAAGAAAAATTTAAAAAGGCAAGAAAATAAATAATAAAAGAGATTTGTACATTACCAAGCTGTGCTCCAACAAAGCTCATTAAGATAAATACAGTTAATTTCAGTCTCACTCACAACCTAGTTTCTCCAGGATCCTCAGGTTAATTTGTCTTGCTGAGAAGTTGCTCGAACCGATCAGATTGAGTTTTCTCTCTTATCCTTCACCTCTTCTCTCTTCTTCGCCTTCATTTTTTGGACAGAACAACTATGTGAGGCTGGCTGCAGATTCTTGTTGCGTTCCCGTTTGTGTGAGAGCGCCCAGCCCCTCCCGCTCGGCTCAAATTATTCTGTCAAAGGATTTGCAGAAGGCATATAGATCCATTTGTCCCTGCTTCTTGCCTTCCTCGATCGGGAAACCCAGAAGCTAACATGTTTTTTTGTATTAAAGTAAAAAAAAAGACCAACTGAGAGCACACAAGAGATCCCTGGAGGGGATTTGTTTTTTGGTCTTCGTTGATGCTTTGGGCACCTTTCACAGTTATTTATTTTATATTAATATCAACAGTCTTCTCATGGGACATATTCGTTTTATTAGTATAATATTTATTTCGTTATAATGGATTCAATCAACTCAAATGAGGTCAGATGAACTGTTGTTTACTGGTTATGAATGACGCAAAACTGATAAAGTGGACAGGCAGCTGATCATCCGCTTGACAAAATCCTGTAAACTGCTATTTTACTTCTGTATTATCGAATATTAAACTCTATATGTACAGTAGGGCCAAAAAGTCTGAGATCACATCAAATATCAGATTTTTAATTAATTTAATTTAAATGCTGAAACTGATGTAAATCTTTTCTCTCAAAATAGGATTAGAATACAAACTGTAATAAAAAAAATGAATAATGTAAGAATTCAAGCGGTCTTAGACGTTATCATGTACAATCCAGCATGTTTTCAGGATGATGCATTTAGTTAAACACACCAGGAAAGTATTTTTATATATTATCATCTGTAAAATCCCAGTTAAATCTCTGTTTATGCTTTCACTTTATTATTATTTTTTTGCTCCATAACCTTCCTTGCCTTCCTGAAAGAAAACTGCCTATATAAAAAAAAAACAATAATAATTTCAGGCATCGGTGACATTATCAGCTTCAGCTGAATGTGACTGATGTCATCAAAATAATACTCATCTGTCCATTAAGTTTGTCTTTAAAAACAACACAAGGGCATTCTGGAACATAAAATCACCTCTCTCTAACTATTTATCACTGCAAATCACAGTTTTTGAAGATTGTAGTCTGTCCTCGTTTGTCTGCCAATACGTCTGAGCATCCAATCCAGTTTATCATGCTCTTTTTTATCAACCACTGGACTCTCTGTTGAGCTGCATGAACAGGATTTCTGCAGGTTTTATGAAAGTAAATCTTATACTTTTTAAAGATGTTTAAGTAAAGAAGATTTAAGGAATAGATTGGAGGGAACATATCTATGCAAATGTCTAATGAGGACAAACGAGTTGTATTAGCAACACTTTAAAGTTTGAAAACAAAACTTCTCTTGCTTTTTTATTAATTTTACAAAAAAAAAGCTGTTGCACTTTAGCTTAAGGACCAACAAGACAAAAATGCAGAGCAAGATATGAATTTTAAGCAATGCATATAACATTTAATGCCACAACATTATCAATTCAAGACATTCTGCTCTGGAGTAAGACCTTTTTAAGGCTTTAATTTATGGAAGGGTGAATTAACCCTGAATAAACCCTGATAAAGAGCTGCCCACATAGAAAGAGACAAAACATCTGACCTACATTTAATGCAACCAACTACAGTTTATTTAGCATTTATTTGCCATTTAGAGGCTGCCTCAATAATAAACTGGTGTGGAAAAATGCACAAAACACCTGTAGACTTCATGTACATTCGACAGTAATAAATAAAGATTATGTCATAGGCAGAACGTGAAACAAATTTACCGTCTTGTGGATACATACTGTAGTTTGCTTGCCACAAAAATAAGTGTCTTTCAAAAGATCTGACCCCACAACCTTTGCCATGATTTTTTCGTCCTAAAAGGAACTAATTACAAAGTCCATCTAGCCCATTTACTTCAGCAGAAAATAAACTGGGTAATTTCATGAGCTCATTAGTGCTGAAAAGAGATGAAATTAATCTTCTAATCAAAAACATTTGCAGCTGCTTAGTAGCTATATATCTCAATGTCATCATCATTATTCCATAATATTACAGCTGTGCTCCATAATACTCCATTCTTGTGTTTATTTACCAGACTCCTCAAGATTAAAGACTTTCTCAGGTAAAATGTTTCAGTGCACGCTGATATAAATATAGATATATGAGCGCCGGCTAACTGGAGCCACAGTCAATATTTCTCTGTCTTGGATCATTAACTTATTCCTCTGAGCTCAGTTTCTAAAATAATATTCAACTTGCGTTTTGGTCATTTGATTTTGATCATCTAAAGTGTGCAAAATGAGTCCCAACTGAAATGATCAGTACTCAAACGTTCTCATCTGATGCCGTTTGCCCAAAAACCACTACTCAAATTAAAGCAAAATGAATACATGAATGTAGACTCCTCGAGTCTTAGTGGTCAGCAACTTTCCATTACAGTTTAGTTAGCAGAAGACTTTTATATTTGTTTTCAACTAAAAATCATAGCCAAAATAATGTCACCCCTTGCATTTTCTTCAACAGAATTTGTAACAAATCAAAGCTGTAGTAAATATTATCCACATGATTTTCCCGTTAAAAATGTAGACATATTTAATCATGCTTTCAGCAACCACTAAAACTAAAACGCAAAAACATTTACATAAGTTTATTTAAAATATGCAGCAGAAAAAAAATCGAAAGGGCCTTAAGCGCTATTTCCTATAAGACTAATGCTGTCCAGATAGAAGTCTAGAAGTCCCGAAATTCAATCCTTCCCTTTTTCTTTATAGGTCCATGCTCCATATTTCAAGACTTTAACTGAATTCATCATAGCAGTTTTATTGCGTGCATCAACCCAGGGCACATGTGTGAGATATATGTGAGCGGTTTGATGAGAGCAGTGTTAACATTTCAACAGACGGTTGGTCTGTCGTACCGCTGCACATCACTAAATCATATCAAGTATCTTTGGGGGGGTGTCAATGAAATGTTAAAATCGCATCTCCAGTCGTGTGTGAGCTTTACAGGGAGGCAGCGCTCAGACTAGTGAAGAGTGGACAAGGACGACCCGTCCTCTTGTGAAGATGCTTCTATTTAAGCTGGAAATAAGAGGTCCTGAAACTGCTCTGCAGGGATCACAGCTGATTTATCTCCATTTACTGAGAGCTAAAGTGAAAAAAAAGATTATTGTTTTCCGCTGCTTTGCGGTTTGTGGCCTACAGAGGGATTTATCTGTAACTTTCTACAGATAGGAAGAAGCTTTTCTGTTTCACAACTCATGTGTTAGAAAGCATCTAGCCCTGCTGAAAATCATGTCTTAAATCAGACTCATGTGATTTTGTTGGTTTTATATGACCACTGGTCGAACTGGGCTGTTTGAATACTGTACTTTTCAGATGAGAATCAGATAAAAACCAGGTCAGGAGACCAGCTTAAACTGGCAAACAACCTTAGGTCAAATGCTGCATGATTACTCATTTCCTTCACAATCCTCATCTCTATATTCATATTTCAAGAGTGAACCTTTAGTTGTGGCACATCTTGCACATCCTTTAAAATTTCAGTAAACTTACTGAAAACAGCCCAGGGATTTTGCATTTCCCTCCCTTGCCAATTTAAATTAGCTTTGAAAATGCCCTTTTTAAAGCCTTTTTGGAGGCCTATGTGAACAAATAACAGGTTGGTTTCTACCCTAAAAAACTACATTTTATTTATTTTATATTTATGTATGATTATATATATATATATATAGATGTATTCACACATACACATATTGTTTCTGTGTGTTGTCACAAATGTTCCTTTTCTTTAAATTAATGTATTTACATCACATTATTTATTACATATATTACATTATTTTATTTATATAAAATATATTGGATTTAAATATATTTAAATATTTTTCAGATGTGGCATCACACATCTGTTTTTTCATTTATTTATTCATTCAGATTTCATTATTTATAAATATATGTGCTCTTGTTTTTGTGACATATCAGGACACAACTGTGTATAATGACATGGGTATGACACAGGTATTACAAGGAGAGGGTGACTTATGAGAACATAACCCATGTCCCCATTTTTCAAAACGCTTATAAATCATACAGAATTAGTTTTTTTTAGAAAGTAAAAATGCACAGTTTCCTGTGAGGGTTAGGGTTAGGTGTAGGGTTGGTGTAGGGCCATAGAATATACAGTTTGTACAGAATAAAAAACATTACGCCTATGGGATGTCCCAACTTTTCACAAAAACAAACATAGCCTACTTAAATTAATTCATTTAATTACATGTTCAAAGAATATTTAACTTTTTCACAGTTACTGAAAAAAAAGTAAATTCAATAATATTGAACAAAACTGAAAATCAAAAACAAGTCTTTTATCTTAAATGACCTCAGGCCAACTTCATTAAAAAAAAAAAAAAAAAGCCTGTTAAATCTGTCTCAAGAATCCTCACCTCCCCGTAGTCAACCAAAAACATATTTAGCCTCAAATCCAGAGACAGACCCAGATTGGGGATGAAAAAATATTCTTTGTGCAGTTCATGTTGTCTATCTAAAATACAATCATGTTTCAGTTTGCGATGGGAAACATTGAATCTGGAATGTTTGAATTTGGAAACAGCGCCATCTTGTGGCCACAAGCGCACACAACACTTGAAAACTAGAAGCTAACCTGTGTGGTTGGTCATAAATAATAATGTTACTAGTGCAAAAAAAGATATATTTATGAAAGCATACTTTAAATACATACAAATTGGATTAAAAACCGAACCAAAAAGTGTGTTCCCTAGCCATACTGCAATACATAAAAACATTAGTTACAAACAGTGATCAGAGCAGATTTTACTTTAAAATTGTTAAAGGAAGACCCAAGGCACTCCATCAAAATGACTGAGCGAGTCAGAAGCCAGCGGAGGAATCAAATGAGTTGCATCGCTGCCTGGCTGCTTCTGTATTCCCTAAACACAGAGTCTGCTGGGAGACGAGTGTGTCTGTATCAGTGAATAACAGATGCTGTTTTCTTCAAACCCAGGGTCTTGTTCTGCGACTCTCGTATGAGAGAGCAGTGCCGAGCACAGCCTGAACAGACCAATTCTGTCACTCACAGTCCGTGAACAACCTGCACACTAACTCAAGATTTGGAGTTAGTCAAGAAAGGCAGAACTCTCTTCGAGGAGGAGTTCACCCAAAAATGAAAACACTGTCATGTTGTTCCTAAACTTGTAGGACTATTTCTGCCAAAAAAGACAAAATGAGATATTCTGAATCTGAATAATCTACTGGCCTTTTTTAATGCAAATGTAGCTTTAAAGCTCAAGAAAGATGCAAAAGCATATCATAAATGTGATGCACATGAGTCTATATGCTGTATTTTGTATGGTTGCCATAAACTCAACATGAAATGGCATTTACAACCCATTTGGCTTACATAATCTGACATGCTTCTTAGTGCAACAGGATATTCAGATAAATGCGGTTTAAGACTCACTTTTATTGACTGGACTGCATTGTGAACATTACATACCAGAAAATAATGGTGGAGAGGAGACTAAAAATAAGAATTTTTATTTTATTTCATACAAAATTCGAGAATTATTTAGGACTGCAATACTGGCGTCTTTTTTGAGGCATAAAAATAAATATATTAGAAAAAAAAGAGTAATTTATTTTAAACAATGGACTTTAATATCAATAAAGTATGCATTATACATAAACATATATACATTTTATAAATAATGTAATATAATTATAAATAAAGAAAATATATATAAAAAACATATATAAAACATGGATTATATTTATAAAATAAAATAAACTTACATTCAAATAATGGACATAAATAATACAATTCTGGATGAATATTTTATGAAGCATAAATATATTATATTTATGTTATAAAATAATCATATTCTATGTCATTATAAATAAATGAATAAATAAATTAATGTTTAAGGCGATTTGTAATATCACACATACACATTTATAATTATTTCTATAATTATTTTTAATTCTAAAATTAAAGTGCATGCTGGCATATTTTCTGAAGAATAAAAAAAAAAAAAATATATATATATATATATATATATATATATATATATATATATATATATATATATATATATATATATATATATATATATATAAAAAATTTTCTTTCTTAAAAATCCATTTATTTTTTAATGCATTCATTTACAATAAACGCACTTCACACAAAATTAGCAAGCAAACTCATTAGTCATGTGAAAACAGTGTGCATTTTCAAAAGTGTGCATTTTAACATGCGCCCTTATTGACTTCCACTGTAAGTGCATCATGATTTGCGTCAAAATTATTTTCTGTGGTTCACAAATGTGACCAGTAAAGTTTGTATTGTAACCTAACGTTTCATTTAATGTGCCGTGTTGGCAAGCTGTGAGTTTGGCATATCATTACATGACTCTCTGTGCCAGAACAAAACACAACATCATGATAAATATTCAAGAGGCCCATATAAAATCATTGCTGCAGCTATTGATCAAATTAGGCATGTGTCCACCGAATCAAACAGACCACAGCTGAGCCTCGCTGTATTCATTTCCCACAGTGACACAGATGCTGATACCATCTCATCTGAAATGACCATCAGCAGAAGATTACATCCACAGCCGACAAGCATTTCCATCCCGGGCTGCATCAGACACAAATGAAATCATTAGCTGAGAACATACTGGCCAAAAGTTCAACCCCGGAGTATTAATCACAATCTAAATTAATTACAGATACTTTAAAAGAGATTTGAAATGCTTGCTCATGCATTTGAGCAATTACTCCTGAGATTTTCATGCCACGAACAGTATACCGAAAGTCCAGGAAGTGAAGATTTTAATCAGCTATACAAAAGGGCACGTATTATTTGGGGAAATCTCGGTTTACACTGAAGTTGTAATGAAATCCACGAGTGTTGATGGAGGTGAACTGACTGAGATGTGTGCTATAGATCGGTTACAGCTTTATAGGAAACAAAAGCTCTGCACATAGAAAAGTAATCCGAGTCACAAGGTCACACTGATGGAAAGGACATGAGGCCTCATTTGGGATTCAGAAACAAAACAAAACAAAAAAATAAATAAGATAAAATAGAAAAAGGCCAGTCTGTGCCCTCTAAAAGGATGCAAACCTTCAGAAGGATCATCTAAAATGTTTTGGGATTTTTCGCAGGGTTTGTGACACTAGCTGTCTGATCGATGGATTTATTTCCTGAGGCATTTCCTGTTTATTGTTTATTTTTTATATTTTTATGCTTTTTAAGGTTCACAATGAAAGGAATCCATCATAATGATCCTGTGATTCATAACGCAACTTCTGAAATGTGGCATTAATAAAATAAGCACTCTCTTATAATTTAACATACGGGTAATAAACTGTCAGAGTCAAACCCTGAAATTAGGATGATCAGTCAAGAAGTCTATGGCGGAAGCGTTCGACATTGATCCGCAACCTTTTATTTTTAAATGATGATTTAGGCAGAATTTAACTGGTCAGATTTGAGATTCCTTCAATTCTGGAATTTGCAATATTGACACATTTTATGAAAAGCAACAAAAACAATACATACATAAATAAATAAAATAAAATTGTACAAATCAATAGTCAATGTATATAATAAAACAATTATAAAATATTATATTTATGTAAATACACAAATAAAATAAAATATAAATAATTAATAGGCATAATCTAATAATAAATATGCATACATAAAACTACTAAAACTTATATTTCTATGAATTTATATATTTATGATAACATGTTTTATTTCATTTATTTGTGCTTATTCAAAATAAAATAAAATAACACATGCATTGTATAAAATCTATAACAATCACCTCCCACCACCCAAAGACCCCAAACCCCTCTGTAATATGTTATATCTGTAATATCTCTAACATTTCAAATAATAAACTTCAAGTAAAGGCACATTATTTCAGTTCAGAAGAAACCCATTTGGGGTCTAATAAAGGTGGCTTCCCTAATGCATTTTGGGTTTCAAGAATAATTAAATCGTATTTGTCAACTAACAGCCATTTAAAAGTCTAATTCAGTCCAGCAAAAGACCTTAGCCTGGAAAATGAGATGCTTTTGGTTTGCAGTTTCTGTTTAGAGCGATTCAGACTCCCGGCTGGCAGAAACAAGCTCATTAGTGTGGGCAGCTGCTGGCTGAGTGACTAAGATGGAAAGGAAAGGGGCTCAGTACATTCTGCTTCTGTTCGCTCCATCTCTTCCTACAGCACTAAATCAATGCCACATCCATACATTTCATCCCCAAATCACTCCATCCCAGCCCCATCTCATTTCGGCTCACCCTTATACTCAACCAGAATCTCAAAGGCATCTTTACACCCATCTCATGCCATAATACTCCATCTACTAACCATCATCCTCCTTTCATTTCCAGAGCCACTGCTACAACCTATCATCATGAGATCTGTTCAGACATGCCTTCATTTCAAAACAAGCTTATGGCAGAACAAATGCTACACCATTTCCATCTGTTTTTGCATCTGCAATTTTTCTTTCAGTCCAAAACTTAAATATCATATCATATATATATATATACATATAGTATTTATATATTATACAGTACAGACCAAAAGTTTGGAAACATTACTAATTTTAATGTTTTTCAAAGAAGTTTCTTCTGTTCATCAAGCCTGCATTTATTTGATCAAAAATACAGAAAAAATGCAAAATTCTGATATATTATTACAATTTAAAATAATTGTTTTTAAATTTATTATACTTTAAATGATCATTTATTTCTGTGATGCAAAGCTGAATTTTTAGGATCATTATCACATGATCCTTTAGAAATCATTCTAATATGATGATTCATTATCAAAGTTGGAAACAGTTCTGCTGCTTAATATTTTTTCAGAACATGTGATACTTTTTTAGGATACTTTGATGAAAAAGTAAAAAAAAAAAAAAAAAAAAAAAAAGAAGCTATTTTTTTAAAATGTAAATATTCTGTAATAACAATATACACTACTGGTAAGTAATTTGGGGTCAGTAATTTTTTTTCTTTCTTTTTTTTTTTAAATAAAATCAATACTTTTATTCAGCAAGGATGTGTTAAATTGATAAAAAGTGATAGTAAAGAAAATATATTATTAGAATATATATTATTAGAATTTTTATTTTTTATTTTTGAATAAATGCAGTTCTTTTTAACCTTTTATTCATCAAATATATTAGACCGCAGAACTGTTTCCAACACTCATAATAAATCAGAATATTAGAATGATTTCTAAATGATCATGTGATCGACTGATGTTACATGTGACACTGAAGATTGGAGGAATGATGCTGAAAATTCAGCTTTGCATCACAGGAATAAATTATTTGTCTTAAAGTATATTCAAATAGAAAACTATTATTTTAAGTTGTAATAATATTTCACAATATTACTGTTTTTTCTGTATTTTTGATCAAATAAATGCAGGCTTGATGAGCAGAAGAAACTTCTTTCAAAAACATTAAAAATAGTCATGTTTCCAAACTTTTGGTCTGTACTGTATACATACATATATATATATATATATATATATATATATATATATATATATATATATATACACACACACACACACACACACACACACACTGGACACTTTATTAGCTTGCTAGTACTGGGTTGGACTCCCTTTTGCCTTCAGAACTGTGTTAATTCTTTGTGGCATAGATTCATCAAGGTGTTAGAAACATCCCTCAGAGATTTTGGTCCATATTAACATGATAGCATCACGCAGTTGCTGCAGATTTGTCGGCTGAATCTCCCGTTCCGCCACATCCCAAGGCTGCTATTGGGTTGAGATCTAGTGACTGTGGGGGCCATTTTAGTACAGTGAACTTATTGTCATGTTCAAGAAACCAGTCTGAGATGATTTGAGCTTTGTGACATGGTGCATTATCCTGCTGGAAGTAGCCATCAGAAGATAGGTACACTGTAGTCATAAAGGGATGGACATGACAGAAACAATAGGCTGGCGTTAAACGATGCTCAGTTGCCAAGAAAATATCCCCCACACCATTACACTACCACCAGCCTGAACCACTGAGACAAGTCAGGATGGATTCATGCTTTCATGTTCTTTACCCCAAATTCTGACCCTACCATCTGAATGTCGCAGCGGAAATCAAGACTCATCAGACGGTTTTCCAATCTTCTGTTGTCCAATTCTGGTGAGCCTGTGTGAATTGTAGCCTCTGTTTCCTGTTCTTAGCTGACAGGAGCAGCACCCGGTGTGGTCTTCTGCTGCTGTAGCCCATCTGCTTCAGGGTTAGACGTGTTGTGCGCTCAGAGATGGTATTCTGCATACCTTGGTTGTAACTTTATTTGAGTTACTTGCATTTCTATCATCTCTAACCTGTCTGTCCATTCTTCTCTGCATTTTCGTCCACACAGCTGCCGCTCAAGGCAAATTTTCTTTTTCGGACCATTCTCCGTAAACCTTAGAGATGGTTGTGTGTGAAAATCCCAGTAGATGAGCAGTTTTTGAAATACTCAGACCAGCCCGTCTGGCACCAAAAACCATTCCTTGTTCAAAGTCACTTAAATCACCTTTCTTCTCCATTCTGATGCTCGGTGTGAACTTCAGCAAGTCGTCTTCACCACATCTAGATGCCTAAATGCATTAAGTTGCTGGCATCTGATTGGCTGATAAGTAATTTGTGTTACCAAGTAATTGAACAAGTGTACCTAATAAAGTAGTATATATTTTTACACTTAGTATTTTCCAACTCACTTGTTTTTCTTTGACATGTTGGTGTTATATCTTTCACTTGGATGTTCACATCACCCTTAAAGCATGTCCAAAAACCATTTAATAACACAGTACTTGTTGTTTGTGCTGGAAGATGAGTCCTGCGCCTGAAGAGACCAGAGCATCTAATGCTATAATGAAGCAGAGCATGCCATCCCATTATTAGTCAGCTAGTGTGATGTGGCTGTAAAACAGCTTCTGTGTCAGATGCACTGCGCAGTCACACTGTTTTCCTTGCACGATTACCCTGGAGTGACCAGAATGTAAACCATAATACTCTTTCCACTGTTGCCTTGGGTACGCCAAGTTGGCAGGAAGCTAATATTTTGAGCCGCTCTTAACTGACTTGCTCATTTACGCATTACACAAACTAAAGAGTCCTGCTGGGCATGAAAGTTCCCGCTGAAGTAAAAGGCTCCAACCGAGGCATTCAGACCAACACATACTGCAGTGACGAATCCTGTTTTAACCTACTACTGCTGGCCAAAGCTAATGTAGGAACGCTAAGCTGTTGAGCTAACTATATCACTTGTGTGTTTTAACTAAATAGTGATTATTTCCAATTAACGCACACTGAGACAATTATCCAATTCGTTTGTTAGCATGGCCTACAAAGCCTAGTATAGTATAGACCTCCTTATGCCTTGTTTTCTTGACAATTAACATGGTAAAACCATGGTATTCTTGGAAGTACCGTATTCATATACAGTCACTGTAGTTTTCATAATATAATAGTGTAAGAATATGCTTTAAAATTTAGTAAAACCTAAAAAAAATAAAGGTTATTGGAGTACATTTTACAATAAAATGCTATTTCATTTGAGCCAACTTTAGGTCACATGCTTTTTTGTTAGCTTAAATAGCAATTATTTCCATTATAAAAAAATACATGAGACCAAGACCAATATGCTGTGTTTTTAACAATCAACCAAGTTGCAACGTAATGTAAATATGATCATGTTCTTACACAATGAACATGAAATTTTAAGTGGTTTATATAACAACTTCCAATTTTCCTGATTCTAGTATCATTATTTATGTGAGCGCTGTCATTAAAACATTGAAGCAACATTCTCGCACACAACACTGATTACACTGACCACTGAAAGACAATCCTGTGGTAGGAAACTGCACACTTCACTGCTAGATGAAAGACATTATGTAGACACGTCCACTGCCAACAAAACAATTAGTCTCGAGTCTGGACAGCAGACTGAGAGACAAGCATCATCATGACACACGGCTGACTTAGACGATCAATGCTTGTGGCAGTGTCTCCGTTAAGTAATGGACAGCAGCCACTTTACACGAGGCATCAGATACAAACACTTCTAAAATGATCTGCTGCAGAAACTCTGGAGTAAATGACTTTTTGGATTGTTTTACACAAACCTTATCAGCTCATCGACTGCTTTATCGATTGCATTTGTTGCATTTCATTTTTTTTTTTTACAGGTAATGAAATGTTAGAACATATATTGTTATTTCTCTACTTGTTTTTGATGGACTTGGTTGTATTAATGCAGCAATTACAAGTCATTTCATGAGCTGGAACAACCCCGCAGCATTAGCAGCGAACTGATGGATGTATTTCTTGCTAAGGATCTCTACCAGACTATCAGACCACTGTGCCCAAGGCTTGGGAAACATATGCACTCGATGAAGGCATTCATACATATTTAATCAAATCCCTCTAAACTTAGAGCTGACTGCACAGCTTGAATTACCGAAATTCAGCTCAAATCGAAAGTCCAGCGAATGTGACAAATCCATCATATTCACACACCCAAAAGCAGAAGCTTTGGCTCGTGACGTCTGTGTCATCCTGAACCCTGGTCTTTATAAAAGCAGACCGTCTTCCGACAGTCCAACAGCAGCTCAGCGGCTTCTACTATGATGGATAAGATGAAGTTTTGGATATGACGCAGACACTTGATCAGTGCAAAAGGACAGATTCTTTTTAGAGCAACAGACCCTGTGCGCAGCTCCACTTTCATTACTCAAATCAATGGGCCATATCATTGAAATGCAATCCTTTTTCTTCAGGCTTTGACAGCCATTTGCAGGCAGACTAAGACGTTTTCTAGCACCAGTTCCTTCAACAGAGAACAAACGTAAAGTCACATGCACACACTTTCTAATTGCCTAGAAGGTTCACGTTTTTGGCCATATTTAAAGAAAGTGGAAAGTGGCATTTCAGAAGTATCATTGACTTTTTCTGTCGTTTCAGTTAAACAACAATCAAGATTAACCTCAAAATTTGAAATAACCACTACTTGCACTGTAGGGGTATATTGGTTTATCTTCTTTATTTGATGATTGGACACCCTCAGGAGTAGGAATGAATTGACATTATTTTTCATTCATCATTATATTTTTTTTTATTATATATGGTATCAGTGTACCAAAATTAGATAATTATAAATATTCAAAATATTCATTGGATTTGTATATAATATTATATTTAATAAACATACACACACGTATGTAAAATGTATACAAAATAGATTTGGCTGTTCATACATAATTGCCCATAATATATATATATATATATATATATATATATATGTCAAAATATATTATATATTATTAGAATTATAAATTATATTATCATAGAATTTATTATATATATATATATATATATATATATATATATATATATATATATATATATATATATATATATATATATATGTCAAAATATATTATATATTATTAGAATTATAAATTATATTATCATAGAATTATATATATATATATATATATATATATATATATATATATATATATATATATATATATATATATTATAAGTGACCGTGGAGCACAAGACCAGTCTTAAGTCTCTGGGGTATATTTTTAACAATAGCCAAAAAAACATTGTATGGGTCAAAATTATCGATTTTTCTTTCATGCCAAAAATCATTAGGATATTAAGTAAAGATCATGTTCCATGAAGATATTTAGTAAATTTCCTACCCTAAATAAATCAAAACTAAATTTTTTATTAGTGGTATGCATTGCTACGAATTAATTTGGATAACTTCAAAGGTTCTTTTGCACCCTCAAATTTTTTACATTTTAAAGAAAATACAGTTATGGCCAATTATCTACAGCCAATCTATTTTTCAAAATTAATAAAAAATAAGGTCAATAAAATAAATTTAGTCATCACATCATAATAATATATAAATAGTTATGAAATTACCAACGAAAAATGACCAAATGACTATCAAAGAGCTTAACACAGTGATCACCTCAGTCAAAAGCGGTTAAAATGCCTAAACCCTGTCCATTCAGTTGACATCTCTCCAGCTTTACTCACAGTTGTGAAGTTCTCCGGCCCGCAGTCTTTTCCACGATACTTGCAGTCCAGGAGCATTTCATCAATGCTGTGGCTGGTCCTCTGCACGAACTCCAGCATGTTGAAGGTCTTGCTGGGGAAGAACTTGCTATCGTCCACCGGCTGTCCCAGGGCGGCCATGAAGTCATCGAAGTCGCTTTGCTCCACACCGAGCATCCCCGCCATCCAGAAGAGATCGTTGCGGATCATTTTGGAGCGTCTGAAGCTGTTGTAGTTGCACATAGTGATGGCTGGAAAGTACATGACGGGACTGTCCATTTCGTCCAGGATGGTGACGTGAGGATAGCTGAGGTAGTCCATCACGGCTCCAGCCACGTGGTAGAGGAAGATGGACAGAGAGAAGAGGAACGCTGCTGCCCAGAGCAGGCGTCTAATGGTCACTCCTCCGGGCAGGAAGATGTGGCTCAGGCCATGGAGGGTGCAGTTGGCTCCGAAGACAGTGATGTCTGATGGCCGGGGTTGCTCTTCCTCTTCGGTGGAACCCATTGCGTTTCTGTGGACTGAACAGTGAGCTAGCGATCTAAATCTAACCTCTGCGAAGTCTAGATTGTTCGGAAGTGAGGGTGGTGCGGTCTATACAGGCGCTAGGTCATAACACCCCCGTCCACGAGGGGAGGTTCAGATACATGAGATGGCTATTTTGATGCCGACTGCGGTTTCCATTTTGTGCATTCTTGGAGGGCAAATAAGGCCAAAGATTGGGTTTCGTGGGGATGAAACTTAGCCCATTAATAGATAAAGGATGAGGAGATGCCCATGAGAAACCATAGAAATTAATCAATAATGAAGTAGTCAAAAAAAATCCAATAGCAAACAGAGAGAAATGTCAGGCAATTGGTCTATAGGTCATTACCTAGAGTATTAAACTTAGTCTTGCACCATTCGTGAAATGAAATAAAGATGCATCTATTTGCTAATAAATATAATTTCGAATATTATTACATACTGCAAAGCTGAATTCTCAGCATCATTACTCCAGTCTTCAGTGTCACATGATCCTTCAGAAATCATTCTAGTATGGTGATTTGCTTCTCAAGGAACATTTATTATTATTATTATCAGTGTTGAAAACCATTGTTCAGGACACCCTGATAATTTGACCCCCTTTTTCTTTGACGGATAGAAAGTTCAACAGAAAAGCATTCATCTGAAACAGAAATCTTTTGTAACATTACAAAAGTCTGCTGTCACTTTTGACCGATTTAAAGCATTCTTAAATGCTGATAAATAATAAAAAAACACTATGCAAATGTCTGATAATATTGTAAAGCATAAGCATAAGAAGGAAGTGGAACATTTATTATCAATCGATTGCAACTGTTGTTATAATGAAGAATCTTTTGTGACTTAAACCTATCAATCATGTAGGGTTAGAACGAAATGAGGGTGAATAAATGATAACAGAATTGTAATTTTTGGGTGAACTATCCCTTTAAATGCTCCCTATAAATAATGAAGCAGAAGATGGAATGTTTACTTGCTTAGAGACAAAATTGATTGTTTGAGTAATTTACACCAGTGCAGCTTAAAACCCAACAGTGTCTGATAGATTGTTTAAAGTTTTATTGTTCCCAGATTGCATTTATCAATTTACCTATCTAGCTATTGTCTTCTGTCTATTACGGATCTAATTGATCTTCCCAAATAGCCAAACAGCCACGTGCATCCAGCAGTTAATCTCCCGAGCAGCATTCGGTCACTGCAATTCTGAAATCAGTGGAGCACAGCAGACGCTCATAATCTGAAGCCTTAACATGCCGCTTCCTTTACATCAGCATTTCAGTGTACAGGGGCCCAAATGAGTCTTCACCCCCTTTCAGCATCCAGAGAGCTGCATTCACACGTGTTCAGATTACTGATCTCAGCCTGCACGCGCTTTCACATCCCTCACCCTGTTTCCCAGACATGCAGGAAATGTCAATGTTAGTATATGAAGAGCGCCAAATCCACTTAGCTCCTATAAAAGCCAAGTCTTAAACCACCGGAGTACAGAGCAGCCAGGAGAGAAAATCCATCAGGCAGGGGAACCCGACAGACAGGGATCCCAAAAGAAGCATGGTTTAAATTTACAGGATTAGATTATGTAATAAGTGACATAAAAGACAGAATGCTGCTACTGTATACAACACGCCATCTTACTGAGAACCAGACTCTAGATTTTAATTATCATCAAATCCAATGATTTGCTGCTTTAAAATGTGACATTTGGCATCATAGCCTATGGACGTTCAATACTGCCTCCTGTTGGTTTTTTTTTTTCCTGCTGAGTCAAGCATTTCTTTTAATTAGAGCACAAGAGGCCGTCTCCAACAGCATGAACAAGACCTTTCAAATACTGACCTGCATGTATAATGTGCTACACAATTAAAAAAGACACAAAAAGCATTTGGTCATACCTGCATAAGCTACTCAAAATATCTGAATGTCATTGCATTACATAATATTCAAAGTGGTCTTTGCAAGCTATAAAAAAGTGGCATCTGCAAAAGAAATGATGCTAGAGTTGTTTTCAGAAATAAAATTTCACATTAATACATTTTTGCAATTCAAACCAAAATGTAACAGGATTTATGGTTTCATTCCATTAATGTTTCACAACAACAAATTGTCTTGAAAATAAAAAATAAAAAAATTATATATATATATATATATATATATATATATATATATATATATATATATATATATATATATATACACACACACACATACAGTATATATGTATGCAACTTAATGATATTCCCAAACTTTTTTACATTTCTAGTTTATGGTAATGCCAAGGTCGTAATCAATGGTTTTTAAAAATAGTTTTGATTCATACAGATTTACAAATAAATCATTCATAAGTAACTCAAAATAATGGCTCACAAATCAAGTTTTCACTTGCACACAAAAGTAACATGAGCAGATGAAATATAATAAAGCAGCTCTACACCAGAAAAATATATATTTTGCTGTAGAAATGTCCATACCTTTTCCATGGTTAGTAAGATTTTCTTTATGACTTTGGGAACCTTGAATTTTGTTATGTAATGCAATGGCCAATATAAATTTAAAATTCAACACCGTGCGCTCCACGGTTGGCACCCCAAAAATGAGCAAAGGCAACTGTGAAAATAAATATTAAAATATTTAATTAATTTTTTTAAAAATAATTCTCACCAAGGATTTTGTTTTTTACCAAAATACATAAAAATTACTAAATAAAACATTAATATTGTGAAATGTTTTTACAATTTGAAATAACTGTTTTATATGTTATGACATTTTAAAATGTAATTTATTCTTCAGCATCCCATGATTCTTCAGAAATCATTGTAATATGCTGATTTGCTGCTTAAGAAACATTTATAATTATCAGTGTTGAAAACAGTTGTGCTGCTTAATAATTTTGCAAATCATGATAAAAAAAGAATTCTGGATTCTAGAATGAACAGAAAGTTCAAAAGAACTTTGCTATTAAAAATCTTTTGTAATATTATTAACTTTAATGTCACCATATCATAAATTCCACTTGATTCAACAGAACAAATAGCATTCTGTTAAAATTACAAAATATTATCCATCCATCAGGTAATTCCTAAGAAACAAAAGGACACTCTAACAGTCATGCGCTGGCGCTTTCCTGATAGTTGGACACGTGAATTCCTTTCAAGCAGAAAAATGTATTCGCATTTGAAAGGGGAAAGGTGACTTTTCCAGTCCCTGAGGTAACTTTATGAAGAGCCATTCTGTGGGAATGAACTGAGAGCTAATGAATCTGCCTTCAGTCAGAATCTGTCTTATCAAAGACATTTGTGGCGAAAGCGAGATCGCTGTCCTTTAATGAGAATGTAGAAACAGAGGGCTGGATTTGGGACACTGAATAGACCACCCCTTCTGAATGGAAATCAAACATGCTTTGGCTCATGTCAGTCTTAAAATAAGCACTTTAATATCCAAATTCTGTCATTGTTTACTCAACATCATGCAGATTTCTCTTAGAAAAGTGTGATTTCTGAGGGGAAGATTTTCATTCAGTAGTGACTTAACCTTTCTGTTGTGTTCTGCTCATTTTGACCTGGAGATAATTTTTTTTTTTTTTTTTTTTTTGAAAATGTTAGTTAGTTAAAACCAGTTTGCTTTGCAGACAGTTTTTTTTACTACCTAAAACTATTGGATAATTTTTGTACTTTGAGATTGAAAGATTAGGGTTAGGATTAGGTTAGGGTTTGGTTATAATATAGCATAATTATCCAAGGTTTGGTGATAATAAAGCATAAACAGAGATTCACATGCAAATTTTAAAAAGCAGTATATTTTTTACCAAAATAAGTACATATTTATTTTTTTAGCACAGCACAAGGGCTGAATTTCAGTGTACATATTGTATAATATTTGATGGATTTGTGTTGTTGTCGTTGTCTCTTTTTGTTATTTTATAGAAATAAAAAGCATTAAAAATAAAGGCTCCAATAGAGTTTTTCACAGTGATGCCATAGAAGAACCATTTTTGGTTCCCCAAAGAACCTTTCAGTGATCAGTTATAAAAAGATCCATGTTTTTCTAAGTATAAAGAATAGTTTAATAATCTAAAAAACATCTTTCCACTATGAAGGAATGGAATGGAAAGATTCCGTGGATGTTAAAGGTTCTTCATGAAACCATCAATGCCAATAAAGGAGCAGTATTTTTAAGAGTGTGGAGGTGAATAAACAGTGAGGATTTATTTGTAGCTGAACTATACCTTTAGCGTACTAGGTAAATGAACATCCTCCATGGCTCTTTGACAGGCTTTGCTGATAGCTACAGGGATGATGATGCAGAAGGGAGACAGCGAGTCTCTTGGGGTAGAAGTGGAGAGCTGGTTAAAAGGAACTGGAGGCAGGTGTTAATGTATTCACTCTACTGTACCTTAATGTCTACAGGAGAGTAAACATCCCACATAGTCATTCAGCACAACCAGCGAGGTTTCAAGGGCCATCAAAATATAACCGTACGACCTCGAGCATCATGAGCAGAATAATAATTCATCATAAATAACACAACATGGTGAGTAAGAGTCTCTTTGACATAACATGGTGGTAATTATGAACTTCAGAATTAAAGTAATTCCAGGGTTTTAATAGAAGAGCATAAATCTACATTCATAAATCCATAATCGCTGATGACCGACGTCAGTCTTTCAAACGGCTGTCTGAATATGCAAATGTACATTTAAAGCCCACTTAACTGATTTATTATTTTTTTTTTATTTTAGTTCTGACTCGCAGATCCCGAAGGACGTTTTAGACTAATGATCGTATGATGTGATGAATAATTTCTGACCTTTTAACTCTTTAGAAATGGAGAGAAAACATGTCTGTTCAGGGAGAGAACTCATAATGAGTTGCATGTAGCTAAAAAGATACGGCTCACGCTGCTCTTCTACGTATAAAAACGATTCATGCATTCAAACTACAAAAAAGACCAAATTGTAGAGTAAAAGAATCATTAAAGTATGTATGACTCATGTGGGATATTATTACAATTAAATCTTCTGGGAACACACAATAGCTTTGTACGAAGAACAGTCATCGTTTTTGTTGTTATTCACCAATAATCTTTCATTTTGCAAAAACTCGTCAGATTTTGGCTCAAAAATGGTAAAAGCATAAAACGTATTTTATTTTAAATAATATAATAAAATGTAGTATTTATCATACATGATTGGGGTTGTGCCAGATCAAATATGTGGCCATTAATTTTTTTTAATTATATGTTACCTAATTATTGATTTTAAAAAAAGCAAATATGTATTAAATTGAATAAAAGTAACAGTAAAGATGTTTACATTTTTACGAAAGACTTCTATTTCAAATAAACACTGTTCTTTTAAACTTTCTATTCATCGAGAAATACTGAAAAAAGTATTCTGATTTTCACA
The DNA here is from genome assembly GCF_023724105.1 of Carassius gibelio. Lineage (NCBI taxonomy): Eukaryota > Metazoa > Chordata > Actinopteri > Cypriniformes > Cyprinidae > Carassius > Carassius gibelio. The sequence continues at coordinate 3,830,033 of NC_068394.1, read as the reverse complement.
AAAATAATTGCTTTCAACATTGATTATAAGAAGACATTTTTTCTTGAGCAGAATCATTTCTGAAGGTTTCATGTGACACTGAAGACTGGAGTAATGATTTTTTTTCCAGTAGAAAAAACAATTTTAAATCACAATTTTATTTTTATTGTATTTTTGATCAAATACATGAATCTTTATTAAGATATTTATTTTAAAAACATAAAAAGGTCTTACCAACCCAAAACTTTTGAACAACTGTGTATTTATTTATCAATCAAAAAACATTCATAAATTAATACGTTAATTCTCTTTTTGTACTTTAATGAAAAAAATAGTTTGTGAAATATACCTTTAAACCATCACTTTCCCCTTCCCCTTAACATGAAGTTATGAGCTCTGCAGTTCTTTTCACACTCCTCTGTTTTATTATTGAATAATAGAGACAGTCAGTGTAAGAGTTGACGATTTATACCTGCTCTAGCACCAATTTTTGCAAGGATCATTTATCAATGATTTCATGACTACTGTACATTTACAGTTACATTTGATCTCAGTAGACATTTTTTATACCAAAGCAACTTAAAAGAAACATCTCTCGTGAGGGGCAATTGCTGGGGTATCTAGATATGAATGTAACTCAAGAACTAGGGTCAGACTTTATGAAACAAGGAGGACACTGTGAAAATGATCAAATTACTTAAAAACAGGAAGTACATCATTCATACTGGTGAAGTCCAGAAGGCTAACGCATAGCACAGCATAGCATAGCATAGTATAGCATAGCATAGCATAGCATAGCATAACATATACAAAAAATGTTGTTGTGTTTTTTCCTTAACTGAAACATGTTGTGATGTCCATGTTGAAAATGTGTTTCCAAAATCATTCAAACACAACAGTGTTTATACATTTGCATAAAATAGTGAATATTTAATTGAATAACATTTAAATAATATGTTGAAATAACATTTAAATAACATTCAAATAATATTTATAATAATAATGTAATTTAAATATTAAATTAAATGCATTTAAAGTAAATATTAATTACAGTAAAAATAAAATAAAATAAAATCTCTGTCTTCCTACTGGTAACATATTGACTTCAACTTGCAAAATTCTTATCGCTTCTCTAATGCACTGCAATTAACTGTATGTTAAAAGTGAGAAAAAACAACAACTTATAAGACACATCAGAGGTCACTGCACTATAAAAACATCCTGTAAGTTTCAGAACTCAAAATGTTCTTGTTATTCTAAAAACAGCTTATATTGAAGCCCAAAACAACAGGTTGTAGAATGTTCCACTTTATAACTGAATAGTGTGGCTAAACCCCGCCTCCACAGAGAACATTAACGCCTGGTTCTACATCACTGCTTGTTTAGCCACGCCCACCGATGCACGCATGTAGTGTAAATATTGAGAGGCAAATGCAGGTTTACACAGAAATAAAATGACAATGATGCTCCGAAGACAACAAGACGCTGTGCAGAGCCAAGTTGTGCTAAAAGTTTGAATAAATGCATAAAAGTCTGAAGACAAGACGAGACAGTGGAAAACATTATTCTGCTATGCATAGTTCTACTTCATTTACAAACTCATTTTGTCCACATTAACATAATATCACGAACAACCCTGTTTTTTGTTGTTTATCTTTGAGGAAACTGTATTTTTTGGACTGTGATATAAGCATCACATACTGTAAACCGAGAGATGAAATGAAACTTGTAGGGGGTACAAATATAAAAGCTAAATACCTTCTTTTTCAGCTGTGATGAGTCATCCACATGAAACTGCTTCTTATCACCAACTCTCAGAAGGCACATAATCAAGCGGCTCTTTTGAGCTTGAGACAAAAGCTTTCTGTGATTCAAAAGAACGTTCTGGAATAATGTGAAACAGGAAAATGATTTTGTGAAAAAAAAACACTTGTTTGATTAGCATCAAGTGCTTATTAATTTATTTAAATGTTAAAAACATCAATACAACAACGGTGTGCACGATCCATGTTTTAACATGGGGAATTTTGGGAATGCCAGAGGTCTTATTTGACATTTTTGGGGGCTTTTTAAAGGAAGAAAACCCAATGACCTTCCGCAGATATGTTTAACTTTCTTTCCAATAACTCACACAAACTGCGCCACACACATTGACATTTCTCATTTCCATCCAAACAGCTCGCAGGATTGAACCGCATTCAGCAGTTGCCAACGATTCAAAACAAGCCTTCTTATAGCCATTTTAGAAGACAAGCCAAGACAGTCTGAATTATGGATGTCAAGGCAGAATGGTCCTCTATTTAAGAGAAACAAATTACATTCGGTATTACATCCATATGAAGCACAGGTTGCATTGGAACGTCTTACAGCCAAACAGCTGAGGACACGTCAGTATTTATTGCACTGCAGTCAGTTTCTAATTCAAGTGTCAATGTTAAAAAGACATATTTGAATGAAAAACGACTTGTGAAAGATGGATGAAGTGCGAGAGCCCTGACATTGGCTGCTACTACACTTGACAGCGGGAAGAGGATCAAGGAAGATCAAGGAAGAGTAACTCTACTATCCAACTTTTATCTGTTGGATTTGTGCACTTTTGGATGTAAGGCGCATCACAATGTGTTTCTGTAAAAGGTGCCAAAGACAGTCAGTCCAATTTTAGTGCATTTTACAAGTGCATGTTTCACTGAATTTGTTGCCAAGTTGAAATTAAAGGGATAGTTGATCCAAAAATGAATATTCTACTTATACATGTCGTTTCAAATCTCTATGACTTCCTCTTATTTTCTGCTTAACTGAAAATTAGCTGCACTATGATGGTAAGAGATGGTAAAAACATTTCTAATTTTAGGAAAAACCTCTAATTCAAATAAATGCTGTTCTTTTTAAATTCCTATTAATCAAAGAATTCTAGAATTCTGAAAAAGGAAATGTTTCCACAAAAATATTAAGTAGCATAACTATTTTCAACATTGATAATTATTGGAAATGTTTCTCGAGCAGCAAATCTGCATATTATAATAATTTGTGAAGGATCATGTGACACTGAAAACTGAAGTAATGATGCTGAAAATTCAGCTTGGCATCACAGGAATAAATTACATAATTACTGCTATCTGAATACATTTTATTAACGTTTGTAACAATATTTCATTATATTACCTTGTTACTCTATTTTTTTTTATCAAATAAATGCAACCTTGGTGAGCATAGGAGATTTATTTTTCTTTTGAAAAAGATTGGATTTCATTGAAGCTTTGGCTTTCATTTAATTTGTCTTTAACAACGAACAAATTCATGCACATTTGGAATTACAATTTTTGGGCCAACTATTCCTTTAAAAGGTCTGACTTTTGCTTAAAAGTTGGATTTGTTCATCTTAAAATACAGTATATTACAACAAATGCAATGACTTTTAACATTTAACATTAATGTGCTCAAACCCGTACTGCATGACGCTAGCAACACCAAAATGTGGTTTTGAAACCCAGGGAATGCTTGAACTGATCAAATGTAGAATATAAATGCAATGCAAGTATTTTTGCATAAATGGCAAATGCATACATATAAAAATATAAATACATTTAAAAATCAGTATCCAGTTTCCAGCTAGTCTCAGACTAAAACGCATGCTTGAGCTGTCTTAATTTAAATCACCTTGCACTGAAATATCTTACAATGTCAGTGTCATTGATTTGTATCAAGATGCATAACAGTAATGTGTTTTTTTCTAAAGCGCATAAAAAAATAAAATAACAAAAACTACAAAATATCCTAATTTAACTAATCTGGCTTAATCTAAACAGTGTATGTAAATCCAGGCCAAAACGTATTTAGCACTTAATTCAGCCTTTTTTAACTCTCTTTTTATACACAACATACAATGTGTTCACAATGTCATCTGTCACCGATAGATTAATGCTCATGTTGTGTCTTGGCCATTTTGACCTGGAGAGGATTTTCTTTTTCCCGAAAAAAGCTGGTCAATGCTGTTGCATCGTACTAAACCCTACTGACTTTACTCTCACAGAATATAACAACGTCCAAATTATTTTTTTTTACCTTCCTACACTTACACCTACAAAAAATTGCTTTAAAATTTCTTGTTACGCTGTATTATTGTCATATACTGGATTCAATCTTTTTTAACAAAATGATTGATTGTAGGCGTAATTGTTCTGAGCTTATGCACCTCAGTGTTTGAGTAAAAAAAAAAAAAATATTTGTGGAAAATTTTGCCAATATTCTCTCAAAAACAGTTCGATGCCTACAACCATTCAGACGAAACCTGTGCTAATTGAAAGAAAACAAGTTCACGAAAAGATTAAATCCAAAACTTGGTGCTAAAAAGCACAGTGAGAGATCTACAAGCAGTTTTTAGAGGGTTGCTCATGCTTGACATGAAACACCAAATTAGGTAAAGGATTTTCACATCAGAACAAGGGCTAAATCTAAAATGGCACATGAATAGAGTGTACCTCATTCTCCTAAAAAAAGAAACCGAGTGTCCCTTATTTTGCTCTGTTGAAGTTGGAAGCTGTAGCCAGCGTCGGATGTTCACTTTCAGAGACATGCAACGGTTAGCTGAGCACCGGCGCTGAGCTGATTGAAATATTGTTGCATTCTGTGCTCTGTGTACACAGTGCTGGCATGAGAGATAAATGGACTTCACAGACCAATGGCCATCAGTCCTTTATCCAGCGTTTAGAGGCATCCATCACCACCTCCTTAACTGCAGCAGGGTTATGGAGAGTATATTTAGTGCCACGCTCTGCTCTGAGAAATATTTCCCCAACACATCAGCTAATGAGCTCTGCAGATCAAACCTGCCGAAGCGCACACTTGAACTGCTGGGCGTATGTGCTACAATTCTAGCTTTCCTGTCCTGTCTGTATCTATTTTTGGCCGGCTGTAACGGTAGTGACTGAAGCAGATAATTACAGCCATTTCAAAGGGCTCAGGTCTGCACCTCAATAATAAAGGTGGATGCTGGGTCTCTCTCTGGTGGCCACTGGTAACGGCCGTGCATCTGCCAACGAGTGACTCATCGCCTCATACGGAGAGGATGCCTGAAAATGGGAAATGCATACTACAGCGCAGAGAAGCTTTCAAGAATAAAAAGTGGATCATTAAACGAGATGGGGAACGGGTGAGGCCAAGCATAGATTTTTGCAATAAAAAATATGTTTTTAACCTGTTAACTGTCACTCACGTTTTTGAAGATAGAATTGAATGTGCATGATACAAACCTAAATTTTTATAATTCATGACTGAAAACATTTTGTAACATGATTTTGATGTACCATTTACATGGTAATGCAATGTCTGATTTTAAAATGGGTTTTGAAGGATGAATTTTGAGATTTTATGTTTTCAAGTGATATATAACTTCTGATGATTTCTAAAAAGTGATAGGGAAAAAGGCAATGAGGAAGTCTTTTTTTTAAACAAAGGTAAAAGCTCCTTTTGTAATGTTGATTTCTGAGGGTGCACTCTTGTCATAAATTCATCTATTACTTTTCCTACATAATTTTTAACAAAAAATATTGGTAAAATATATATTTGGGAGTCTTAGACCTTTCCAACGATATATAGTTTGTCAAGATTAGATTAGATTTGATTGTAATATAGTATAGTCAACGTAGGTGTCCCGTATACGGGACGGGGTGACATTTAACAGGTTAAATCACAGGTTCAATTCAAAATATCGATCTCTGCTCTAGCTGTCATGTGCTCCAATATCACGTCTGGAACTGTTTATGGCAAATCCGATTGTGTTCAAAATCTAGTATTAACTGAACATACTCCCAGCTTATACTTTTCACCGCTAATTTGCATCACTGTTTATTTTTGTGTGTAATTTTTGGAATGCACAAATACACGTATCTGACTAGTTAGTCTTAAGGATGCCCTCACACATGATGTGTTTTTACATGCTTTAAAAACTATTTTTAATGGAGCATGATGCTTTAAAGATGGAATGCTCACAGTACAAGATGCTAAAGAATAAAAAAGTCCATCTGCATGTGTGCACAGACCAGAATAAAAAAAAAACAAAAAACTGTAGCCTACCAGGTTTTCAGACAAATTCAGTCAAAGTTCAAGAATATTTAACCCATTTTAATTATTTAATGCTTCTGAAAGAAGGCTCCATATATTTGATCAGAAATACAGTAAAAACAGTAATCTCTGGAAATATTACTACAATTATTATTATTTTTATGTGAATATATCTTAAAATGTAATTTATCCGTTACGATAATCTAGCCATTACTCCAGTCCCAGTGTCACATGACTAACATTTCTAAATGCTGAAAAATCACACACACACACACACACACACACACACGTTTGTTTTTGTGAAAAGTGGGGACATCCCATAGGCGTAATGGTTTTTATTCTGTACAAACTGTATATTCTATGGCCCTACACCAACCCTACACCTAACCCTAACCCTCACAGGAAACTTTGTGCATTTTTACTTTCTCAAAAAAACTCATTCTGTTTGATTTATAAGCGTTTTGAAAAATGGGGACATGGGTTATGTCCTCATAAGTCACCCTCTCCTTCTAATACCTGTTTCATACCCATGTCATTATACAGAGTTGTGTCCTGATATGACACAAGACCACACACACACACACACACACACAGTAGTGTATTTAATATTTTTGTGGAAACCGCGATACATTTTTTCCCAATTTTCTTTGATGAATAGAAAGTTTAAAAGAACAAAGTCTGAAATAAAAACCATTTTAATCATTACTGATCACTTTTGATCTACTTTTATTGCTTTCTTGTTTAATAAAAGTATTCATTAAAAAAAAATGAATCACAAAAAGCTATCATCAAAGTTAACTTAAAAGCTGTGTAAACATTCATCAAAACATTTTGTGTTCCATGTAAGAAACAAAAAGTAAAGATGGTTTGAACAACATTATGATTTTTAGTTGCGTTTGAATTCAATTCATTGTGTTGTGCACAACATATCTGATACATCTACAGTCATTCATATGACTTGTACAGTTCATCTCAAATGAACCGATTCAACTCTAAGATGCACATAACCTCTGATGGCTCTCACAGTCCTTTCAAAGAGCCAAGACTAGCGCTTTGAAGTTCAGGCATTGAGCGTATGAGATGAGCTGCTTGAGAAGATACGGCGAGATGTGCAAAAGCGAGAACTGCAGGTCAAACAGACACCGCTTTCACAGGGCTGTACTAGCGGTGTCATTTTTTTTAGCTATTGGGCATTGATGTCACTCGTCTGACAGACTGATTTCCACAGTTCAACAACAAATCACAACATGTTGCTTTGCTATTTGATATTGGATCTGTAAATATGTATTCAGTCACGCACTGGTACACTGAGTCACTTTGCCTTTGCTTTTCAAGGCTGCTTTCTAGCTTTTGCTCTCTTTTGTTTCAGAATGCTAATTATATCTGAATCAGGTCTTCTCAATAAGAGGAGAAAACTAGCATTTGTCAGCATTCACAGTCATCAGAACTGCACAAAAACACAATCTGAAGCTGGCAATGTTTGCTCATAAGGCCACACGACTCTACAGTCGATTACGTGAAAACAGTGGGATTCTGAAGCCACAGGAAATTAAATCTTGGCAACATGACGTCAAAGGCAGCAGGCGGAAAATATAAGTCAATTACTTGCTTGTATATTTCTAGCCTCAAAAATAATTGTGTGCTGGTGCAACATATATTGGAATATAATGAAATACATGTTGCATGCAAAGATAATTTCATCAATACAATACAAGGCTACTTTTGCATGCCTGTCAATAGGAAAATAAGCAAGTGCAGTGATAAGACATCTATTCAGTAGAAACAGTTGGAAATGCAACATTTAATTAACAGTACATTTACACATTTAGCAACATTTGCCAAATTATTTAATGAATTACTTTTTGTACATTGCTTTAGATAAAAGCATCTGCTTTATGCATACATCTAAACTGTTAAATTATATGTCCACCTGTCTGTAAACCCTTGTAATAGTCCCTTCTAACAGATTTTCAATTTAGTTTGACATAAACCTCATAAAGACAGTTCTATAAAATGCAAATCATATAAAATTAAACAATGCAACTAAAAATAGGAGAAATGAGCATGCACTATTAAAGATACAATGTATATTATATTAATAATCCTAAATTAAATACAGTTTGCTGATAAAATAAGAATTTATATTATACACAATATTGATATGTTAAAACTGTCTAATATCAGCTAATAACAAATATAAGATATTCCCATGTAAATGATCAAAGCACTTGATCTGATTGCTTTAAACATGTGAATATTGACAGATCTATACATATGCTTAAAAAAATTAATTATAATATAATAATAAAAATGTATTATTATTATACAACTGTAATAAATCAATATTAAATTGATGATTATACTTTTTATAAATAATTTTATTAATTTGAATAATAAGTTTAAAATGATACTATACCATTGTAATAATTACTACAAAGGATTTTATTGGAATATTTAAAGATAATGATTTATCAACAATAATAATAATATAAAAAATTGTAGTAGTATTTAGTATTTTTATCTTTTTATGTTTCCTTGAATAAAGATGTTTATAATATGTAATATTCCTGCAAGGAAACATCATGGCACTAAACCAGAATCCCGTAGTATCAGAAATGGTGCTGTAAAATTTCACTAGTATTGATAAAGACTGATATGTTGTTGTATTGTGACAAACCTACTTCCTATATATTCTGTTGTTAACATTAAAAGCTGTGCATCCAGACAAACACATTACAGTATTTTGACGCTAATTCATCTGTCACCTGCAGAAGCTAGTTAAATGTAGCAGAGGCCGACATGGACAGGTTAAGAGACACATAATCATTCTGTAAAGCATAAATGATCAGTCTATGCAGCTCATGGCAATATAGTGTATAACGAACATTCGGTTTACTCCTGCATGATAAAGAGTGTTGCAGTGTTATGAATGAATGTACGTATGTGAGAAGCGTGTGCTTTTTCAAAACAGAATGACTGATGCTGGGCATATCAGTATTAGTCTCCAAGCTTATAACAGTTGTAATTGAACGGTCCTCTTGTGAATGGAAGCTGTGACATTCAGACCTGCATATTTGTCTCATTGATTTGCGTCTAGCTCAAAAGGCATTGTTCATTCCCCTCGGAAGCTCACAGACTCAGGACGCAGAATACCAATGATATGTGATATTTAAATGGTCGTGATATTTGTGCCATTCAAACAGACGGGCCTCTCTCGCAGGGGTCGTGGTGGTGATAAATACATGCAAATTAGCCGTGCAGAAAATGTGTCATCTGCGGGGTTCAAACCAGTGTTTAGCAAACCTTTGGTTTTGATGTTTGATGGAAACGAACAGACTCAATCAATTTCAAAATCAAACAATTTCATCAGGGCAATGAACCAAATACTAAAGTAAAAAAACAAAAACAAATTGTTATTAAATGTTATTCCTTTAAAGGAGTAGCTGCATGTCTTTTGTGCCGTAACAAGTCAAATCTAGATTTGCAATCCCACAACTGAATCTGGCACCTATAATGCTATAATCTGTGAAAATGCTTAAAGATATATTAGTATAAATAATAATAACATTCCTCCAAAAATTATCTGTACATGTTTAATAATAATATTAATAATATTATAAAATAATAATAATACAAATAATAATACAAATAATAATACAAATTCATAGAATTTTCTTTCTACAACCAAAAACTAAATCAATTTTGTATAATCTGCCTGCTACTCTTTTCCATATAATGAGAGTGGAGGGTGAGAAAATATTGAAAGAAAATTTCATAGAATAACGTTACATTTTTTATCTGTTCCTCATGTAGCTTGTGAAGTACAATATGTGGTCACCATTCACTTTCACTGCATGCCAAGTAACACTGACTGATTGATACATTTATTTTGTGTCTGACTGTGTCTGACAGAAGCAAGAAAATTGCATGTTTAGAAAAACATGATTTATCTTTATTTTTGGGTGAACTATTCCTTTAAGAATCTGTCTAACTGATGTTTTTCATCAAATCAACAGTGAAGAGAATCTTCTTTCCTAGCAAAATGATGTTATTTACACCTTTATTTACTTTAATGTGGTATGTGAGAAACTCGCCGCCACAGCGCTGTCAGCACACCTGATATATGCTGCCAGCGGCATGCTGGGACACAACAAACTCACTCCACCGTAATCAAAAAAGCTGCAGACACTGTCAAAGTGCTTCACAAAGTAGACTGCATCATTCTCACCCGCAGCGCCGATTACTTTCTCACATGTGACCCACCAACTTTATCTCTGTGAAATTAAACATGGAGAAGCGGTTGCTAGAAAGGTTACTGATTGCCTAAAATGTCAAGACGTTAAACTGAAAAAAATCTCACATTACTGTAATAGAAGATGGCATTGAGCTCAAGAAGAATTTAACAGTTATTAACACAATAACACAGCTTGAGATAATGGAATTGGGAATAAACGTCAACGAATGCCTTCTCCTACACAGATCTGACTGAGAGCATTATACAAGGCTCATAATTTGCAAAGCAAGATACCTGTAGTATTACTGTGATCGTACCTTATTATTTTATTCTAAAATGACGGAAAAAAAACACACCAAAAATCTAATTAAATACATGAAAAAAACATAAAAACACAAATAAAATTAAATAAATAAACACACCACAAAGTACATTTTTAGAAAGGAAACAAAAAGGAAAGTAAATACTACTTTTATTTCTTATTGCTAGTTTTGTTATATTTAAGTAAGAACAAAAAATGCAAATAAAACAAAAGAACATACATAAAATACATAAGTTACAATTATAAATTTGCTAAGCTAGATAACATTATCATAACCAAGATTGTCTATTGGGTACTTGAGTTGTTTTTGCTAAAAATGCATCACCTAAATCACGCAGTGCGTCCGAATGACCCTAAATCTGCTGACATGAGCACTTGACACAAGCTCTTGCACATGTGACTCTGTCTCTGTTAACAGCTCTCAGTATCTCAGGAAATGTGGTTGAAGGTAGTGAAGTCTCTGCTTAATTTATGGCCCGGAAAAGATCTCCCTTTGGACCTGAGTCAGCGACTGGTGACGCATCGACTCGTTTCTTCTCACGCTGGCCGTACTGAATTAAGGCAATCTCAAAAGCACATTGTTGAATTTGTCTCAAAAGTGAAATGGATGATAGATGCTTAACCACCATCCAGCTCTGTTCTGTAATTTTTTCTTAATTCGTTTAGTTCCAAGCAATAAATTACACTGATAACATTTGGAAAGCACTAGAGAGATCAGTCACAGACACATGAATCCGGTAGGTTTTCATCTGCATGAATCCTGTAACATAATGATATTTTAAAAATGAGAAATGTTGCTTTCAAACTACAATTCACTGAAGGCAATGTTTCAGCCATTTGAGTTCTTCTCGCTATTATACAAAATCTTCAGATGTCTCTGAGATACCTTCATTATCAACATAAGAGCATTGCACAGAAATAGCATGTGTCATTAGAGACTGTGCAAGCAGAACAGAAGGAAGCCATAGAAACATGTCCAAAATATGGACGTTAATAATTTGATCTAATGCCCAAAACAATTCCTTCATTTACAAATTGAACAATTATATAAATAATAATTTTACTCTGACTGTTATTTTAACACTGCATGGGAAGCATCTTATTAGACAGCTGTGTCAACTATTAGTCTGTTAGATATAATTGCATTTTCTGATTAATTTAACAACAAAAACAATCAATTTAGAGTCATGATATGAGATGACTTAATACCTAAAAATTAAATATAAAAAAGATATGAACAAAATACACAAAAGTAAATAAAATAAAAATAAAAAGGTGAAAAAAGTGGAATTTTAAATACACATACATATACACACACACACACACACACACACATATATATATATTAGGACCGGGACTCGATTAAAAAAATGAATCTAATTAATTAGAGGCTTTGTAATTAATTAATCGAAATTAATCGCATTTTAATCGCATATAAATATTTGACCTGAGAACAGTGAGAAGTAATTTTTTTTCCACATGGATTTATTGTATACCATTGAATAATGACTGAATACATAAGCTTAAGCAACAAAATAGTTTATTTTTGTTCAACCAAGTCTAGCAGACCAGTGCAATTTTTGCCATGAAGTGTAGCAATAGCATATTTAGAAACAATTTAGAAATAGTACATTTCAGAAATTCAGGAAGCTTATAGGTGCTGGAACCTTCTGTAAAGTGTTTTTTTAAGTAATACACAATACTGTCAGTTACATTCAGAACATTGGAAACACTGACTATTAGAAAACATCTCTCTGTTGCTTCAGAGGCCATAACATACTAAGTCCAACTCTCAATAACCTTGGCCAAAACAATAAAGAGTTCAACATAAACTGCCAGTTGCAACAACAAAATAATACATAGTTCAACATAAAGTGTAAAGTCCACGCTAGCTGCTATATGTTTTGCGTTGAGGTGATACTTGAGGCTCGATTTGCTGCGGCGGTGATATGCGAAGCGAACGCTAGTTGGTGCTCCAGTATAATCGGTCCACCGAAACGCGTCCAGTGAGAAACGTTCCGCGGTGCAAAAATAAGTTATTAAAAAAAAAAATTCTGTAATTAATTAATCTTAATTAACACGTTATTTTTGGTGTAATTAGTTAATATCAATTAACGCGTTAAAGTCCCGGCCCTAATATATATATAAAATACAGGAATAAAATACAAATAAAATAAAATGCCACAAAACTATAAAGATATAACAAATAAAAAGTAAATAATTAAAAACATTAATCATAAAACAAAGAAAACACACACACACAAATAAAACTAAATAAAAGCAAATAATAATAACAATAATAAAAAGATCTAATAAAACACAAAATCAAATAATTAAAACCCAACATAAAACAAAGAAAAAAATTATATACAAATATATAAATTAAAAAATAATTTATTTTTTAATAGAAGTGTCTGCGAAATGCATAAAAGAAAAATAAATGAAAGTGTAAAGTCAAATAATTGTAAACAATTTATTACGTACATTAAATGATCCTCTATCGTTCCTTCGCTGTGAACTGAATACACTTAAGCTACATGCTCAAGCTAGCCGATACAATAAACAAAATAATGAATCTGTATGTTCAATCTATAGGCCTCAACAACAGTCAAAACTATCATAACTGCACATTTCAGTACCTGGGACAAATGTGGGACTGAAATCATTGCAATGCTTTTTACAGTTCTCATGGTAACATTATTATATAAGCCATTCAGCGTGGCCTCGACCAGAATACAACTGACTGATACACACCATTTCGATCGTGTCACAGTCTTCGAGATACAAATACAGTACATGCAATCCAGTTAAAAGAGAATTTTGGTTTATGCAGCCTGATTTGATCATACATTAAAATTAGCATTTTCATACTTGAAGTACTTCCTGCATTAAGGACATAAATCTCTTTTACATTTTGCCTCAAGTTGATAGAAATATCCTCTCGAGAGGCAGCTTTCTGATAAAAGACTATTGGTTTTAAACTGCAATGAATAAGGCCCACTGCAGACTATCACAAGCCGTGTGCTGTTACCAAGGCAACAGTGTATCTGAATGTACTTGATTGTTATCTGATGATTGAAGCATTGGGTTGCTACATGAGAAAGCAGGCTTGGCTATTTCTCAAATAAATAAAGCGTGCAGCTCCTTCAACATATCCAGTATTCACAGTGACCTTGCGACGTGCAAAAGCATGCTTATTGTTCAGACCTGCGTAATTAGCGCCCTGGGTTTGAAATATTCTGCCTTTTCTACTGCTAAGTTGACACTTCTAATCATTTTCTGTCATGTGTTAAAGTGCGATAGCTCTCGGAGCGTCTTGAAGCCTATACGAAGAAGCACTGGTACAAACTCTAATCCGACAGTCAGCGCTGGCCTCCTTATTTGCATATAGTGTACTTTTTTATTTTCCTATATTTATCCAATATGCTTGGCGAGATAAAGTCGTCTGAGTGGAAATCCTGTCTTTCTGTGGGATTTTAGGGGTGTTTATATTGTGTCAGTTTAAGCACTTAAATAGCTTCAGGTGTCAGAATGTGTTTTTAAGCACACGCACAATGAACTCGTTTTAAGTGTTTACAGCAACAGCAAGTGTATTGAAGTAAACAATGTCTCCTCGTTTCCATTCTGACAAATAATGCATGACTAAACGCAATCAAATATTCATTTTGAATGCATTCTCAAGGCCTACTGCTTGTATTCAATAACAAAACTCTGCATGAAATACTCCCCCGAATTCATAAAAGATCACACTGAATGTCTGTAATAATTTACATTAATTATATATCCATAAAACAATGAGAACAGCAAATTCCGCAAGGAAATATAAGAGAAATATAAATCATAGGAACAGTGTTTCACTGTAGGAGTCTGTTGCATTGGGATTGTATCTTGTAATGCTCATGATCATAAATGTAGAAACTAATGACTAATTAAACTGCATTTCAGCTCAGCTACATACTGTAATTTTTCCAGAAACTTTTCCAGCAGTGCAGTGTTAAACAGCTGTTTTCACGTCACGATCATGCATTTACACAGCCTTGCAATGAAATGAATTAATTAAGAGGTCTGAATCATTTTAGCTAGTTGGTTCATTCAAATTTTTTGTTGTTGTTGTTTCAGATTTATTTATATAACCATTCAGTTGTGTTCCTGGAAATAACTCTGCATTATTTAGTTCGGTCATTGACAATAGTGACTACTCTTTCTAGCCAAATCATAGATAAAAATATATACACATACACAAATACAAATAAATAAAAATGAAAATCTAATATACTTATAAAAATGTAAATATATATATATATATATATATATATATATATATATATATATATATATATATAAAAATGAAAACATTTGCATTTAACAATAAATTAAAATGTTACAAAGCAACACGATTCTTTTTTATTACATAATTATTAAATGTATGATTAATACATAGCTAATAAGAGATGTTAGCAGTAAGTTTATTTATATAAATACAGTATTCAAATCTATGATTAAATTTAAGATTAAAGTTAAAAAGATTAATATAAATAAGGTTAATATTTAATATTTATATATCTAGGGTGCTATGAAATCCATTAGGTTTTTTCCCTTTTTTTTCATTTTAATGGTTTAATGGTTGAATAAAATTTTTGTAATCAAAAGGATTAATTCGAATAATGATACTGACACAATTTCACAATAATTTATCGGCCCTATGAAATACATGTCTTTTTTTTTTTTTATCAAATTAAATATATTTCAGTTTCTGGATCATTTCTGTGGATTCCCTTTTTAAGAATTATTTAATTAAAATAATCAAAAATCATATCTAGATAATCAAATTCATGAAAACAACTTCTTTTTTTTTTTCTTTTTTACAACAGCCCTTTGAATGTTTTTTTTTCTTCACATTTTTGAACTGCTTTATACACTGAAAGATTTTTCATCACCTCAACTATTAGCCTCGTTTTCATTCCTGTCAGAAGTTACACATGACGTACTCTTCACTTAGGGCTATTGCGAGTGATTGAGGACCATGTGATGTCAATGAGTTTGATGTCGCTGTCTCACACAATGGCAGAGTTGCAGGTTCATCAGCGTAGTGACGAGTTCTGAGAAAGCTTGAGCAGATAAGCTTCGGCACAGAAATGATTTCAGATGTCTAGGACTTCCTTATGTTCATCTGCTCTCACACATCTCCAACCTCACAGAGAAATCAGAGCATCTAATCCCAGCAAATACCATCGATGGCATTGATCCAGTACACAATGTGAGACTCTCTATCTGCCCAAACCACAACTAACAGCCTTAAATCTTGAAATCTGCCTCTAGAGCTACTCAAAAGGTCAGACTCACTGCATTAAACATCAATATAATATATAGAAGAAGACATGGAACTGTGACACTTCTCTGACAGGTCAAAGGTCATTAAAAGTTTGGGGTTTTGAAAGAAATCAATACTTTTATTCAGAAAGCATGCATTAAATTAACAAACAGTGACAGTAAAATTATATATATTTACAAAAACATTACAAAAATATATACATTTGAAATAAATGCTGTTCTTTTTAACTTTCTAATCATCAAAAAATCTTGAAAAACTAAATGTATCACGGTTTTCATAAAACAATTAAGCAGCACAACTGTTTTCAACATTAATAATAATAATAAATAATTTATGCATGCAGCAAAACAGCATATTAGAAATATTTCTGAAGGATTATGTGACACTGAAGACTGGAGTAATGATGCTGAAAATTCAGCTTTGATAAATTATATTTTAACATTTATTAACAGAAAACATTTCACAATATTACTTTTTTAACTATAATTTTTTTTTATTTAGTCTATGACCCACATTTTATGTTTATTCAATATTTACATTGTCAATGTACAATGTGCTTTCCAGAAATACAATCATTTAACAGCAAGTCTGCAAAATATTGTGTGACATGAATTTTGCTTTAAATATATATAGAAACAACTCCAAAGATAAATACACATGCATAAGCATCTGACAGATTGCTCAAACATCAAACATGATAGTTTATTATCTGTCCCGAGTCCCTGGCTTGATAACCCATATGTGTCTTCATAATGTTTTCATGAATGAAGATTTAAGAGATCTAGCTGGAGGGAGACACTCTCGCCTTCATTACGGAGCTA
Source organism: Carassius gibelio (assembly GCF_023724105.1). NCBI lineage: Eukaryota > Metazoa > Chordata > Actinopteri > Cypriniformes > Cyprinidae > Carassius > Carassius gibelio. The sequence goes on along the minus strand of NC_068394.1, from coordinate 3,813,285 downwards.
ACCGTGCTCGAAACAAAGCCATAACCGCTCGACCTTCTGATCCATTAATGCTTTTTCATTCCACCTTCCTATCCTTATTAGCTCATCTCGGTGAATGATTCAGAAATGATCCTGGTTTCATGCACCGATGGAGCGCAGCATATCAATACATGCTTCATTGACAATTTCTGACTTTCTAGACTGAGACAATTCCAATGTCTAGGAAGCACAATCATGAGAAAAGACTTTCCACACTGGCTTTTTTCATGGAAATGCACTGATGTAATACAGACAATTATTTACACACTCATCTTCACATTTCTCAGTGTGGTCCCCTGACAAAACAATATTTCATAGTCTTCAGTTTAAGAATCATAACACGTCCCAAGAGAGAACACTTTCTTACAGTAACTAAAATGAAATGGAAAAACACATATGTGTCCCATATTGCTTGTGCCCTCAGAGCAAAATGAGTCACAGACAACAGCAAGAAATATTTTGTACTTTAGCTCCATATATATTTGAAACTTTGCCTCGTTTTTATCTTCATATGGGAATAAAAGGGTTTAAAACCAATATGAAAACAAAACTGGTCCTGTTTGCACATTCATGGTCTTGACTCATGTTTTGTCAGAGAAAACTAGTAATCTTTCATCATCTTATGAATTTGCCTTGACCGACTGAACATTAACCGCGCACCTACAAACCTGACTCGACTTTGCTTGAGTTTCTAAAAGATTTCACTTAGTTCTGACTTTACACCCAAGTTCATCCAATTCAATTTTAAGCGGTCTGGTATGAAATATGTGACCGTCTCAAAAGTGAGATTTCGAAATCATCCTCTTCAACAGCGATATTCACAAACCCACATCAAAGCAGGCTTTTTTTATTCTTTGCCCCCTCGAGTCACTGAAGGCCTCTTCAGCAGACAATAGTCTAGTTCGAGCGAGACGAGATCACTGCTTCGTCTAATTTGATTGCTGGCTTCTTCCCTGGCAGTGGTGTGACGTGGGAGTTCACGAAACCATCAGATCTCTCGGTGTAGTTATAATCCAAACGTGCTCTTCAAATTGAGCCGAGATGTCACTGATAGAAACAAAAGACTAATTCCACACTCCAGTGGACGCAAATCCTCAAGAAAAAAATATATATGGAGATTGAAGCAGGTCAATGCCGAATGCATTGTTTAAAACAAAATGGACAGGTCAGTGGGATCAAATCGATAATGATGGGCATTTAAAGGACATTTAAGCCATAGTCTTTGCCTAGAGACAGCGCACAGAGCAGGAGCCCTTTTCTGGATATAATCGAATGTACAGGCACAAAGGTTAAGAAAGTATATTAACTTATTTATGGGTAATTATTTGACAACTAAAGTCATTACATCTGCTAGAAGCTATGTAAGCACCATATATAAAGGAAAACACAATAAAATGAATGAAATACATGAAAATATACCTACGAATACACAGATGCAATTTTATTTATTGTTTTTTATATAATAAAGAAATTATAAAAAACTATAATAATTGTGCCCAATAAAAAAAAAGAACATTACAAAATAAAAATCATACAAATTAATATAAATAATAAATCTTCCCTGCCTCCACTACAGGAAAAAATGACATAAAACAAAAAATACTAATTAATATAAAAAACAAATAAATACTATGCCCCATCTTCTATTAGTTGCAAAAAAAATGTTTATCAATAATAATATAAAATAATAAAATGATATCATAAAAATGTATATAAAAAATTATTTTGACCCATCTGACCCCAAACTTTTCAATGGCTGTCAGTAACTTAAGTCAAATTAAACTTAAAATAATAATAATAATAAAATAAAATACAAATAATTGTGCCCCATTTTCCATTATTTTGACAGTAACAATTATTTTTATAAATTAAAAATGTATAAATAAATAAAATTCTGGAATGTTTATTTGTTTTTTTTTCTGTAAATTATTAATATTTAGATGATAATTAATTTGTATCATATTTAATTGGAGACTATTATAGCTGAATCAATATTTAAATTAAAAATCCTGAAATTATTATTCACATGTGCATCATGTATTTCTGTTTCTGTTTTAAAAACACATCTTACTGCAAAGCCATGTGGAACATGATTAATAAGTAAGAATCAATTAAATACTGCTGACTTGGAAATTGATAACATCTCTCTACAATGTCTGAGCTTAAGTCATGGAGAAAATCAGCATAAATTCTTAGCATGAAATCCATTAATGTAAGCACCATGAGAGCTGAGTGAAGAGTGACTATCAGACGCACAGTCAGGCATCCGTGAGCGGGACGGTTGAGGAGGAGATTACAGCAAGCCCCTCAGCTCACACAGCTTTACTGCGTTCTTTAACAGAGTTGCTGCTCACATTTTTACAAACACATGTCATTTTAATGAAGGCAAAGTTGTTCTATAGAATACTGTTTGGAAATGAGTTTATAGATATGGCACTTATCCAAAGCATTTCCTGACAGGATTTTATCGTATTTATATTCTTCTTCTTCTTCTCTTTAACAATAAGGAAGTCTGGTCCAGTTCTGATTAGGTCAGTATGATTTGCCAACATTTTCAATTATTTTTTGCAACACTGGCAATATTCTTAAAATGTGCGTGTATTTCAGCAAATGTATTTTTCTTTATATCAATTACACACACACACACACACACACACACACACACATATATATATATATATATATATATATATATATATATAATATTATTATTTAAAATTCATAATCACACTTTTAAGAAAAACTAATGGCATATGATATAAACTTTTATTAGTAGTATTTTTTAAATATTATACAAATATGAATATGCAATTATTAAATTATGTAATATTATGTCATTATGATATTTTAATAATATTACCATTGTATTTATTTATATAAACAAACATTTAAAATAATTATCTGATTAAAATAATTATTTATTAAATATGTATTATTTAAAATATTTGTTTAAAATGATTTACTTTGAATATTATTTACATAAATATCAATTAAATATTTAAAATAAACATTATTTGTTCAGAATTTCACCTATCCAAACTGATATTTCCCAAGAAATTCTTCGAAAAGAACTGCAAATTGAACAAACCTTCATCTATTTCAGCCAGCTGGACAATATTTTCTTGGTGAACTATGACTCAAAGTGCAACACCAATGTTCAACTGATCACGGAAGAACTTATGATTAAGGTTTGAAAGATAAATACAACCACCGTAAGATGCATTCATTTGCTTTGACAAAATTACCTGACATACAATCTGTTAATAACAGATAGCGGTCTCTGACTGTCTTGACAATGCATCAGTGAATCACTTCCCCCAACCCTGTTGTCGAGTGATTGCTTTATTATTCACACTGCATCAGAACTGAGAATATCTGCATAAACCATTGAATGAATTCCCACGCACGAACTCCCAAGAAACCCATGTTCACATATGGCTCAGTGTCACTTTTTACAAGCCACTGCAAATGTGTGAACATATTTTGAGGCATGCTGACCTGGCATTACCTTTAACGGTGGCGGCATTCATTCTCCTGCTAGAAACACTGGCCTTTGGCTCTCATGACTCATTTATAACGCAGCCCTCGCGCACTTCAGGAGAATGATAGCATCAGGAAGATCCTCGAAAAAAATGGTGTCGTTTCCCAAAAGCATCATAAAAGTTATTGATGTAGTCTGATTTATGACAACACTTCTGGCGAATCACCCTCAAGTCAAACAGTGAACATCAACATCATAAGAACGACGAGCGTGAGACGAGTGCCGCCGTCTTCTGAAGTCTGCCTCAATCTGTTCAGGTCTCTGAGGCTCAGAAACCGTTAGCGTGAGAAAAATAAAAAGCGAAGTGAATCTCATCTCAATGAGGACTGTGAACAGCAGGTCAAGATGAATATTGATCAAAGAAAGTAAGAAAAAAGGATCTGGGTTTAGAAAAAGTACCTGATTAGACTTCAGCAGCTGTCATTCGCAAGTGGTTAGCGCCAAATACTTGAATTAGTGAACGAAAAAAAAAAGCTTGTAATTGGCAACAAAGCAACAAAGAATCACATAAGCGTCTTGTGGGACTCTAAAGTCTGTTTGTATGATGAACACAAGCTAATTCTGCTCGCATAATGATGCATGCTAGTGCGAAGGCCTTGCTTTGTTTACACGGTTTCTTAAAGCACTCCGTATCAAACTTGCGACAGAAATACAACAGATGTGTGAACAATAGTGTAATCTAGAGTGAATTCCACCATGTCGGCTTAAATCGAAAGGGCATGAAAGTAAAATTACGTAATTACAATCATGAGCAGTTGAGTTGCTCTCGCTGATCTTCTGACATTAAACAGAACACGGTGTTATAAAGATGGAAGGTTCTTGAAAGGTACCGTTCAAAAGACATCCTTTATGTGATGTTTTGTTCTTAAAGTTGATCCTCTACCTTTTTATATTTTCTTAGTGTGAACGGGGCAATTAGACAACGTGTTTTCCTGTAGTGCATTGAAATAATGGAAGAATGCTATGATGCAACAATCAAATATGTGTATGTGTTTTATTGAGTAATGTGCATTACGGAACAACAAATCTCCAATTTGTACACTCAATTCGTTGGACGATATAAAAACACCAATTTTGTGCTAAGATTGAGCGTAGATGAAATCTGAGACTGTGACTCTGCCTAAGTCAACATCTTTTGTCGGTCCTGCAACAACATTCCTGTCAAACAAACTTAACCTTAAACCTAATTCAAACAATTAAAGGTGCTACACATAAAATGTGTCTTGAGATGTGGTCGCTAAATAAAGTCATTGCCAGTCACTCTGCAGGTCAATCAGTTTGCACATTGAGGTTTTGCAGAGAGGGCATGTGGTTGAAGAGATGAAGACAGGGGAACTCAATAGCTGAGTCTAACAGCACCTTTAAGACTCCTAAAACAGAGATTCATAAATCCTCAACTGATTTGGGCTTTCCCACTTGTAATTTATGGAGACTTTAGAGAGAGGGCAGAAAATCAAGGGAGGAAGAAGATGATAAGGAGGATGAAGAAGATCAGAAGTGAAAACAAGAGCACATCAATTTTTAAATAAATCACCTCCAGGAAAAATTAACTAGGATAGAGATGTGAGTGAGAAAATATGCATTCCAGTGAAATAATTTGATAAATATTGTTCATTAAATCATCTGACCATGATCACAAGTCCACACAGTAACTATTGTCTTTTTCACATAGTGAGAGCAGAATAAAAAGGAAAATACAGGAATGAAGCAAATAAATTCTATTTCCTTCAAAAACCTTGTAAAATCCCAATTGGTAAAAGAGCTTGTGCCTCTTTTCACATAGAAATATAAAGCACAATAATTCCATGATGCAGTCATGATGAACAATTCAGTCTGTGGTGAACTGAATCCAAAGCAGTTCCATCGGCTGAAAGAACTTTTAATTCTATTCAATTCAGTGCCTGAACAAAAATCCATCAAAAAGGATGTCACCTCAATGTTATTCAACCTTTAATGGCTTTTAAAATGCCAGCACACATACCTTTCAATAGACTGTGGCTGGTAAGATTTTTATTTGAATGTTTTTTAAAAGAAGTCTCTTCTGCTCACAAAGGCTGCTTAAAAAAAAAAAAAAAAAATATATATATATATATATATATATATATATATATATATTAAAAACAGTAATATTGTGAAATATTAAAATTTAAAATGTGGATTTAAAATGTAATTTATTCCTGTGATGCAAAGCTGAATTTTCAGCATTATTACTGCAGTCTTCAGTGTCACATGATTTCAGAAAACATTCTAATATACTGATCTCCTGCCTAAGAAACATTTCTTATTATCATCATTGTTGAAAACAGTTGTGCTGCTTTATTTTTTTGTAGGATACTTTTGATCAATTGAATGCATCCTTGCTAAAAAAAAATAATTTTCAAACACACAAACAAACAAATATAATTATTCAACAGGCATTTTCAAACAGTTACCCAATGGGGTCCAACAGGTGAACCTAATAGCTCATGACAGTACAATATAAAGCATGATCGAAAATGTACATCCCAGTCCATCAAAGTGACACTTTGACTATTTGTAGCACAACCTCTGCGCACACACTCTCCCTTACAACCTTAAACATTCTTACAGCCACAAATAGATTAAAGACTTTCCAGAACTTACAGCATTGTGAAAATAAACACACATCCATCAGTAAAGTCATTGTGTTGCTTGAAAAACCTGACTAAACCCGTTCAACATGAAGTGATGAAGCTGTTTAGAATGAATCACTGCATGGCTGGACAAACAAAAACCTGGTTGCAGCTTAAGGCCCTTTAGACTTCAAGGCCCAGAGGCAACATCCAAATCGGTCCTATGTTTAACCCGAGTCTGTGAGTCCCACATGGGCATTACAGCTCAATGTGTTTATGCATGTGTCAAATGCTGAATCCCATCTCAGGTGAGGCAAAATATTTAATGCAAGCTCATAATTCACATAGAATTTAATCAATAATCTATCCATGAAAATTATTTTCTATAATATAATTCCTAAATATATGCAATTTAGTTTTATTTAAATTCTATGCAAGAGATATCATGTACTGTACATACACTTTAAAAAAGAAAATTTAAATAAATTGTAAAAAAGAAATGCATAAATGCCACTCTATGTAAATGCACTGAAAAAATTGTTTTAATGGGAAAACTATTTATGCAGTTTCAGTGTTACAATCATTATTAGCCACATAATGCATTATATAAAAAAGTAAGAAAACGATGCATCCCATTTTTTTGTTATAATCATTATCAGCTGCAAACCACTACATATTGACAATGCCACATAAAGCATTCACTCTGACTTTTTTTATTTAATCAGAACATAACTGTTATATGCTCATAAAATGTTTTAGTGGACTGAAGAAAGACAATGCATCTATTACACCTAAACTGTTCGAGCAGCACAAGCACTGCAATACATAATGTGCAATGTTTGACAAGGAATATATAATGCATTACTCGGTCTCTCACATAATGGATTTGTTTAAGGGCAGAACATCATGAATCTCAGCATGAATGTTTGTGTCCAGCAGTAATCTGACAGCTATTACAGTACTTTCACAAAGCAGTATACATACGCACATGTTTGTGTACATGCATACACAAATGCATAAAGTGACAGCTTTTGAGTCATCTCAACTACCTAGTGAGTGTTTGTCATCACGCACAACAATAGCAATTACCCATGAATGATTTGCAGTGCATTGCAATGCCTTGTTGCCAGGCAACACTCATGTTAATGAAGAAAGCCCTAAGTAAAAAAGTATAGGACACGTTATTCGGCCGACAGACGGGAGGCTTGAAAACGAGCTGGATAACAGCGAAGGTGTTGAGGTGTACTCAAGGTGTTGAGGATTGTGCTTTTGAATGCTAAAGACCAGGATCCAGCCCTTGAGGGTTTCAAGAACAACACTGAATGTTAATAGGTACTTGGGTTTTCCTGAGTACGCTTAATTTTCATTAAGCACCGATTTCTCTAGGTAAAGTGCGCTCTGGGTCCAGAGGTTTTACACTGGTTCTAAGCATTGATTAATATATTTTCAGGAGACCATATTGTAGATACTTGATTGCAATACTTATTTTCATTAGTCAATCTGAAGCCACTATTTAGAGATTTATTGTGATTAGCATAATGTTTGCACGCAGAGGTTATGGAGTCCAGTTAATGACTGCCACATTCTACCTAATTTTTGGTCATTTAGGATACTTTGTGAAATGATACAAAATTGGAAGCTGGGTATGCTGAACACACCAAATAATCTCTGCGAAGTATCTTGAATATTAAAAGGCCATTGTGCCAAATTAGCTTGCACAGCCTACTGACATTTCAGTGGAATAGTTCACCCAATAATTTAAATTCTGTCATTTATTTACCCTCATGTCTTTGCAAACTTGTATGACTTCAAAGCATGGAACACAAAAGGAGAAATCTTAACTGGTCACTCTATTCCATGCAATTATTATGAATGTGGATTAAAAATAATATTAAAACACATTACTATGAATGGGGACTGAGACACTCAGGCTTCAAAAAACATGGCAAAGCAAACAAAAGCAGTCTCTAAGATTTACTATATTCAAAGCTTTCTGAAACTATATGATGAATAAAAACCTGTCAGTTTGAATCTCACACAAAGATATTGCATGACTTCAGAGAACTTGGCATATCGTGCATATAGGTTTATTTGCCTGGTCATTAGAGTTTTTAATTCAATTAAAGGGAAGGTCATAACAGGATGGATTTGAAATGACATGAGATTACATTCTGGGCTGAATAATTCCTTCAATCTTAACGCATTCGCTTGTCACAAATACGTAAAAGATGCAAATATATGTTTGAACAAGTGTGGACTTCATAAGCATACAGAAGACTCTCATTTCCTACCCTATCCATTTTTGACACCTACAAAATTCGTATTCTGATTGTGCATGCTGATATTTAAAAGCATACATAAAGCCTCATCCTAGGAGGTGTGGACCTCCATTAACCTCAATGTTCAGCATCATCATAATTTAGACCATAATGATAGCTGAAGTAATCTGTTCCACATGTTCAGAACAGAATAAATTAGAATCAGTCACAGGATTTGTATCCGTCATATCTGTCACATACTGTAACTCTAAAAGCCATGCATATACACCAGATTAAAAGGAAATGAAAAAGCAGCAAATAGAAAAATACAGAAAATATCACAGGAGATATAATCTAAAAGAAAACACTAAAATCCCAATTAAATGAAGTTAAAAATATTAAATAACACAAATGTGCAACATGCTTTAGCCTACACGTACCACGGACAAAATAAACCATTTTAATGCAAAGCTTTTCAATGAAGTTCATCAGTGTAGCTCAGAACATGCTGCATGTGTCAATCTACATGCAATATATATATATATATATATATATATATATATATATATATATATATATATATATATATATATATGTATATTTTATGTAGTGATCATATGCATTTTAATTCAAACTAGCCCATAAGGGATCTGGAAGCAGTGACTATTTTCATACATTTAGTTTTCTTAGGATTAGATCTGCTTGCTTTTCTTACTGAAAAATTACAAACATTAGCATACATATATTATACATGTTCCCATTTTAATGTTCCAATTTCCTTACTGCTTGGTTTAGTTGTACATTTATGCAATTAGTTGTACTTGGTCAAGAACTGAGTGAGAGCATGTGCACTCTTGTAATGTCTTTTGAGAAGTAGCCATTCGACATCTTTTCTTGATTTTTATTGCCCAGCAGCCATTGATTCATAAATGCAATTGCGTATTTCAACCTATAGATTTTTCTGCTGCAGATGCCTTCAAAATGAAAAAAAAACTACACAGCAAAAACTGAGAAGTCTCTCGTCAACAAAGTAGTAGTCTGAAGGGGGAAAAAATTGTTTGCATAATTCAGTACACTCCATATCAGTCAATGGCCCTGTGTAGCTCATGTTGAGCAATATTTGCATATAAACCAACAGTATTTGAACTTCAATTTGCCACAACTTTCAACTGCAATAGAAGAATATACCACCATGATAACTTACAGATGTGAAGTTTAGAGGGAAGCATTCCTCCCCTCTGAAGGTGCACTGCAAGAGCATTTCGTTGATGTCATGGCCCGTGCGGTTGTAGAAATCCGTCATATTGAACTGCTTGTGGTTGAAGTTGACAAAATTAGCCTTCTCCTTCAAGAAAGCGAGGACTTCCGGCTCAGCTAGGTGAGGGTTAGCGATCTGATAGTTCTCGTTGAGCAGCGCCAGCAGCTCCCCGACGTGGTACAGATCGTTCTTTGTGATCTTTGAGAAACGAAACTCATTGAGGTTGCAGAAGGTGACCGCTGGAAAGGTGAGGTTGGTCGTCGCTACCTCGTCAAGTTTGGTGACGTGGGGGAACTCGAAGTAGTAGTACACTCGGTCCAGGCATACGAACATCAGCAGACCCAGAGAGCCCATGAAGGACAGCGTCCATAGGCAGCGACGGAACGTCATGTGGCCATAGGCGAATATGTGGCTCATGCCATGTAACGTGGAGGAGTTGGCGAAAACTTGCAAGCTGGACGGCCTCATGCTTTCAATGCTGTCTTCGGAGTCTCCCTTCATAGCTGTCATTGGTATCCAGCGATAATAGCTGAGACGAATGGTAGAATGTGTGCAACGAGGCAAGTCTAAATGCTTGAAAAAGCAGCAAGCCTTTGAAAAGGTTCTTTACGATTTCTCAAGGAGCTTTCCAGTTAGTGGCAGTCCTCACTCCATCTGCGACCTCTTCCGCCGTCTCTGAGAAAGCAGCTGTCATTCCATGCAGAACCAAACACAATGACAGCTCCAGAAAGACCAAGGCACATGAAAAGACAAGAGTGACGCCGTTCGGTTTCTGAGAGACGAAGCACAAAGACGTAAAGGGAAACCAGTAGACACTGATGGAAATGAAAGATCTCGCTTGGCGAGAGCAGCTGATTGGAGTGTGCCTCCTCCAGTCGGCACAGAATGGCTTTACATCGCTATGACAATGGCATGGAATGAATTAGTGAATGGGAAGATTACAGGAGTCAAGCGTCTGTTGCTCGTCGCCAGCTACATCCCCCTGCGCCACTCCCCTGCTGAAAACCAAGGGTCATAGACCTCCTCCTAGCCCACCTCTGTGTTTGACAGCCTCAGCCGGGTTCCTTGTCTCTCTTAGATTCACAGAAAGCTGCGGGGAGTGCTGCCTCTTGATATTTCGGAAAGCCAATGTGGTGGTCTCACCCCGGACGGCGAACGTTTCTTCCTCCAGATCTGGAAATGAGGATTTATGCACCTCTGCCGGCTGCCTGCCACCCCTCCTCTCTATCCATTGCTCTTTAGTAGTCAGGATCCATCCCACTGCTGAGCGTCTGCTTCGCCACAGCCTGTGTGTGTGGAAGAAGCATGGGGGGAGGGTGCTAGGGGGGCTGGGGGTGCTTTGGTTTCGTATGAAAGAAAAAAGCTCTCAATGTGCAATGCTGTATTTCGGCTACAGGTAGTTGCAGAGAAGCAACCATCTGTGCCATTTGATTGTATCCAAGGATGTTGGATTTGCAGGGAAGCTCATCCTCATTTTCCACACTAAACCTGCATATTAATGTAGCTGGAGTTTGACAAGAAATTTGAAATCATTTTTGTATTTTTAAAGACACAATTTGAGTGGCAACAGACATGTTGGTCATTAGAGAACAATTTGATTTATGTTCAATTTAGATTTAAGGTTCAATACCAGTGTGCATTGTTTTGTTTGTTTTTTTTTGGAGGGGGGGGGGGGGGGTTAATAGTTCAGGATTCCCTTCCAAGCACACTTGCAAATCCAGCCTAAAGTGCTATGATGCTCAATGGAGATAAATTACCATAACAATGGCTGAATGGCCAGGGTTAGAGATCTTACTCCACTGAATTAAATCAATATCCAATCAAAATCCCAAGAGGCTGGGAGTAAAAGACATAATATTTTATATTTATACTAACTTGTTTCAGGGTCTCCTTTCTAAGTAGATGCAATTTGATTGATGTCAAATTTTGTTTGCACTCGTTTGCTGTCCAATAGGAAATAAAAATAGCTTTCCGAACTGTTCACAGATCCCAGATGGAGTTTGTGCATGCATATGCATTCATATTCTGACTTTTGCAAATATTGTAATGTCTGGATCCTGTTTACAGTCTCTCCATTATAGCAAATATGCTGAGTGTGAGGATTAGCATATTACAATAATATTCTGCATATTTCTACATGAAAATTACTGTGAACAGCATACTACCTGTATGAATTGGTTGTTATGTTTAGACTCAGAAAGCTTGCCATGTGTAGGTAGCATATCCGAAACAATCTTTGAGTAAAAGGCAGACAGATGCAACAACTAAAACTGGTTTATATTTCACATACCTCTACATGATTGATTACCATACATTACTGGATGCGACTAATCCGATTTAGCTATTTGTTAGCAAGGCAAAATGCAAGAGCAATATTATTGAGACACACTATGAAGAATGAAAAGCAAAAGATGGGAAAACAGTGTTACTGAAATACAGATTTAATCTTAAAGCTGGACTTAAAAAGGAGGAACAGAGCATTATCAGAGAGGGGGCGCTGCCTCCCACATCAAAACATCACTATTGAACATTTTACATGGTACTGGCCTGACCGAATGTGCTAATTGCTTTATTTCCACTGCTGGGAGATAGTGATTGTTGTTTTAAATATGTTTCTAATTTCACCTGAGGGTTTAATTAATAAAAGATTATACATAGTCACCAGTTGATCGATGGCTGAAGTCATATCAGCGACACAATAAATCACCAACAAATCCACCATAAAACAGATCTGCTCAAAGCAAATGTTAAAAAATTGCAGACTATTAGCTAGTTTAAGCCACTATGTGGCAGAAAATCACTTGCAAGCTTTTTGTTTGATTGTTTATTGGTCTACTACATCGACGTGAAGAATTTTGCTTCGACTTGCTATAACATTGTAATTTTGAGGGCTTTTTTACTTGTGGTGAAGAACTTGGGTTTAATTAAGTCCTAGTCAGAACACCGTTTCGACAAGACAAAAAAAATAAAACCCATTACAAACGAACCTATTGTTGCATGCAGTGGGGACATATGATTATAATGAATTATACTGTGTTTTTACGAGTTGTGTTGCATCATGCTGCGTAAACATAGAACCATGTCTGCATTTGTGATCTGAGAAATGACAAACAAGTGCTACTCTACACTGGTCAAAACTCACATTTGAATCATCAGTGGAAAATCCTTTACATATGTAAACTTGCTTACAGACTGTGAGTCAGAAGCACCGGCATTGTAGTCTGCTCTCCCAGGATAAAATGTGCTGCAAACATCTGAATATTTGGGTTGGACTGTTCTGGAACAGTGTTGTAAATACAACTTATCCACTGAGGTGTCCTATTTTGGAAAGGCAAACCAAGTGTTTTCATTACACAATGAAACAGTGTCTCCACAACATGCCTTACACCTTCTTTCTTTGAGTGAACAGTTGGGCAGCATTATGCAAATCTTTCCACATCGTGACGCAGACATGTGGGCCGTGTTTAAATGAGGCATTTTAGGAGGGCGTGGACAAGTCTAAACTTTTATTAATAATATCTCTTTGGGTTTGAGACTTTAGTCTTTGCAATCTCTGTTCACAAACAGCTTGTAACACTCCGAAGAGAAAGGAAACTTGAAATAGCTTCATATGAACTTATTAATATGACAATAAAAACTTTATACAAATATTAATAAATACTATTTATCATATAATTAATATTAAGATAACACTGCTCCTGGTAAATGCATTCTTGAAAGAGCAAATCATTTGTAAAATGACAAAAGAATGTCTTTACATACAGACTGACCAAAAGAATGTTTCAACACTATGAGGTGGTCTTGCATCAAGTAATCACACACTTTACTGTGGGCTTGGTGAAGGCATGAAAGAAAGGATATACCTCCTTTCTTGAGAGTGGAGAGAAGCTTTAGTCCTGAGGCTACCCATCAGTCCTGTCGTACAATGAACTTGTCAGATCGGAGGAACTGTGAAATTGAAAATATCAAAAGGTCTTGTCCAGTAACAAAAACGTGAAATTGAGCATAAGCTGGAATACCCCGCAGCACCCAAAACACTGGTCACAAACTGAAAGGCAGAAAAAAAGGCAGCTTTTTTTATAAAGCTGTTATAATTAAAGTGAACTGTGCAAATAAATGCACGCAGAAGCAATTTCTAAACGAGACATGCACACCTAACAAAGCACTGTAAACATATAGAAATATATATGCATTTTTAAAATGTCACATATTCTAAATACAGTTTTTACTTTATTCACATGCAATTCACACTGCAGTTTGCTGACTGCACAAGATGACCTTTCACAGCGAACAGCAGTGCAAACATATGAGTCAATTCCTAATGAGATACACAACACTCATACTTATCACTCAGGGATGAAGGTATACAAAACAAGCTGTTAAATTTTTACCTCTCTACATAGTCTTTACTGAGAACTAATCTTTTTGGGAAAGCTTGGATCATAATCACAGTCAACAGGACCAAGAGTCAGTGCACACAGATCACAGGCAATGAAACCAGAGGGGCTCTCATCTACAGAAGAGGATCTATGATAATGAACATTAGGGGACACTAAACAACAACGTACTTAAAGAATATGTTTACAGAATTTCAACCAGCTATGCATTGCTTCTATGTCGGGAAAATATTTAAATGACTACTGTAACCTCTTCCCAGATATCCCTGTTTATTTGTCATCCACTCCGCTACATGGTGCAAAACAAGTCATTATGCACTCCACCAAACTTTTGACAGCTCACGGGCTTTTGTAAAAACTACAGATCTTCCACGTTTTTGCATTACCACCCACTGACAGCTGGAAGGACAGATTGGCAGCAACAAAATCAATATTATCTCTTTGGGTTTGAGACTTTGGTCTTTGCAACTTTAGGGATCTTATCTATTCACAAACAGCTTGTAACACTCCAAAGAGAAAGGAAAACTTGAAATTGCATCATATGATCCCTTTAAGTCCTATAATTTGTCTCAGACAGCAAAACCGTATTATACAGCAGGCTTAAAGGAACACTCCGACTTTTGGGACTATGCCTAGTGAGAATATAGTTCTCAGTATTTATACGATTAAAAATGGTCTCTGTCTCATATAGCCTTGTTATTTGTACACGCTGTGACTATACAGATCACAACATGTAAATAGGAAAATGTCTTTGTGCTAAGTATTTGTACAAAGACTGGATGTGAATGGATAATGGTAGCATAGTAATCCCAATAAGTGACAAAATAATGCAAACATTTTCCTATTTACATTTACATGGGGGCAGTTATTTTGAGAGAGGGATGAGGATGGCGAATGATAGGCCAGTGTTAAAGGCTACGCAGTTAGCTTTCATTTTCACAGTGGACTGTTGTAGTTTCATTCAGAAGTTGATGCACCTCTACAGTTGTAAGATTGTACTTTTTTGTTACAGAATAGTACCAAAACCTTACAGTTGTAAGTATATTAGTAGTATGTAAAATAATTTACGTAGCAGTAAGAGATTGCACTTTGGAATTCCTGTAAAACCACATTTGTATATTTGTGTGTATATTTTATTTGTATTCATTTTTACAGAAGTAGTTGAATATTCCTTTTGTAAAGCAAGAGTGACGTGACATTCAGCCAAGTATGGTGACCCATACTCAGAATTTGTGCTCTGCATTTAACCCATCCGAAGTGCACACACACAGAGCAGTGAACACACACGCGGAGCAGTGGGCAGCCATTTATGCTGCGGCGCCCGGGGAGCAGTTGTGGGTTCAATGCCTTGCTCAAGGGCACCTAAGTCATGGTATTGAAGGTGGAGAGAGAAATGTACATGCACTCTCCCCACCCACAATACCTGCCGGCCCAGGACTCAAACTCACAACCTTTCGATTGGGAGTCCGACTCTCTAACCATTAGGCCACGACTTCCTATAGAACTTGTTTGACTCAATGTTTTGCAAGTTTGAGCCATGTGTTAATTAAGGTCTGAAATAAAACAGAATGAGAACTTAAATATTATGTGATTTAGTATGCTTGCTTATTATAGGAAGTCATAAGAAATGACTCATTACAGTAAGGTAGTAGCCTAGTGAGAACAGGGTGTTGGTGTGGGGGGGGGGGAACCTTTTTTTCTCTTTTTCATCAAACCGCAGTTTTTGCAAGTTCCCCAATTTCATCGCATAAGATTGCAAAAATATCGCTGCGCTCTCTCTTCATTTTTTAAGAAAACCTGCCGCAAAATCAATTTTTTTGGCCCACAACAATCACAAAAAAAATCCACGTTTTTCTGGAGGGACTGGTATTAGTCCTGAGACTTACATTTAGCGCTGCTCATTTGTTATTGAGCAATACAGTGTGTTCATGACAACACAATAATAACAATAAAGGGGATACACGGAGCCCTTATTGACAATAGTGTCACTACTAAGGTTATATTACATTAGCATGGCACTGTTACAGTATGGCTATTGTTAGTCATCTCAAAAAATAACGTAACACTTACCTCAGCAACAGGTGATCCAATTTGTCCTGTCTTTATTATCGATGGGATGGCTGTATCCTTTAGCACACGTTTCATGGTCCGTGTGGCAACTTGCATTTTTTCAAAACAGTCATCTACAGTAAAATGTTCAGAGCAAACGAAATACTTCGTGATGGTGTTTACAGGTGTGTTTGGAATCCAGAACAAGTAGCCATCAATTCACCAGGTCAGCGTTTTAGGGTTGGAATTCTATGAAACATCATAGTGTCACCTGTTTATTGTTGCAGCTCTTTACAATAAAGCGAACACCCATGATTGTACACTCTACATTTACTATCTAGTAATTGCTGACTCTATTATTACTCCAACTCTTTGCGAACCATAGACAGTAAGGTGCGAACTCTCTGCCCCTCACCACGGCGCGTTCGGGTGCTGCGCTAATCACTCCGCCCAAGTAACATTAGCTTAGCTGTGCTCCTACGCCTAGTGAGAATATAGTTCCCAGTATTTATACGATTAAAAATGGTTTCTGTCTCATACATCCTTGTTATTTGTACACGCTGTGACTATACAGATCACATCATGTAAATAGGAAAATGTTTGCATTATTTTGTCACTTATTGGGATTACTATGCTACCATTATCCATTTACATCCAGTCTTTGTGCTAAGCTAGGCTAGCGGTGGGTGCGTCAAATAACACTTACAGAACACACAGAAATGAAAAAGGTATGTATGGACTTATCTAACTCTGGGGGATACTGTGAATAAGCTAAAGTCCCAAAAGTCGGAGTGTTCCTCTAAGAGAAGCAGCAGTGCTTCCTTGTGTCAAATCCTCCAAAACCTACCAGAATGCCTAGTCAATTAATGGACAATATCTTCATTTCAAATACATTAGTAAACTGAGTAAATGAAAATTAAATACACAATTATTTTCACAATATATTTAGACATCTCAGTTGTTAAATTGGACTGTCTATGTAACATCAGAATTATATCATCACTTGCACCGTGCTCTTAAAAACTAATATTGGTCAACCACTGTTCAGTAGGTTACACACTCTAAATCTAATCTAAATGAAGCTATAATATTTTAACAGCAGCACTTGATTGATAACACTCACGTATAATACACACTAAGACAAAACTCAATTATTTATTAAGTATGCTCTCCTGAAAAGCATTGAGGCCAAAATTAAATGTTGCACAGATATGAGAGGCTCTCATAACTTGCTGTTCTGTAATGGGTATCTGCAGGTGCAGCTCTTTAACATAATTGGCATATTATGCCGGAAGCTAATTAACTGTAGGCGGGACGAGCAATTTACATCCTCTCACCACATGAACCCTGTGCATTCTCTGGCCAGGTGTTTTGTGGATTTCAAAAGTGCATTTGCTGTTAGATTGGGTGCAAGTATGGTTGAATCTACAAAAATATCAATAAACCGCAATAACAAACAGGGTGAGTCTCTGAAACTGAGTCTCTGAAGCTGAACTCAAATCATACAAATACATGAATTACATTGTTCAAGAACTATCTGCACAAAGCACCCTGCAATGCAACAGAACAACACTGGACATTCAACTGCATTCTGACAATGTCTAACTTTGCCATTATAGCATAAAATTAGTTGGCATATAAAAGTTAATGTTCTCATTCATCACATTGGAAATGTAAGCTCAAGTTGTGTGTTTTTTGACAGTATGTGATAGGGCAACTCTCGAGTCATTCCTTTGTAAGTCACTGAACCAAGAACCGTTTGTTTCAGTTCAGGAACCAATGCATGACAATTTTGACAGTCCCCATGCGAAAACTAATTGTATTAAAATATATATATTATTAAAACATGCAATAACATTTCCATCCAATAAAATGTAAATTTTTAATGTAAATTTATGTCTAGGTTGTAAGTGGCTTTTTGCAGTGAATTATGGTTTACAGTTTTATTTGAAATGTTATTTTGTTTTGCTCAAGGAGGAGGAAAAAGAGGGAAAAAATTATATTGAACGACCATATACCATACCTACAATGAAGACTATGGAACTAAATTTTACAATTTTGTCAGGACGAAGTTCTGTATATATATATATATATATATATATATATATATATATATATATATATATATATATATACGTGGACATATATGAAATATTGTGGACATTATACCATATGTTTATAGCATATGAGGGTATAATTTGGTTTTAATGTAATTTTGTGGCAAATGAAATCTAAAGGTTTTTCATTAATGCTGCATTCTTGTTCTACTAAACTTCTCTAATATAATAAAGGGCTTTATAGCTTATATATGTTGTGATCACATGCAGTTTGTAATGTGTAATATCTTGCAAATCAATGTATGAATACCTCGGTTTACCCTCTAGGTCTGTGACCCTGGATATTTACACCAAGTCATGTGCAGAAATCTTTCACAATGTAGCGTTGTATTTTTGCCACTAGATGGAGTCATTTTAACACTATTAAGACTGGAGCAGGAATATTGCAACAATTTTCACAGAATCTGGTGATCTTAGTCACAGATTGGGAAGGAATAGAGCAACACTCTCATATGCTATGTGAGTATGTTTTCCACACTGGGTTAATTTTTTTGTATGGGTAAATTAATACAAAGACTTAACTACAACACAAAACAATTAGCAAATCACAATTACTGTTACTGAAATTACTCGATTACTGAAAAATAAATAATTTTATGATTCTTAGAAGCAAAGGTAATATATATATATATATATATATATGTGTGTGTGTGTGTGTGTGTGTGAGAGAGAGAGAGAGAGAGAGAGATTAAATTGTAATAACTTTACATAAATTGCCAAAAGAAAAACACTTTTAATACATTCCTCTTTGAAGCTTATTTATGTATTTATGTACATGAAACAATATTTATGGTGAAAGATGCAAAGCTCTGATTCACACATGCCTTGTGAGAGAGACATGCATTTGATTAAACCAGAATAAGAAGCTTTAAATACAATTTTATTTTCATATTTAAAATGCTGAAATAATAACTTGTCCATTTTACAGTCTAGTAGCTGACCAATGAAGTATTTCACAGAGGGAAGCTTTGGTGGAAACAAATCACGCTTTGCCCTTCATTAATCAGGGAAGTCTGAGGAATACTGGGCCCAGACATGTTGTTTCCTATTCCCTGCGCTCTCTCCCTGACTCCTACGATAAGCTTTACAGATGATCTTATATATGCTAATGATGGCATGTCTATGGACATATTACAGCGAGGGTGATGGTGTCATTAATGACAATGTCTTAAGCGTTATCGTCATCATCACCATGTTCCCCTTGATCTTCTGGTTTCCTCATAGATCCCCATGCGCTCATTTCTGCACACACAATCCCCCCCCCCCCCTCTCTTTTGGGTGGTATAAACACATTACTGATGGGGACATTAGTAACTAATGCAGGCGCTGGGCCCCGCATTGTTTTGGTGCACAAGTACATCATTAGAAAATGTTCTACTTGGCAGGGAAGCGTGTATTAACTCGGCTCGCAATAAAATGAGGTTGTGATCAATTGTTAAAGTTATCGAGAGCTATTAGGTTGAAATATGAACCTCTCAATTGCCATAATGAAGAGGGTGCCCAATCGTACACAATCAACAGAGCAACATACACCGTGCATTGCGGGATCCGGGCGCTCGAAAGAATGACAGAAAGCAATTTTGCAGAAAAGAAAATACAAGCGCTTCTGCCTAACATCTTTACAAATTTCACCTCATTACTAAATTTCAATAATCTACTCAAAATGTTAGGACCAGCCAGCTATAAAACAGAATTGCAAGCTTTTTTTGAGCAACGGGACAATGTGACTATATCATAAACGCCAGTCTCGTGAAGAATTACGTCTAATAATGTCAGCTAACTTTTGATGGCGGCGCCAACGTTGACTCACAATTTTGGCAAACTCGCTGCATAAATTAATTTGATATAATATTCTCTACTGAGGCATATTGATGAGTCTTAGCCTCGGAAATTCAATTAATCCCCCAAAGTTAATGTTTCGGAACTGAACAGAGCCCAATCTTGAGGAGAGCAATGGAAGACACTGTCTGGTAGCACATTAAAGTTGCTGTTGTATTGTTAGATCAGTTTCAAATTGTTGCAACTTGTATATCAGCCTACAGCACCTTCTTTTAGGACCTATGATGGAACAATTCAGAATAATGACTTTGTAAGTTATTTTAGACATCTATTAGCAGATGCTGAAAGTTGCGTTTCTCATTAGGCGTCCTAGTAAACTACTGTTCAGAAGTTTAATTAAAGCTTTTGTAAAAATATATTTTTTACATATTTGTTAAACCTGTCCTGACAGTAGAATATGAGACAGATAATCTGTGAAAAAAAATCAAGCTCCTCTGGCTCCTCCCAGTGGTCCTATTGCCATTTGCAGAAATACATCAGCTCCCGGGTAAAAAATAACCAATCAGAGCTGCGGTCCGTAACTTTGTTTGTGTTCAAAATGTAGAAAAATGTATATAATAAGCGAGTACACCATGAATCCATTTTCCAAACCGTGGCTTGTCCTGAATCACTAGGGTGCACCTACAATAAGTGTTTATATTCGGACTATTTTAGATTGCTTCGGGGTACCGCGGCGGAGTAACCCAGTACCTTTGTGATTCTTCATAGACATAAACAGAGAGAAGTAGTTCCGGCTACGATGTTCTTCCGCAAGACGCAAGCAGTTCTGTTTATTAACTGCTAGAGCGTCAAAAGTTACCGTCTGCAGCTTTAATAATTAATTAAACAAATTAATAATTTTGTTAGGCATGGATGCATTAAACTAATCAATTAAAAGACATTTAGAATTTTAAAAAAGGTTTCTATTTCAAATGAGTGCTCTCCTTCTTTTGGACCTTGTCATTCAAACGATGTAAAAAAATAACATCAGTTTGCACAAAAAAAGCATTGTGTTATTAATTATAAGAAATATTTATGAGCAGTAAATCAGCATATTAGAATGATTTCTGAAGGATCACGTGACACTGAAGACTGGAGGAATGATAGAAGTCTAATAGATGTTCAGTATGCACAAACACAAACTAATGCTCTTGAATGCTTCATGGTGGTCTTTGCTTCACCAGGGCAGATTTCATCTCATCCCACCATGTAAACAGCTCATAATCATGTTGGTTATTCCTCAAAAAAATATTAATTGTTATCAATTAGTTTCAACCAATTAGCTTGCATTTCTAATTCTTGGTCTGCTCTTTGTTCCTTTAATTAGTAAATTCATTAGTACCGTCTAGTGTTGCACGCCAAGTAGATGTTTCAGCAATGTATTCTTATGATTTTAACATGAGGCACAGCAGTGATGGCAGTATTAAGTGGAGGATAATCAGCAGGAACTAATTGTCTAATTGCACTGATGAAGGTTACGGTCATTAGCCTGTTCTGGAAGTCCGGTCCTCAGCAGCGAGTGACTGTCTGACCAGACCATCCTAACCTTACAGATGGCCTCACTGTTAAGATCACGGCAGGACAAAATGACAGACATCCATCCACGGGGAGCAAGACAAACGAGTGTGTGTCTGTGTACGTGCATATGTATATGCGTGTTGCGTGTGTGTGTGTGTGTGTGTGTTGTCCGCAGGGAGTCAGACGAACGAGTCGAAGGAGTGCTGATTCAATGCACTTCTTTCTTTTTCTTGCTTGAGAAAGTCCCTGCCTCCACAAAAATTGAATGTCCACCATTTGAGAAATGAATTCATGGAAGCCACTGTCTTTTTCCCCCATTAGTAAGTGTTTAGTTCAACGTTTTAAATAATTGCGTTACAAGGAATGATATTTAAAATACATTTGGGAGGCAATGGGGCGGGAAAGTGCCTACATGTTTTGCTGATGATACCCGGGCCATTTGGAAGACATCAAAGTAGTGAGGAGGTAGCCCAGATGCATATTATAAACTCATTATGTGTATCATTTAAAAGGATGTACTCCAGCAGCAAAACAATCTTCCCATTCTCTGCCTCGCCTGTAATGTGTGTTCGCAAAGTCGCAACTTTTTGACGCCTTCAGTCAATGTGACAGCTATTACTGCATGGCAAAATGGAATAAGTGTCATTTATATTCCTATTGGCAGGGTCATTAACATATGGATAAGACATCGCGAGTCAGTGTTTTTACAAGAAACCGAAATCTGGAAATTTCTTGGGAAAAAAAGAGATGGCTGATTGTCATTTAAGAAATTTATTATATTCATAATTATTGCATTATGATGCATTTTTATATTGAGGAAACATAAAAAGATATATAGAAGAGATGAGAAAGCATTTTAAATTTGAATTTGAATTGAACTGAGATAGCGAACAGGATGCAGAGTTGCCTAATTAAAATCAGTTAAAGCTGCAGTAGGTAACTTTTGTAAAAATATATTTTTTACATATTTGTTAAACCAGTCATTATGTCCTGACAGTAGAATATGAGACAGATAATCTGTGAAAAAATCAAGCTCCTCTGGCTCCTCCCAGTGTCCTATTGCCATTTGCAGAAATGCATCGCTCCCGTTAAGAAACAACCAATCAGAGCTGCGGTCCGTAACTTTGTTTGTGTTCAAAATGTAGAAAAATGTATATAATAAGCGAGTACACCATGAATCCATTTTCCAAACCGTGTTTTTAGCTTGTCCTGAATCACTAGGGTGCACCTATAATAAGTGTTTATATTCGGACTATTTTAGATTGCTTCGGGGGTACCGCGGCGGAGTAACCCAGTACCTTTGTGATTCTTCATAGACATAAACAGAGAGAAGTAGTTCCGGCTACGATGTTCTTCCGCAAGACGCAAGCAGTTCTGTTTATTAACCGCTAGAGCATCAAAAGTTACCGACTGCAGCTTTAAATATACTGTACAAATATAGAAACATTAAATAAAAAGCAGCCAAGCCTTATTTAAAAGTTTTGAAAAACATTTCAAATGCATTTAAAGTTTAAGGGGTAGATACTAACAAAGGTTTCCACAGAGCTGACCTGCTGGTAAACATCTGTTCTGATATAAACATCAAGTCACAGCAAGCCACCCATGTGACACTGTAAAAATAGTTCTGTTTGCACGTGGCAAAGTTCCTACTCAGATATCAAAACACCCCCAAAGAGAAGAAGCAGAAGGCCATTTAAAAGATCCCAGGCCTTTAAGTGACTAGACCTAAAGTCTTCTAATAAACTAGTGTGAAGGAAGGCACAATCAGCTTCGTGTCTAGAAGGAGTCTCATGTATAAACCAAGCTCTTTGTGCTCTTTAGAGCAGGAAAGGCACCAGATGAGACTGGCTGCCCCAGTTCTCAGTGGATACCTGCTGAGGAAAGAAGCCTGGGACAGGGGGACGTCTTCGAGGCAGACCGCGGGAAACCATCCGATGGTGTGCCAGGACCCTGTTGTCCAAAATGCCCTGTACACTGGAAATGTAAAAGCCGTGAAAGAGATCTTCTCCAAAGGCTTTCCTTCAGACTTGTTCATCCAGCCTCAGGGAGGAGCCATGCGCTGGAGTGCAAATGGAAAAGTGAGAGGTAAGGACAAGTTTGATTGAGTTAACTGTGCAATTGTCTCCTATCCCAAGAGATGTCTTTAAATTGGCATGATTACTTGGACTGTTTACCTCTCGGATCTGCAGCCTCGGGTTTCAGGAGCTTTCTTAAAGGTCATGGCAGGCGGCCTTTAAATAGCCTCTTTCAAAAACAGGCAACAGACTAAGCAAATATATTGAGGGCAATCATCTGCAACACTGTGCCCAGTCTTAAGACTAACCTAGGCAATCAGAGTCAAAGCTGGATTCTCATCTGCTCCGTGTTTTACTTCACACATGGGGCCGAAGAATACATTTCGCAAACAAAAGAAATATCACAGCGATGTAATTGCGACGGCTCAGGCATCAGGACGTATCCTCCAGTTCTGGAATGCACTTCTGGTCGGAGATGACCTCACCGTTGTTAGCATCATTGATGAGCCAGAATATGCTTTTCTCTTAGATGCCATATATTACACCAGCGACATAGAGGAGTGGAAGAACTTCAGGTTCAACTACAGAGGGCTAAGTATGCTGCAGGGACACAAATGACGTTCTGGTGTTTGTTGAGATAGCTTGCTATACAAAATATTTTGCTTGTTCGGTTTACTGAATTCAAATGAGCTAAATGAGTATTTTATCACAATCTAATTTCATTGTGTTTAATCCATTAAAATACATAAATGTGAAGTTTAGTTATTTTGTGGAATGTAGTTGTGTTGTGACTATATTAATAATTTTTGTTGCATTAACTGAAACTGCCTGAGTGGCTTTATAGAGATTTATTACCAAAGAATTATTACCAAGAAACCATTTTTTTGGCAGAAACTTTTATGCCTAGTGTTCAGTTTCAGCTTATGAGGAAAATTACATTGCCTGGAATGATAAGTAAATGTATTTTTATGCTTTTGAGGTAGATAGGATGATAAGACAATCTTATAAGTATGAAAATAAGAAACTAGGGTGAAATCTCAAACCTGACTACATAAAATTAATTACTAGCACAGAAAATAGAATAAAAAGGTGTGAAACAAGAAGAATTTTAAATGTAATTAATTTCTGTTCTCTTTTTTGTCATGGCCATTTAGTTGTGGATGAGTATCACAGCAATGTACAGATTCCTGCATGTGTACACAAGCACTCAAACTTTGTCACACTACAGTAGCTCATCTTCATTTCCAGTGTTTCCACATCAGACTCACCTGCTGTCATAGTCATTGGTTCCCCTTTGTGATTCGGTTACGCACAGATTGCACCCACTCCGACTGTGTCTTTGAGGTCTTTTTATAAGTTTGTGTTTATGTGTGTTCCTATGAAACTTCCTGATACTGATCACAAAAATAAGTATTTCATAGGAGACTGCTATTGCACTTTGACTATGACATTACAGTCACATGAAATTGAATGATGAAAAACAACCACATATGGTTTGGATCTGGCTTGAAAATAATAGGTAAATAAATAATTAAAAGGACAAATTAAATTGATCAAAATTGACAGTAAAGGGATTTAGAATGCTATAGAAGATTTCTATTTCAAATAAATGTTGTTCTTTTAAACTTTCCATTTATAAAATCATATTTATTTTAATCAGGGTTTTCACGTGTTTTGCAACTGTAATATTGATAATAATAAGTCTTCTTTTTTCAGGACTGTGGTCGCTGACATATGAACAAGAGCTGACCACACCACTGCACATCACCGCTGGCCGGGGTTTCACCGAATGTTTGCGGCATCTCCTCCTGAGGGGCGCTCGAGTGGACCTGACACCTGGGGGCACCACTGCCCTGCATGAGGCCTGTGTGGAGTGCCAGCCCGAGTGTGTCAAGCTGTTGCTGCAGTACAGAGCCAATCCCAACGCAACCAATGAAGACGGCCAGATGCCCCTGCACGTATGCACTGAGCTCCAGTCACTTGAGTAAGTGCTTGTTCAGTACAGTAATTACAGGAACACCTGTGGGGAATTCTGTGATTTCAAATGACTGACAGATTGGCTCAGATTTGAAATGAAAGTACTGGTCAAAAGTTTGGAATAATTCTTATTTATTATTTATTTTATTTTAATAAAGGCTCTTCTGCTCACCAAGGCGGCATTTATTTGAATATATATATATATATATATATATATATATATATATATATATATATATATATATATATATATATATATATATTTTTTTTTTTTTATGTAATTTATTTCTGTGATGCAAAGCTGAATATTTAGTCAGTCTAGTCTAGTTTAGTTTATTTTTATTTAATTTTTTTTTATCTTAGCCCATCGTACCTTAAACTTTTGAATTATACTGTATCATGGATTTCTGCAAAAATATTAAGCTACAGAACTGATTTTAACTTTGATAAGAATAAATAAGAAATGTTTCTTGAGCACTAAATCAGCATATTAGAATGATTTCTGAAGGATCATGTGACACTGAAGACTGGAGTAATAATGCCGAATTTTCAACTTTGCATCACAGGAATAAATAACATATATATATATATATATATATATATATATATATATATATATATATATATATATATATATATATATATATATATATATATATATATATATATATATATTTCTTTTTTTTTTTTCATATAGAAAACAGCTATTTTTAATTGTAATAGTATTTCACACCATTACTGTTTTTACTGCATTATGGATCAAGGAAATGCAGCCTTGATCAGCGTGAGAGACTTCTTTTAAATACATTTAAAAAAATAATTATTATTCCAAACTTTTGACTGGTAGTGTACTTGTAATGTAGAGTTTGATGCTAAATAATATCCTACAAAATGAATATAACTTATACAGAATGTATTATAGCCATTTTTGAATTTTTCCTGTTTTGTCCAGGTGTGCCAAACATCTACTGGCATTCGGTGCTTTGATCAATGGTCAAAGCTTGGATGATAACAACACACCCCTTCATGTGGCGGCCCGCCATGGCCTTCCTGATCACGTGGAGCTCTACTTACAACACGGAGCTGCGCTGAACCTACAAAATGACGATGGAAACACACCGCTGAACACCGCCTGCTCCCAGCCACAGGACTGCACTTCTCTGGAGCGCTACAGTCATGTTTGTCACATGCTGGTGGCTGCTGGGGCAGACATTCATATCAGTGACGCGGACAAGCAGACTCCACTACACATGGCATGTAAAAATGCCAACCCTGACGTAGTGGATCTACTGCTTCAGTATAAAGCCTTGGTCAACGAAATGGACTATGGAGGCGATGCACCAATGCATAACATCTTAAAGGTAGTAGCCTACAAGACGGACCATGAGCCCGAGAGGATCGTACAGGCACTTCTCAATTATGGATCCATCAGGGTGTGGCCTGGAGCTCTCCCCAAGGTCAGGATATATTTCTATATTTCTATATCCCTACACACAAAAAGAATTTGGTGCTTAAGCTGTTCTTTGGGGTAGTTAAGGTGCTATATAGAACCACTGCCATACAAAAACCCTGTTAAGCCCTGTATAGTTCTTTAAAGGTTCTCTAACGCTTTCTTACTCTCTTAGGTTATCAAACTTTTAACAAGGCTTTTTTCAGAAAAGCATAACAGTGAATTCAAAACAGCTTTTGCCACTGTAGTAAATTCCCATTCATAGAAAACAAATGGAGAGTGGAGTACTAAGTCTAAAATCGAAGGAGGAGAATGGGGTTCCTCTTATGGTTCTATATAGCACCATTTGACAAAGCTGCTGTATAGCACTTAAAGTGGTTCCAATTTGATTAAGAGCCAAGGAACCGTTTTCAGTGTTATTTAGCACCATTTGTTTTACTGTGTAGTCGAGGAATGCTAATTCGTTTCATAATAATTTTGAACCAATTTTATGGGGAATAAAATCTTTATAGTCACTCAAGTGGACCTGACCTGGTGGATATACTAAATTTTATATTTTTCATATATTTATCCACATTTTACCTGTTTTACTCTTATTTTGACTATTTGTTTAATTATCTAATCAGGACTGATTCCAAATTATTATTAAATTCTGTTAAAATTCAGATTTTCTGACTAGGTGTACACATTACTGACTACTACAACTCCAATTCCAGTAAAGTTGGAAAATGCAATAAAATCTATAATCTGTGATTTGTAAATTCTCTTTAATTTTTTTTAATTGACAAAAGTACAAAGAAAAGATTTCCAAAGCTTTATGTTGATGGCTGCAACACACTAAAGAATTTGGGGAAGATACAAAATGGTTTTAGATTATCCAAATTGAACTGTTTTGAAACCGCTTACAGTAAGCAGGTGAATAGGTAATAGGTTAAGGGTATCATTTTGGGTGTAAGAGGAGCATCTCAAAATCACAAAAATCTGTCTCAATGCAAACCTGCTAAGATTTTAGGTCTTTCACCAACAACCACACATAATATTGTGAAAAGATTGAGGGAACCTGAGAAATGTCAGTCTGTATAGAGCAAGGCAGGAAACCTCAGTTGAATGTGTGTGACCTTTGAGACATGTCGTCATTCTGCGGTGTGAAATGTAACCATATGGGGTCAGGAGTACTTCAGAAAACTACTGTCACTTAACATAATCTGCCATTGCATTGATAAATGCAACTTGCATATATCTTACTCTAGGAGAAAACTATACATCAATTCTTTGCAGTGAAGCTGCTGTGTTCTCTGGGCCAGAGCTCATCTCAGATAGTCAAAAAGACAGTGTGCTGTGGTCAGATGAGTCAAGATAAACTTGTTTCTGAAACAAAATGGACGTTGATTTCTCAGTCACCAAGACCAAAGGGGACATGCAGACTTTCACCAGCGACAGATGTAAAAGCAAACATCTGTTAAACATGTCTCTGTCCAAAAATGTTTGAAGTGTGTTGCAGCCATCAATCAAAATTTGTTTATATTTACAGAATACAATGGTCAGTGAAAACATTGGAAAATATTTTATTTGTACTTTTGTCAATGAAATAAATCTAAGATTCTTGATTTTTATTGCATTTTACAAAACGTCTCAACTTTCTTGGAATTGGGGTTGTGATTTTTGCGAGAAATAAACCTTTTAAGAATTTGGAATCTGACCTTTCTGCCACTTGCAAGGAACGAACCCACTAATATTTATAGAAATAAATTAACTCAGAACCATCATTAAAGTTCACCACAAGCAGCATATGATATTTTATTGGTCACAAACACAGAAATAATCACTTTCAGATGGATTTAGTTCTGTCTTTCAAAAGCGCAGTTAAAAACACTTGATATCAAGCATCCAACTAGTCGCACTTGTCTTAACGAGGCAAATGTTAATAGGAGATTAATTAGCAGTAATTGCAGAAATTCCCCACAATCCCCCAGAGGGGGGCCCAATCTGTTCATCAGCCCAAGTAGTTCATTATTCCATGCAATGTTCCCCCAAAAATACAATGTTCCACCTTTGACCTCCACAACACAGGTGGGGCTGTTGCAGCAGGTGGAAACTGACAAAAGGCTGCTCATCTATGACCGGCTTCCCTTCCACTGGTTGTTATTGCGAAAGACACAGAATAGCATTTCTTTATCATTTTAGTTATTAATAACAAGATTTTGTTCTTATTTGATTTCACTTAAATGACATTTTTTATTTAGCAAAAAGGATGCATTAAATCAATTAAGACTAAGTGACAATAGAAACATTTATAACGTTACAAAAGATTGCTTTTTCAAATAAATGCTGCTCTTTTGAATTATGTTGAAAATTACACATTGCATCACATGAATTACTTTTAAAAATAGATTTTATATATTCAAAAAAGTTTTTATAAAATATATTTACAATTATATATTTATATTTATATAACCACTATAAACAATAAAAAAGACCATCTTATTTGTTTGATTAATTTTCCTCTTTATTTGTTTTTTCTTGTAATATGACATCTTTATTCTCTAATATATCTGGCACAGGTGTTGAAATATTGCTGCACATCTCCAAGAACAATAGAAGTGCTCTTGAACACATATGACCGCCTCAAAATCACTGAAGCCTGGGTAGAAGCTGTACCTCCTGAGGTGTTTAAGGTCAGATGATGTCAAGCTGTTGACTTTTTTCTTAAATATAATGGAGATATAATGTAATGAAGTATATTGTTTCCACACAGAAAAACCAAGAATTCTACAAATCCCTGTTTGCACTGATGCAAACTCCTCGATCTCTACAGCACTTGGCCCGCCACAGACTCCGAGTGTTCCTGGAAGGTCGCTTGCATAAGGTGGTGCCTAAACTGGGTCTACCAACCTTTCTTAAAAATTACCTAATGCTGGCATTCAGAGACTATATTCACTGAGAGAGACCACAAACCTGACACTGTTCAACATACATATTAAGCATGCAGTGACTGAGACTTATGAATGATTTGTATCTTTACCAAAGATGATACAAGCAGGTGGCAATTTTATAGTGAATCATTAAATGGAGATAATGCTTAATGCCAATCTGTGAGAGAGATTTGTTATGTAAAATGTGTTTTATTATTACTGATATACATTTGAATGCATTGGGGAAGAAGATAAAAGGTTGTTTATGAAGAATAAAACAGGAGGATGCAGTAGGTCTTTATTTAATAATATCCAGTGCAACACACATTCATTATTACATTAACTACCACAGTGGGGCGCCATGGAGCACAAGTGGAATTGAAACTCCCATTGAAAGATCTCAAATCACTGACAGGAATCGATGCAGATTGACAGATTTTTAATGGAATTTATTAAAAAGCAACATTCCGATAATTTAATGTTTTAGATTTCTTGTAAAATAAAATATTTCAAATGTATTAGTACTGATTTAACTTCATTTTTAGCTGATTTCCAAAATTTACCTAAGAATCAATTTATGAACATATTGATTAGTGGGCAAACTACATATGCATTTACGTATTTTCCAACAATATGTTCAAACACGGATCTATATAAAATAAAAAGCTTTTTTTTTTCAGGAAGGCAAGATTCAGTTTTTTGGTTTTATTTTTGCAAATGATCCGTTTTTAAGCTTGATTTGATTGATTTTCTTGTCTACACTGAGGTTTTCATTACCATTTCTCATTATCCTGTTTTTACATCATATTTTATATTAACAGAGGACAACAGAAAATCGTGCTGAAACATTACAATTCAGTGATTTGACATTCATATTCAACATTTTAAGGTCAAGATTGGACAAAATGGAGTCTATTAATTAATAGTGTTTTAGAAATAGAAGACGATTTAGATCATGAACAGGATTATGTGGATTTTTATACTGAATACATTATTTTCGAACTGTTGAGTTCCACAAGTATGCATCATGTCCATTTTTGTTACAGGTCATCATCATCAAGTCTAAGAGGGTCTCGTGTTTAATGATGCTGTCTCCTGATTAATTAAGAAACACCAACAATGCAATGGACAGTGGACAGAAAAAAAAAATTACCAAAACAAATTATGCATCATAATAATAATAATAATAATAATTTTGGTTAAATTATAGGTTATTAGCACGTCAATTAATGAATATGCGTATTATTATTATTATTATTATTATTATTATTATTGAATATTACATTTGAATCTGTTATTATAGAGTGGATGCTGGTAGAGCACTTTATGAAATTTACTGCTATTTAATACACACACACACACACATTAGTTAACATTTGAAGTGGATCAAAAGAGTTCATCCAAGTTGTCAAGAATGGGTATTGTTTTGGTTTTATGACAACTTTGGACAAAGGTTTTGATCCACTATAAATGCTGCAGTGTATATATATGATCCAAATGTCATCTTTATGCATATTTTACCTGGTGTCCATGAACTGTATTCATCCTCATGCATAACTATAGTAAAATTACAGTACATTTTAGAAATAATAAATAAATAAATCCTCTCGATTATGCTGCAGTGTTTGGATATAGTTACTAATTGAGCGTCGAAGATAATAAAGTCTTGTGCTTTTTCTTCTTTTTGTGTAGTAGGCCTACGTGTAATGAAGAACAAAGGTGGAGAGCAATTGTAAACGAACAGATCTTTGATAAAAGTCTCATATACGATGCCAAGGGAAGAGGGGGCTCTGATTGTATCCCATTCAGAAGCGTGAGAGAGACAGAGAGAGAGAGAGAGAGAGAGAGAGAGAGAGAGAGAGAACGCTGTCTGGTTTCAATAGATCAAAGAGCAGTGCTCCTGAATGGAGTCATTTGCAATTATAAGAATAATTAGCATCTGTGGGTCCTCCATGGCTAATCAGAGTCGGAGGTGATGTGTTTATGTCCTCGCGCAATCAGACGGCCAGTTGGAGAGCTCGCGCCCCGCAGGACTCAATAGCGTCTAATCATCATCAGAAGTGAATTGGCATTTAAACGGTAAAATGATCTCCGATTAAATTAATGCTTAGCGGGGAAAGAGAAACCACTCAAAGTGTACAATTTTGGACCTCTTTTCTTTGTTTTTCTTTTATTATTTTTATTCTAAAATCTAAATTATATTCTCAACTATTGAAGGAGAGTATGAATACTTTTTATCTTAAAGTCTTGTCCTTCTTAATTTTCCTTGGTAATCTGACATCTTGTCAAATTATGTGTGTAATTTTGGGTCTTTCCTCTGAATATCTGTGAACACGAAGCTCTTTTGTCTGGATTTTTAAAAATATATTAAAACGGATCTCATACGACTTGAATGCACATCTATGATTAACATGTTTTTAATTTATGAAATACAGTATTTTTCATATTTTTTGTCCAGAGATATCACACAAAAAGGGGAAAACCGTATTTTTGAAGTCTGAATTATTTGATAAAAACAGACTCTGCGTCTCAAGTTCATTAAGTCAAAGTTTAAAAAAGTAGGCTACAAGCTAAAGTTACTTTTCAAATAAAACGTCAGGCTTTGTTGAGGTCAAACGAAGCAGTTATTTATCATCATAGTGCGAATTCTGTGATTTTCAGGGGGTAACGTTAAAGGTATAACGTTAGCGTTTTAAGAGAATTTCTTTCAGTAACGTTAACCTACTTTTCAGGATGTAATCTGTTCGTTAATCTGTTGTTGAGGGAATCTCAAGTAACTGATCGGTGTTTTCACCGTAATATCACCAAAAAAAAAAAAATATATATATATATATATATATATATATATATTTCAGTATATACCCTAAATGTTGAGCAAATTGATAAATAATCAGAGCTGGCCTACTTGTTTTGGAAGTTTCGCCCGGGTCTAACGGAAAGCGCGTGCCTGCTTGCTGTTGCTATGGTTACCCTCCCAGGCAAACGCAAAAGCAAAAGCAATTTCTTTTCGCGGGTGTAGGCCTGTAAGTTTAGCTAACTTGCCTAACTATTGTTGTGAAAAACGTAATCTGAAAACACTTTTGAAATGTATATACCCCCCCACACACACACACACCCCGTTTGTTATTACTGACTTTAGGGAGGTTCAAAGTGTAATTAGGAGGGCCAAGACCTTGCCATGATTCGCACCCTATTCTTGACTAAAAATTCATGATATGTGTTAAAAAATAATAATAATAATAAAAAAAAGGAAGACGTTTTGACTTTTATTTTTTTATGTATTTTCTTTTAAAAAGTATGAAAGTAAAAGTTACTATATAAAGATTACATTTCTAAGAACTTGTTTTTTGTTTTTTCTAAATGTGGATATTTCTTATTTTTTAAATCTAGAAAAATCACACACACACACACACACACACACAGCCATATTTTGTAATTCCCCCCAAAACGATCAGTAAGAGTTCACACAGATCTCTACATTCAAACGTCATTTCATCAGTTAAATCTCCCTCTTAGGGATAATTGTCGGCCAGATTCACTCTTTCTCCCAACAGAATAGAAAAGCCTCTCTCTCACAAGAGGGCCAAAACATCTGCCTCTCCGCCCTCACGACTCGATGCCATCGGCCCCTGAAAGAATCAACAAAAGAACCGTTGTTATATATCTTCCCTTGAATACAAAGTAATTACTTATCATCAATCAAAATTAATAATAGTTGATTGGGTTGGTGTGGTCAGCGCAGTCCCCTCACATTCGCTTTCCAGAGGAGGAGGCTTGACCCACTGGGAAACTACCCCCCACCCCTCGCTAGGCGGCCTAAAAAGTCAGGGATTGAATAAGGAAATGAAGCGTAATTTGAGGAAGATGGATGAGTCTCCAGGGCAACTCCCCCTTCTATCCTCTTGTACTGATGAGAGCGAAAGAGAGAGAGAGACAGAGCGCGCGAGACAGAGGGGTGTGCGTGTGTGTGTTTATGTCTCAGTATGTGACAAACAGAGGCTGAGACACTGAGAGCTCCAGACAAAAACAAAACAAAACGCATCAGGTCTGTCAGTTGGACGGCGAGGACCCTACCGCACCATCAGGATAACCGTGGACCACATTTGGGTGATTTGTCTCAGAAGGCCAGTGCACGGGATTTATACAAGCAGCCCGCGCGCAGTTCACCATGCAGAGACCGAGCGGTCCAGGCACGGCGTTTTCCATTGATTCTTTGATTGGCACGCCACAGCCCCGGCCGGGCCACCTGCTCTACACGGGTTACCCGATGTTTATGCCATACCGACCGTTTATGATTCCACAAGCCCTGTCCCATTCGTCATTACCGTCGGGTATCCCTCCTTTGACACCGCTGGCATCGTTCGCAGGGCGTCTGACCAACACTTTTTGCGCAGGGTTGGGGCAGGGGATGCCCTCCATGGTGGCGCTCACCACCACCCTGCCCAGTTTCTCGGACCCTCCAGATAGTTTCTATCCCCCGCAGGAGATGCCGGGACCCCGGTTAGGCGCGGACGGGACGGGGATGAACCGGCAGGAGAGCCCGCATGACGAACTCAAGGGCTCTGAACTCCTCAATTTCACGGAAACTTTTCAGGCGGTTGCAGGTGAGCACTGGACACAGTCTCTCAATGACAGGTGGTTTCATTACGAGCGCAAAAAGTTCTAGCGGCCTCTATTCGAAATAAAAGTTCTGATTAGAACCCAAAGGCTTTTACAGGATGATGCCGAAAGTTCCACAACAAACTTTCATTCTCTAGTTCTTTAGAAAATACTCTGGTGGGTTAGACAACTCATGAACCAATGTGCAAAATAAAATAAATTTTATTGTAAAACGAAAATGGAATATACCTCCAGAAAAAAATATATAATAATAATAAATATATATATAATTCTTGATAAGAATGATGCGCTTTTGGTGAACTGGTGAACAAAGTGACGCAAAAAGTAATTCAATAATACTTAACTGTGTGGTAGCTACTTCATATAAACTCTGTGCATAAGCTTTAACATAGATAGCTGTACATTCAGTCAGAAATGTCATGACACTTGAAATTTTAAAAAGGTATCTGGATTTTGAATAAGACTCACCAACCTTACCAGTGTGGTTTACCATAGCCGTTTTTGTGCGCTGGTATAACAGTGCATTTCTAATCTATCATCTGTTATTGTTCTTAGGCACTTCGTAAAATTATCCAAAGACAAATGGACACATCTGAGCTTGCAAACTTGCATTGTCTTTTGATTTGTATTCGGGTGGGCCTTCACTCCTGGCATTGGAGAGTTTCGAAACAATGATATGCTACAAAAGATTTGGGTTTGAAAATTACATGTCTTGATACCAATGTAAACCATATGAACAAAAGCAATTATTCTATAGTTTCAGCACAGTTTTTTTTTATTTTTACTATTATTATTTCATTACTGTTAATAAAATACATTTCCCCCAGCCAACCTGCTACAATACTTTCATTTCTACTTGAGCTTTTGAGTTGGAACGCCAATTGTTTTAAACAAAATTCCTCTTGGAAAAAAAAGTGCAATGAACTTGCATGTTGTCATTTTAAATGTAAAAATGTAAGGTAACAACCAAAGTCAGTTTTAGTAGACTGAATATGTAGACAGGCCAGCACTGGTTGGATTTTATTAGAATATTTATGAAATAACTTCTGTAGAATTTAAGTTTAAAATGAAGCAGTCAGCAACGATTAACGTTCTATCGAATTTTAATAGTGTAATTTTGTTACATAGTTTGACAATTAATTTGCAGGTTATTTGATTTCAACTGGATTTTTATTTTATTTTTGTCAAAAAGGACTTTTCGCTGCAGTTCGTCACCTGTTTTACATTAGCTGAACTTCAGTTTAGTGGGTCGAAATATTTCTCATAAATTGACTACTACATTTGCCCCTTGAACTGACCTCATCTGTCTGGAATATCTGTAGTGATTCATCTCTTAATTTGCATTCTTTTAAGGGGAAACCAAGCTCTACAGTTCAGATGATGAGAAACTGGACCTGAAATCAGCGGAGGCCGCGTGCAGTGACAGGGAGGACAGTTCAGCCGACAGCGAGAACGAAAGCTTCTCCGACGGGAACACCTGCGCTTCAGCGTCCCAGAAAAGTAAACTCAAAGGCGGCTCACAGGACGCGTTACCGCCGGGCGGCTCTGCGGGAAAGAGCCGGAGGAGGCGGACTGCTTTCACTAGCGAACAGCTGCTAGAACTCGAGAAGGAGTTTCACTGTAAGAAGTATCTGTCCCTCACCGAGCGCTCTCAGATCGCGCACGCGCTCAAACTCAGCGAGGTCCAGGTCAAAATCTGGTTCCAGAACCGCAGGGCCAAATGGAAACGGATCAAAGCCGGCAACATCAACAACAGATCCGGGGAGCCCGTCCGGAACCCCAAAATCGTGGTGCCCATTCCCGTGCACGTCAACAGGTTCGCGGTTCGGAGTCAACATCAACAGATCGAACCGGGCAGCAGGCCATGAACTCCTCAAATGACAAATGAACTCCTCAAACGAACATTTACATGACCCAGATTCCCGCAGGTCAGGGGTCACACACTACAGATGCATGAAGCACACCTAAAAGGAGACCGTTTCGGACATTCAGTGACTTTTAGGAAACACTTTGGCGACTTTCAATTAAAAAACACGAGGCCTATACAATGCTTAACGGATCATCGGTTTATAAACATGCAATTTTGAAAAGCCTATATATGAATCAAAGTTTATGAAACGTGTATTATGACCTGTTAAGCATTTTATATATTTAAAGATTATCAAAAGGTGTTCCCGACTTTTATAGCCATCTGTTCAATATCGACATTACTTTCAGGTTTGTTCTTTACCTTCTTTCCTCAGAAATGTCTTTATTTTTAATTTATTATTTTGTACATTTGTAAATATTAAATGTGTCCATGCGGCACAAATGTGCACTATACGAGACTGTAAAGAGACATTCTTTTAAAAAGATAAGTATTTATAAGTTGCTGTCTAGTGAGTTTTTGCATGTGGCCATTTGTTGTCTAATTTCCCCGTATGATTTCACCGGGCCGTTCTCGTTGTTTCGACTATTTTTGCATGTGCTCTTAAAGCATTTCTGTCCCTTAGAGGCGGAGTCTCCCCCAGTTCTTTGTGGAAATAAAAAACGGTGATGGAAATAAATAAGCTCAAGAACACACAGACAGAGTGATACATTCCCATCGACGTCACCATAAATGTGCATTATGGTTGCATAAAACTGTTTAAAGAATTGTATTCATTGCATGCACTTTGGTTATTCTTAAATACTGTTTCAGTGTTTGTCATCTTTGCAAACGATTTAATTAATTATTGATCAATCCACTGGATCATTGATAGATATTTTAAACCAAACATTATTCTAAAGCATAATGTGACTACTGGCAATTTATTTCTTTATCTATATTCATTTACTTATGCATAAAAATACATTATGTAATTATTAAGTCCAATTAATATTACAATGTAAATTATATTTTATTATATATATTTTTAAGTGCATAAAACACAATATATCTACTTTTCACTGTTGAATCTTTAAATATCAAGATATTAGAAATAACACCAGGAAATGTTGATCTTGAAATATTTCTTCAGGGGGATTTATTGTTTTAATGCCCAGGTCACTGACTCAGATCTCTATTTTCTTTTCTTCTGGTTGAAATAGTTGTGGACCCTTTAAATGTGTCTTAGCTCTTCTTTACATCCAGCAGATTTACTTTATTTGATGTATTTTGAGCAGGGAATAGAGCACATCTCTCATCAGCATCAAGAGACCATGGGGTGAAATGATTATCCTTCTATTAAACATGAAGATAGCATTATTTTATTTTATTTTTCAGAAGTAGGAAGTATTGTGAAGCTTTAGCCGTACAAATCTTCTCTTCTCTTTAAATCAACATTATTGGTCTGAATCATTTCTTTTGGCCTTCTTCAGTAAAAAAGACCAAACATGCAATATGCAGATTGAATTTCCTTCAGTGTAAAATTATGCTGCTGATATCAAATTTGTATGCCTTTGACATGAAACAATTACTAACCGTTTTGCATTGATACAAAATGCATTTAATTCAGTGAAAAATGTTATTTGTCATGTTAAAACATGAGGATAGTCATGAGAAAAATACATAAGAAAAATTCAGTTTTTAGGCAATTGATGAAAACTAACTGCATGGAAACCTTCATGCTTCACAATATTTTACACAAATGTATTCAATGCATTTAATGTGCATGACTGTATACTTAGTTTATTTGTTCCATAACTGTGACGTAAAAGTCTCACCATTTCCCTTATTCACTGAAAAGTATGGCCTACTTGTATAATCAGAGGGGAATTTGAATATGATGATGAATATGAAAGCATACTTTTACAACCACATGTGATTGAGAAAGACACACACTGACCAGCAGCAAAAACAATCATTTGACTTTATTATGACCAGTACAGATGATCTAAAGGAAGAGTCTGTGTGTGTGTGTGTGTGTGTGTGTGAGAGAGAGAGAGAGAGAGAGAGAGGTTTTTTTGTTAATGAGCACAGGACTCATTTGTCTCTCTTTGGGAGGCCGTGCTGTCTCAGATGAGAGTGATGGAGCTCTATTACACTGGTCATATCCAACACACTGTAATGAACTTCAACATCAATCATTACAGGAGAGAGAGCAAAAGACCATGCTGGGTCTCTATCTCTCTCTCTCTGTTCCAGGGTTGAGTCTCATTGAGTCACTACACTCCGTTCACAGACTACATCAACATACAAAAAAAAACTCCTTTACATGAAGGTAAACTATTTACATGTATGTATTTGACAGAGCTGTTTATCCAAAGCGACTTACACTGCATTCAAGATAAACATTTTATCAGTTCATGTATTCCCTGGGAATCGAACCCATGATCTTGCCGTTGCTAGCACCATGCTGTTTGAGCTACAGGAATGTAACGTAAAATATACGTACAGGAGTATAATATGAAAACTATAGCATTAATGATAAAAAAATACTCTGGGAAGAAAACACAATCATATATATTTAATTAATAGGTACTGAATTTTTCAAGATACAGTACTTCAGTGTAATTCAATAAAATCTTGGCCACATGCCACCTTAATGTTCCATTGTTTTAATGTTAATGCATAATATGTAGTTAAATGTAGTGTTAAATTTATATAATGTAGTGTTAACAAAGGCTGCTTTCGGTCTTTCAGCAGTACACTTTTGCCAAATATGCTGCTATGCAAATTGCTGCTATGCTGCATACTTTATTAATTGCAAAAATTGCAAGTTTTTAAAAAAGTTACTTATCCCAACTGGGAAAGAAAAACGTTTTAATCCAGCTAAACTGGTTTTAGTTTAAGCTGGCCTCACAGCCTCATCAGCAGAAAACTAACCATTTGAA
The DNA here is from genome assembly GCF_023724105.1 of Carassius gibelio. Taxonomy (NCBI): domain Eukaryota; kingdom Metazoa; phylum Chordata; class Actinopteri; order Cypriniformes; family Cyprinidae; genus Carassius; species Carassius gibelio. Next base: position 3,773,952 of record NC_068394.1, on the reverse strand, counting down.
ACCAAGGGAGGAGACCAGTTTAGGCTGGATTTCTGATCAGAAATCATATACACACCGGAAAGCAGATGATAACAGCGTTTAAATCTAAATCATTGTTCTGTGTGTGAACGGACTACAGGAGTCACACCTGTAAACTAATGATTGATGTGCTGGTAACCACAGCAACAGTTTGTTGTTTCATGGGAGCAAAAATACCTGACTTCTTTTGACCAAAATATTATTAATAACAAGAGACATTATCATCCAGTAATTAGTGTTTATTAGCCATACTTTGTTTATGCCAGTCTATGAAGCATCATGTTAAGAAACAGGACTGACAATTTTCTATTGCTGTGTATAGCTTCATGACAGAATCACATTAGACATGTTTATCTCAAAGTGACTAAGTCGTCATTTTTTTTAACCAGTTTATGTATTCCCTGGAAATCGAACCCATAACTCTGGTATATGCTCTAATGTTTGAGCAACGAGAATCAGGGACAGCCAATGTGGATGTAACTGGAAGCTGCTTTCATTGCTAGAAACAGCAACAGGATGCAAAGTGTAATGTACCATGACGTATGAAACACCAGCAACTGTTTTCTCTCATAAGTGCTAATAAGCAGAAGGAAAGCAACACACTGAGACATGAATCCACACCCTGGAGAAAACTGCACCCTGACCTTCTGCAAGACACCAGCTCACCTGTTGAGGAGTTCATGTCTTTACATTTAGATTTTATTTGATGAAACCAAGCTCCCTTAAAGCATGAAACAAAATCCCCCAAAACAATCCCATAAATTATGCACGCAGAAAACAATCTCATAAACTAATGAGGAATCTCTGAACTTTCTTGACTTGTATTGTCAGCATGTCGCTCTGACACGAGTGTGGAAGTTAATTGCTTCAGCCTCCAGTAACCGCTAGTGGTAAATGCCTATGAGCTGTTGCATTTACATATCCCCTCATTTAGAGACTCTGCTAATTAGCATTCTCATTATGCCAATTATACTAGCTTTAATTATTATAGCAGCGTCACTATAAAAAAAAATATGAATCGCAAACCAAATAGCCTACAGAGAAATTCCACAAGGTGCTGTTCCGAGGATGCGGTGATGGGAGATCCAGCACAGCTTGTCAAGAGCGGAACACTCTCATTATGACAATCAGATTAATTGTTTAATTGATATCCGAGCATTTGTTTCATTAACGGGTCGTTAGGAAGCGCAAGGCACCGGCTATTCCCGTTCCTCAGCGTGCCGTTCTCCGGAAGCGGACTAGCGGAGACTTGGAAGAGGAGGGACCGGAAGCGCGAGGCCTGAATCCTGGGGAGTGTCTGCTGGACGCCCACGCCGCTGATGTATGGGCAGATGCATCAAATCACACAGGATAAACAAGCGATGGATTTCATCAGTGCCATCATAGCCTTAATTTGGCTGCCTAATGAGTCAGAGCTAGTGGCGGAGATAAAAGTTGTCAGAGGCGCGGCTCTAATGAATTTCTTGCCACTTGTAATCAAGGTTGGCTGTCTGAGGGGCCATGATTAATGGAACCCTGGAGGATTCCCTCGGCCTTCAGCTCTCATTACAGCTAATGCATTCTCAGGCAAATTAACGCACTGAGAAGAGCGAGCAGGAGAGAGAGCAGGAGAGAGACGGGAAAGAAAGAACAAGATTGAGAGAAGCCAAGGAAAGAAAACATAAAATGACAATTAAACAGCCTATGAAAGCAAAATGGAGTTTTAGTATATGCCTGTTAGCTTTGAGCTGAGCATCTATGCTAATATGTAAACAAAACTAAAATACAGGTGGCATCATTTTATGTCATAACCATTCAGGTGGTACTGAACTTCCGGTTCCATCTTCCTGAAGTCAGTGGGGTTTTTTAATTGTACATAGCACAGGCTTTAATTAGAAAACGCATACAAATCAAGCACAAGGCAGTGCACAGGTAAACTCATCTATCTACTCACAGTTTGCACAGTTGCAAACTAGTTAAATTTTTTTATACATTTAATTGTAGTGTTGACATCATTATTTAAAGCCTAACTTCAGCTTTTTATTTTGGCAATTGCATTTAGGCTTCAAAATTCATACAAGTTGGTTTCATTTGTGAAAACTACCACAATGAATGAAATGTGTAAGAACCATAAACTTTTGTCGGTCCCAGAGCTTCTTTTCTGTAATAATCCAAAGACCAATGGAAAACATCTGCTCGATACAAGTAAAAGATGATGCTATTAATATTTTGGTCGGGTTTCCGGTGCAATGAATGCTTGAATTCTTCTATAATCTGACAAAATATGTACACAATATGCACAAAGCATGCTTTTTAAAAGCTACTATAACTAGTCCGCTTTTATGATGACTTTAGCTATTGATGGTCTCAAAGCTAAAAGATTCCAATAACTTTTTATGAAAATCTTTTTAAAAACCATATATCCTGGTTTTCCATGATCATGTTTAGAGAGTTGAGATAAAAGACATTTTGGCAGCCACACATTTTCACAATCTTATGATCACGGAATGAATGACAAAACTTCTCGGCATTCATGGTATAAATCATTTTATTGGAGTGTTTATTATGTCGATAGCCAGCCAAGCATCCAATCACACAACAGCTAACTCTCATGACAGTTCTCCCTCATGTTCAGAAGGAGCATTTAAAAACAATGGCAAAATAAAAGAACGGACAGAAAGTTATCAAACAGCTCAATAAAAGCAACAACCAAAAGGAATTATTTACATCTTGCTTTTATAAATATGTCAAATGTACATATAATACACAAAGTACCTTAACGGCCAGACAATGTGGACACATTGAGACCCAAAACCAGGTACCAAAAACAACTTTAAAACAAAACGGTGCTTCTTTCTGCTATATGGCTACTTGAGGAACTTCATGGGCTCATCCCAACATTCAATAAACCGGCATGATGGGCAAGTGTTTATAATTTTCAACTGCCATATTCCCAAAATCTCATTTTAGCAACCTCATGTTTTACAAAGGAGCCCAAGCACAGCGTATATTAAAAAAAAAAGTGATACATATTCGCTTTTGAAGAACAACAGGTTAACTTTCCATGCATGTTGTTGGGGATGAGCCTCCAGAATTAAATGACGTTGCATTTAAAATCAATGGCAATTCTCCTAAAGCTTAGTTAGATGAGGGTTGCATGTACAACTCTGACTCGAATAAGAAAGAAAATGTACCTGCTAGAAAACTTAAAATACTGTCTGGTAAGGAAGGTTCAACATCTCCCTCTCGCTTTACCGCGTTCCCTTTAACTCACATGTGCCAAATATTAAATAAGTTTTAATCATGATTTCATATTTCAAGTAAAAGTTGACGGCATACACACTAGCAAACGAGGGTTAAGGCTGATAGGTTTCAGATGGGTACATAACGGCCATCTCATCCAGAAATTGCCCACACGACACACAACTAGCTGCAACAGGGAGCAGGAAAAGCTATTTTCTACACACATCTGTACATTATCCACATCACGATCCCATTCGATTAGAAACACACGTCTGGATTCTAATGGATACAAAAACAGCCACACAGTCACAAGTGTGGAGGTCATTAGACTCGTAACAAACACACTCTCACAGGAGTAAACGGCGAGATGGTCTTATTTCGTAATCTAGTGTGTCGGTACCGTCCGCTGCTACTGAATGGATCTGTCATTAGGCAGGAGAGGGACGTCAGTATCAAACAATTAGAAGAACACTTCATACCGGTCCAGAAATGATTCACACAAGGCATCCGCAATAACACAGTATTTATCAAGCCCTTCCAAGACAATCACATAAAGGCTAAATGTAAAATAGCAGAGAGTATGATGATTTGGGTTTTGTTATATTGCACTGATGCAACACATGGTAATGCTTTACCCAGTAGCCTTAGCGTTTTTGAGCTTCGTTTAAGGGCACAATGGTAGTACAACTATAAAATGTGTGAAGTTTTAGTGAAATATGCACTTAAATGTTTTTTTTTAAGCATAAATCAGAAAAATCAGTTGAATTTAGTGAAGCATTTATGGTAATTTGCGTAAAACATACTGTATCCTGGTCACCTCAAAGTCAAAATAAAATAATGAGAAAATATATTTTGCATTCAAAAGAAAAATCAAGGAATATTTTATCCACCAAAATTTTCATTACTGAAATGCATTTGTATATATTTTTAATTCATTTTTCTGTTTCTTTTAATATCATTCTCATTATTGTAATAAAGTATATTGTAGTGCTTAAAATAAAATATTTACCCCCTTATTTAAACCTTAAAATTAAAGTATTAAATACATTTTTTTCCTTTTGACTTCAAGGTGCAATACACAGACACGTCTTTGACAGGTTTCACCAAAATTGCTGATTTAATGGTATACTGTAGTCCATCTAAAACGGAAATTTCTGTCATTATTTACTCTCCGTCATGCCATTTTAAACCTGTATGACTATTTGTTTTGTGGAACATAAAAGAACATATTTTGAAGAATGTAGGCATTGTAATCAAACTATTTTGTATATGGACTTGAAAATGCGAACCAAAACTCGTTGGTTGCCCATATTCTTCCAAACATCTTTTGTGTGTGTGTGTGTGTGTGTATGTATTCAGCAGAAGAAAGAAGTTTGGAATGACATGAGGGACAGTAAATATTAACAGAACTTCCCCTTTAACAACATAATTTAATGTTCTTATGGACATAAACACATGGGCCCAATGCATTACTGTCGTCTGATTATTTCTAAACCGATGTAACTTAAAAATAAAAAATAAAACTTATCTTAAGAACCTATTGCCCATCATTTCATTTTTTTTTAGTTCTATACACACACAAAAAAGTATCCTTAAAAACGTATTTTCTTCAGCTTAAAAATAACATGTTAACACTGCTAATTCTCGGCGTATGCTAACATTGGTCACAGGACGTCGTCATGAGGGTAATGGGTTTACGTGACACACGTGGCACTACGCACAGTTTCCTAATAAAGACGTACTGTACTGCTGAGGGAAATGATGCTATTTTACGAGAGCAGCATCTATGGGAACATCAACATCACACACTAGAGACACTGTGGGTCACGATCACATGATGCTAACACTACGGTTCAGCTCGCATTGAGCGTTGTTGTTGATGTTGGGATTGTGTCGGGTGGCCGTGGGTGTCGACAGTCCTCCGCCGTCATCACATGGACAACCGTGTTGGATGAGGATGTCGACGCACTCTTGACTTCCTGCTCGCTGGGCGTAGCACATCGGCGTCTGACCGCGGGCGTCGCGACTCTTCACGTCCACGCCGTACTGAAATAAAACGATTCAATTAATGATGGAGGGACACTTAAGAATGAAAGGAGGTTGCAAAGAGCGAGTCCTTACCCAGATGAGCAGCTGTGTGATGACCACATTAGCCATGGCGCAGGACAGGTGCAGGGCGGTACGTCCGTCTCCGTCGCCGTACGTCTCGTTGACTTCTTCTTTGGTGCCGTGGGCCAGCAGGAGAACCACCAGCCTCAGGTCGTCCTCCACCACGGCCCGCAGGAGCTGCTGTCCCAGAGGCACGTCTGACTGAGGAAGCCCCTCCAGGAACAACTTCTGCTCGTACTTCGCCCGGATCCAGCGCTCCTTCTCTTCCCTGAGAGTGAGGACACAAACAGAGATCAACTTTTTATTCATGTTTATCAGCGCTCATTCTGATAGCTAACACCATTCTGTGCTAGTGAATCAAATCAAAACGCTGAATCAATGAAATCAATTTATAAAATACACATTTTTTAATATTTCTGTAAAAATGTATGTAGGTAAATATAGTTGCTTAGTTCTAGGTTTTGTTATATACGTTTAAATAGTTAAATAATCTATACATATATTGATGAAAAAATTATAGAAGACAGGTCTTTATTTATAAATATTATATATTTTATTTTATTATTTTATATATTTATTTTTCAAGATTTATTTTTATTGTTTTAGTTCTTTTGGTAGAAATTGTCATTTTTTAATCAAATTTAGTGTTGTACATAGTATTTATTAATTATATTATTCTATATATTATTTTATATTTTTTCCTGTTTTTAACAACAATTTCTATGAACTAAACAATATTAAAAAGCATGTTAAAAATAAACAAGGCATGTTTTCCTAAATAAGTAAGTAAATAAAAGTAAACATTTATAGCATGTTTAACAATTCAGTGATATAGAGTACATATAAGATTGACAAGCTAGATATATTTTCTATTTGCATTAAATTCTTTATAATCATAATACTTTAAATAATACAGTGTAGTACTTAATAGCCATAAAATTACAGTGCATAATTTCCCTCGGCTTTAATATCACCTTACTTTGGCAACCACTGGTTAAATGCGACTTTGATACATCAGATAAACTCAGCGACTTCTGAATATATGACAATCCCAGTAGAGTCTGTATTTCTGACAGAATCATATCTGTGACTTTGAGGAGGTCCAGAGTAATTCAGTTCTGATTAGGACAGAGGTCACAAGGGAAGCAGGTTAAATGTACAAATCACACATCCGCAGCCTTAACTTCCTTTAGACTGGTTTTCCATCAGAATCTAGAGGGTTAAAGTCTGTCTGGCTATCGAAAGGTTACACATTGTGAACAGCATGTCTATCGTGGACAATACAGGAGTGTGTGCGTTGGGGGGAAGCCGTGTTTTTATCGCCGCTGTCAGTGTTGTCAGTCCTGCCCGGTGAATGCCCACAAAGGAGACCCTCTCAACACTGGCCCCTCAACCCTCTAGGGGGCCGCCGGCAGCCCGCCAGATCGAAGACCCAAAGAAAAGGGCTGAAAGAGACACACTCGGACCAGAGAATGCAGTCTAACTCTTCAGCACGCACCAGACTTCTATCTATCCCTCTCTATCACCCAGCCGCCCCCTCTTCTCTCTTCAGCTGGCATTCATGGTGATGGCGAGGGGTACGGCGCTAAAGTAAAATCAATACGAGCGTATCTGAGCATGCTCAGTGGTGGTCTGACCCGTTGACCCCGTGCGGCGGGTGATAAGAGGAGCAGAAAGGAGCTGTTGTTTGCCTCGCTGGGGTGAGTGACACACAGAAGAGACTGAGTGAGAGAGAGCTGATAGAGGTAAAGAGAGTCGGGAGATGGGTTTCCCCCGGGATGACCACAACCACAGCGCTAATGTTGATCACAACAAACCAACAAGAGGATAGAAAGAAATTACTGAAATAATGACAGTTACAGTATAGATGAGAATGGGCTGGCTAGTATTGAATTATTCTTAATGAATTATACACTTCTATACAAGTCTATTTCAGGCATTTACATTTTTTCATCAATGCAAAGTTGAGTGATTAATTTGTGTGTGTGTGTGTTTGTGTGTGTATATATATATATATATAGAAGCTGGATATTCAGTAAAATATTTATTAATTTAATAATCAAATATTCAATAAATATGTAAGAATTTCCAAATACAATTTATATTTTTATATTTGCATTACATGCATTCAAATATATGTGAACTTATTATTACATAAAAGACTGCATAAATTATAATATAAGAAATAAGTGCTAGAAATTCAATCAATTGTTTCTGATATATTTCGATATTTAATTTATATTTCCTATATTTCATTTATATGTGCATTACAAATATAATATTTAATGCATTATTTAATGTCTATATAATATAAGAATGTATATATCTTATCATATTACATACAATTTACATAAAAAAGTATACATTACTCCACAGAATTTTTTATAAATGAGTAATTAAATATTTATATCTTTTTTATTTGTATTTTATATATAATTGTATGCATTAAATTCATATATCAAATATAAATAAAACATTACTACAGAAAATCGTACAAAATCTCATATAATTTCAGCAAACTATATACAATTATATAATTATATATACGATTAAAATGTATACTATAATGGGAGTCTATGCAAATGTAAATACTGATGTGCTTTCTTTTATATATATACACATACATACATACATACACACACTTCATGTAATTAAGCATGGACCCTTTATCTTGTTTTAAAAATTATTTTGTCATCATTTGCTATATCCAGCAAAGAAAACCAAAAGATTGAAGGGTGATTCTCAAAAATCAATATTTTCTGCAAGCTTTTTTCAAGATAAATTTAGATGTCTTTCCAAAAAAGGACACTTAGACACTCCAAAAGGACACCAAAGAACCAAATGATATAAGAAGCCCATATAAGCACACATGAAAGAAAAATGTTATAGTATGTGAACAGTGCAACAGCAAAGAGCTTTTTTTACATTTTAGAAAAGTCAAGTTGTGATACCGAACAGGACCACATGGAGATGCCAAAAAAAACTCAAACTCAAACAACTGACTATCAGCAATCTGTATATCTCTTCTACAGTCAGTACTGGGATCCATTCAGTATAACTAAACACAGCAACATAAACATGACAAATAAAAACATTATCGTGAATGTGTGTGGAAACAACGTGAACGTACGGAAATGTCTGTGCCTGTGCATACGTTAAATTTGCAATCAATGCATCAAGAGCACTCATACATGCATTAATATAACAGACTCTCACGTGCTTACTGTACATCTCCTGTACGGCATTGCAATCGTCTTTAAACACAAATCTAAAGAAACATGAAGAACAGATGAGGAAAAGAACCCCGTCATCGTGTCAACAAGCTCCACTCACATTTCCAGCAGAAAACTCACAAACCCAAATGCAAGAAGTTTCTGCGAATCATTTCAACGGTCTGTAATCAGTGTCTTTACAGGAGGTGCAGGGGCATTAAAAAATGAAGAAGAAAATAAGCAACCAAACAATCTTGACCTAAACCACTAAAAGGAACTACTTAACGTCTAATGAAATGACTCCAGTCAGCAGTTACATCCCAGCGTTTCTTACTACGAACAACACCGGCTTTATGAAGCAGAACAAATGTTGTGGCATCTCCAAACTGATAATCTGTTATCCCATGCCACCATTATATTCCCCCGAAGACAATCGCGTGTGTACGAGCAAGTGTTGTTTAAGTCACTTTGGCAACAATGGCATGAGCTAATTAAGTAAGCCACATCTTTAATGCTGTTTCTCTGAAAATCCTGACAGGTCTTTGTGAACAAGGCAGAGAGCAAGTGAATGGACTCTGGGCTCAGTGAATTGTTCTTCAGTGTGTGTGTGTGTGTGTGTGTGTGTGTGTGTGTAATTAGCCTCCCTCCCTCCCCTCCTCCTTCAGCAGTCAATCTTTCAAAGCTTGTTTTTCTTCTGAGGAGACCCACCCTGTTGTTCTCTCTTCATCTGAATTCTTTACAGGAAACCCTCCATGCCATCGCAGGGGTTTAAGAGGGTGGGCGACTCTAAAAGTTCAGGAGGAGAGAGGTTTAAAGTGCGAGAGGTTTGGGGAAGGAGGAGGGTGAGTTTACACTAGTTTAACAAGGACAGATTCAGATTCATTCATAACAGATTCACAGGGTCACCTAAAGTGACTTTGAATTAAATGAACTTTTTGTTTGTGTGAAAACAAAAGGAGATGCTTTGATGAATGTTCACGCTGCATTTTTTCCTGTCAAACTCCCTAAACGATCATAAAGGAACCATAGAAGCGGGGCATACTATTTGCGCACTGTATTCCAAGTCCTTTGAAGACATGACGGATTTCTGTGAGGAACAGATCAAATCTGAAATCAAATTTGGTGCAATAAGATGAAAAGAGACAGGTCTGACGTCAGTGAAGATTTGACAAGAAACTCAGTTTGGCCTGACATTGTATTTAAGACGATTTCAACGAATTTTGGTCTTTTCTTCACATAAAACTTTGGTATGAATTTTTATATTATTATTATTATTATTATTTTGTTATTTAGGAGCCTTGTTGTAAGTCTACATAAAAAAAAGGTGAAATAAAATAGGAAAGTTATTTTTAGGAGCTCTATGGCATCTGTTCACATTTACTTTGACTATAAAATAAAATGTTATTTTTGGAGCTTCATTATATATGTCCACATTCAAAATAAAATAAAATAAAATAAAATAAAATAAAATAAAATAAAATAAAATAAAATAAAATAAAATAAAATAAAATAAAATAAAATAAAATAAAATAAAATAAAATAAAATAAAATAAAATAAAATAAAATAAAATAAAATAAAATAAAATAAAATATGGTAAAATGAAAGTTATTTTTAGTTCACATATTTCTGTCCACATTCACTTTGAATGCAAAATAAAATAAAATAAAGTTCTAAAAACAACAAAGAGTACCTTATTTTTTATTTTATTCTAAATTTGTCCACATTCAAAATAAAATAAGGTACTTTTTTATTGTTTTAAGAGCCTTATGATATCTATCCACAATTAAAAACAAATCAATTAAAATAAACGAGGTACTTCTTTGTTGTTGTTGGAGCTTTGTGATCTCTCCAAATTCAAAATAAAATGAAATTATTGCTTTGCTACGTGAGTCTGAGATTTATGGAAGTCGCTAAACGGTTTCTATTTATTTGAGATGAGATTTATAAGACATCAGGGCATTAGTGGAGGATTTAATCAGCATTTTGCATGCGTTTAAGCTTCCATACACAACTAATCTGAATCGGTATGAAGCTTTTTAACATTCTCTCAGTCAGTTTACGGTCACCTGTCCTTGAGAAGGAAGGAGGAAGATTTCAGAAGCAGCAACAGGCTTCTCAAATCCTCCGGACACTGCCACTTGAAAGGAGAAGTGTGAGAGAGAGGAAGAGAGGGGCTGGTAATCCCGCCTCAGACTTTTGTTTGAAATGGAGACCCAATCCAAACACAGGGCACTGTGTGGAGGGGTTTATGGGAGAAAGCCGAGAAGCCATGAAAAGACACTTCCTCTCGGCAGGAGGAAGAAAAATAAAATGTGCAGCTTTAGCGTGTCAAAAGCGAGGGAGGGACGAGGAGGCCAGGAAAGAGTGAGGAGATGGAGGGAAGATTCTCTCTGCAGGGGGAGAAAACCACATTCAGGAAACACACACACACACACACACACACACACCGGTACACACATATTTGCAGTGGATATCAGGGTTGCTTGGGGGACATCGGGGGACTGGAGTGTGAGAGAGACTAGAAGCCTGAAAAGGAGACCAGATACTCTTTATATCTCACTTGACTTTAAACGCTGTTAACTGCTTCAAAGAGAACAACAATAAAATGAACACCTCATAATATCACTCAATAATAAATCAGTAAAGTCAACATGAAATGTATTTCTTAATGTATTATTGTGCATGACTGATAAGTGCGCATTATACTTAAGAAAAAAAGGCTATTATCTTTAATATCAAATTGTAATTAAAATTAATATTATTTACATAATTGTTTTTATGAAATTAATATAAATACACTTAATTATAAATATTTTTGAAATATAATACTGCACTGTAAAATATATATATTTGTAATTTGAATAATATTTCAATTGTGAGTGAATATATTTAAATCAAATACATCTATTTATAAAAAAAACCTATTAAAAACAGTAAAAATATGTTATTATAAATAACAGGAAAACAAACAAAATTTTCTGTGGATATTATCAATTAAATGTAAATACAGTTAATTCTAAATGAGTTTGAAATGAAACACACACACACACACACACACACACACACACACACACATATATATATATATATATATATATATATATACACAAATTCAGAATAATTATTATAACAAAAAAACTATTATTTTAATATTAATTATATATATATAATTATAACTATTTATTACAAATATATACACTAAATATATAATTATATATACACGAAATATATATATAAATATATAAACACACACACACTATATATATATATATATATATATATATATATATATATATATATATATAAAACACATAATTATAACTACGTATTGCATATATGTGTATACACATAATTATAACGTATAAAAATATAAAAACAACATTCAAATATAATTATATTAATGATAACATGTAAATTGTAATATTAATATAATAATTCAAAGGCAAATATTACAGCCCACTTTTCACAACAAATACAGATGGATAAATGTATGGATAAATAAATTAACATTAAACTCGTGTTTTTTTGAGTCAAGCTTTTACAAGAGCTTTCCTAGCATCAGCTGACCCTAATGATCTCCCAAACGGGAAACTGATTCCTGTTGCCTGGCCCAGAGAATCAGGAACAGATGAATGAACTCCAACACAGAGGAAGAGACAGCAGGCCAATTACTCAACCCACACTAAACAGCACACAGGGATTTATGAGAGGGTCCCTACTTAGTGCACACTCGGGGGGAGGTGTCTCTCCAGGAAGATCCAAAAGAAATTGGACATGCAAGTGAAAGTGGGAGACTCATCTGACGAGGGCGTGGAGGAAGGTGCATGCCCTCTTCACCAAACGACCAATCAGAACGCAGAGCCAGGAAGTGAATGGGTTCATGGAGGTAAGAGGGGCTCAGAGGAAGGGGAACTTCTGAAGAGCCTCGCCAGCACACAAACACAAAACAACCCCCTGAAACTCTCAAAAGACACATCACACAGATCCCAACCAGCAGGGAATGAGTGTTTGTAAAGGAGAGAGAGCGAAAGAAAGAGAGGGAAGTGTTTGCAGTGAGACAGTGTCAGTGTGTAGTTCACTGTTATGAATGACGCTTCATGTACTACACACTTAACACACACAAACAGAGCTTTAATGTTTCTACAACACGAGTCCTTCTGATTCTTCAATCATGTGTGCAAAAAAAGTTTAATTAACCAAACCACAAACTGAGAGTGGACTATAATACTGTATATTAAAAACATAGGAAATTAATAATTTTATATTTACTAAGAAGGCATTCAATTGATCAAAAGTTACAGTACAGATATTTATAATGTTACAAAAGGTTTATATTTCAAATAAATGTCGTTCTTTTGAACTTTCTTTTCATTAAAGTATCCTGAAAAGAAAAATATGATGGTTTTCACAAAGATATGAAGAGGCATATGTTTTCAACACTGATAATAACTGAATGAATAAATAGTAATAATTAAAATAAATAATAATGATAATAAATGAATAAATGTAAGTGATAATAACAATATTCAGAAATGTTTTTTGAGCAGCAAATCAGCATAATCAAATGATTTCTGAAGAACCATGTGACACTGAAGACTGGAGTAATAATGCTGAAAATACAGCTTTAAATCACAGGAATAATTATAAAAAATAATTTTTAAATTTATTCAAATCGAAAATAGTTATTTTAAATTGTAATAATATTTCACAATATTTGTGTTTTTGCTGTATTTTTGACCAACAACAGCGATATTTAATAACTCACTTGCTCTTCAGGGTGCACTATTTTCGCAATTTTTTTTCATTAAAAAATAATATTTGTAACATTAAAAAATTAATAGGCATTAAATAAAAAATAATCAACATATAAATTAAAACTGATTCATTATTAATTATTTGAATGTGTTGTGAAGCTAAAATAGTGCCAAACATTGATTGTAGGTTCATAATGGAGACCTTATTTTCCATCCATCCATCCATCCATCCATCTAAAGCAGTCAATCATCTGACCATCGTAAAAATGCCGAAAAATAAAAACACGTTTCTTGTCTTGAATACATTTTCTGCAGGGGGCTATGAGAGCACAAACAATACTTTGAAAAATGTACCACAAGAGAGCAAAACACATTTTCATTGCCAGAAGGGAAAAAGAAAATGCGCAACAACAAAAGCAATTCATGATGTCAGACATTTATCATTCCAGTATTTAAGTCAGCCGCTGATGTATACAATAACAATCAAACCTTTAGTGAAACCTCAACCTCAGCGTTCACTGATGAGGAGAAATACTGTAAACTGCACCATTGCTCTGTCTAATTGTACAGTTTTTTTTTTACTAGTTCTTATCAAACACTATATGCCATTAAATGAGATTGTGGTGTCTAATCAAGCTTGTCACATCTGTTCCCATACTGTACATTACTTTATAACTGAGCTGTCAATCAAACACTAGCTCTCACCTGATTGGCTAAAACATACAAAAAACACATTAATGGAAGCAAAACAACATCTGAACCCAACACATGAAACCCCGACCGCTGAAGAACGAGAGAGAAGAGAGGACAGGTGGAAGAGGGGGAAGGAGGTTAGTGAAGTGATTCATTTGTATTAGTGCCTCTGCCCTGTGGCCAAGATGCAAGGGCAAATTATTTCTGAAACAAACTGGAGGATCATCAGAGCTATTACCTGCTCTGGCCGAAGGGCACTGTGTGTGTGTGTGTGAGACGCACAATCGCTATCTCTTTCAGTCCAGCAACAGAAGAGCAAAGAAAAGGAGGAAAATAAAGAGTTGAGCGAATAAATACACATAGATAAATACATAACAAATACAAATCAGTTTTTGTCTTATTAGTTCGTATTTTTAGAATGTTTATATTTTAATGTAAAAGTTTTATTCAATTTGTCGCGTTTCCATCATTTTTAATGATTTAAAAAATATATAATTCCTACTCATTTTAAATTCAATGTTAATTATTTTAGCGCATTTGATTAAACTAAATGAACATTAGAATTTTTTTTTGCAATTGACATAAAATAATTAAATATAGCAATAAATAGCTTTTTAAAATATTTCGTTATTTCCGTTTATTATATATTATTAAAAAAATATTTTTTATTTAAATAATATATTTTTTTGACATTTTATTAACTATAATAACCACGATACAATACAGATATAAACACATATTTAGTGTTTAATAAGCGCATGTTAAACTCAAGGTTTCAGTATTATATACAGTTTAAACAGAGTTATAAGAACAATAATCTAACGTAGCGATCCTAATCAAAGCCAAACCTGTGTGTAAATCGTCAGCATCCCGTCTCACGAACAACTGAAGGAATTCTCTCAGTCGTGTGGCACAAGGGTGTCAGGTAATTAGAGTTGATGCCAAAACACACACAACTGCCAATTTCTAATTTAAGCTCTAAAGAACCGACCTCTGCAGCGCCTCTATCCTCTCTACCCCTGCAAGATCGATGGCAAAACTGTGTAAATCTATCATAAGTCTATCAATTTGCTTAATAGAGTACCTACAGAGCTCCATGATCGATTGACGCTGCTCAATAATTAAAACAATATTTATAATTTCAACAGCTGGAAACACATCAGCAGACACGCACGAGTTTCCAAGTCAAAGCTGGATTTATAATATACAATAACTGAAATCTGACTGTTTATCATCACAGTTGGAGAAAATATAATAATGTTTACATTTCAAAGTTATGATACTAAAATAAAAAATGTGCAATAAAAACATTTGAAAATCTCCGTACTATAATGTGTTTGAACAGAATAAATACAAATAATGGAAAATAAACATCTAAATACATCGACTTGTTTAAAAAGAATAAATAAAAACTAACGAAAGAAAATTTGTATTAAAATATATTTAAAGAAATCTTTAAGATTTTAAACTTTTATGCGCTTTTTAAAAATACTATGATATATATACACACACATATACATACATATATATATATATATATATATATATATAAGTTTTATTATTATTATTATTGAACTTTTATAAGTGCTTGGATGGAATGAAAAAAAAAACCCTGTAAAATAAATATTTAATTTAATTAAATCCAAAATTTCAACCTTTCTTTAAAACTTCAACTTCTGAAAAAAAAAAAAAAAAAAAATCTAAACCGTTATATCATCAGTCTTAAGATAGTGATACAAATGTAGCTTTCATTATGATCCCACAGTGTAAGACTTTGCCACATGTGAGTATTTGTGTTTAGCTCATGGTAAAGTGTGTATGCGAGTAATCTAGAGCCCATTACAGCAGCGCATGGCTTGTGTGATGGGCTTTAAATGAGTCATCAGGGCTGTAAATGAGCTGAGAGAACACCCTCACTCGGATGTTAGTTTTCACCTCCCTGATGAGTTTTAAATCAATCCTGCCTGACTGCACGACGGTAAAACCAGCCCATTACTCAACTCACTGATGTCAAAGCACATTGTGATGATACATGTATAATTGATCGTCCAAGTGACCCATTCATACGAATGAGTGAATGACCAACACTGTAACCGTGACTCTGAACTGTGTTTACTCGGACCATCTTCAGCAAAATGTAAGTTTTAAAATTTCATATATATTCAATTAAAGCTTGTATAATTTAATATGCTCAGACACATAGAATATAG
This sequence comes from Carassius gibelio, assembly GCF_023724105.1. NCBI lineage: Eukaryota > Metazoa > Chordata > Actinopteri > Cypriniformes > Cyprinidae > Carassius > Carassius gibelio. The sequence continues at coordinate 3,757,733 of NC_068394.1, read as the reverse complement.
CAATAATCATTTTTAAATAAAAAAAGAGTTTCTGTTTGACAAACACACCACACACACACACACACACACCCTCTCTCTCTCTCTCTCTCTCTCTCTCTATATATATATATATATAAATACAAAATATTATAAACGATTATTACTATATTAATTCTTATATTCTCTATGGAACAATTTATTTTATGAGAACTGGCACTTAAAATTAGTTAATAATTTTGTAATAATATTAAGGATTATTAACGTTAACTAAAACTATTAAAACATTTTTCATAATTGTTATTAAGCTTTAATAAAAAATACATTAAATTTAAAATAAATTAAATTAATAAAAAATATAAAAAATTTGAACTAAATTGAAATGTTGCTTTGACAAATAATTGTAATAAGTAGAATTAAGTAGAAATAAGTAGAAGTTACTAACTAGAAAATGTTAAACTGGAGAAAAAAAAATCAATTTAAATTTAAATGTGTTTGTTTGTGTGTATATATATATATATATATATATATATATATATATATATATATATATATATATATATATATATGATATTATTATCAGTGTTTTTCTAGCATTAGACACACACACACACACACACACACACACACACATATCTATATATATATATATATATATATATATATATATATATATATATAATAAATGATACACCAGTAATTACTGTCATGTAGTGGGAAAAAAATTAACAAATGCACCCTGATGACTACGTATTGAATATATGTGCACTCTGATTACACACCATGTTTCACCCATTACTTTTTGGCTGAAGAAAATCAGTTATGACGGTAATGAGATTTTTGTCCGAGCGGATGAGAGAATGAGTGAGCGAGCGAGCGAGAGAACGGGAGAAATGGAGGATGCCGTGAACCGTCAGATTCTCCTGACAATGAAAAACATTCCCTCCTCCGGCAGCGAGCCCGTCTTGACGACTGAAGTGTGAGGGGGATATCAGCATCAATAATCTTTCATCAAGTCAAAAGCACTCGGCTGCAGCCCGCCAAGCACTCAATAGATAACTGTGAGCCATCGCTCGCTGCCGAGTGAGAGAAAAGAACAGAGACAGAGAGGTGAAGCACCTCGGGTGGTGAGGAGATGCTATCTCTTTTGTAGGGCAGTTGTTACATCTTCGTTCACGCTCTCCACTGAGAGAAATCCTGTTCTTCAAAACAGCAGGTAAAAGAGTCGCGCGATAACGCGCGTCATCACTTCGACACGGCATTAGATCTGGCTTTTGTTCACATAGCGCTCGTCCCGGGTTACTTGTTACTTGGTCCCCGACCCGGGTTCTATGCCAGAATCAATCCCAGGACGTGTTTGCTTTCACACAGAAGGCGACCCGGCAATGTTCCGGCAATATGACGGGTCCAACATGCAGTGTGAAAGGGGCTCATGAGAATGATTGTTGGAAGCAAGTTTGCGAAAAGTTGGTATCTCGTGAACACCTTTACACAATCAAACATTAAAAAGTGGTATTAAAATATTTTTAATTCTGAATATAATTTTGTCAGTGTGTTAATGTCGACCCGAGAAGTGATTGCTACTTAAGAAAGTTAACTGTCACAAGTTTGAGGTAAAATGCACTTGGGTTGTCGATGCCAAAACACTATATAAGCTGTGATAATTGAAAAGCTGTATTTAAAGTTTTTTTTATTACCGTGTTTTTGGGACTATAAAGTCGCACCTGAGTATAAGTCGCATCAGTCCAAAAATACGTCATGATGAGGAAAAAAACATATATAAGTCGCATTTATTTAGAACCAAAATCCAAGAGAAAACATTACCGTCTACAGCCACGAGAGGGCGCTCTATGTTTACAGGCGTAGACTACAGGAGCACTGAGCAGCATAGAGCGCCCTCTGGCGGCTGGAGGCGGTAATATTTTCTCTTGATTCATTTGTCTTAGTTCATTTCTCTCGGTTCATGTCAAATTAATTTTGATAAATAAGTCGCACCTGACTATAAGTCGCAGGACCAGCCAAACTATGAAAAAAAGTGCGACTTATAGTCCGGAAAATACGGTATTATTTGTTATCTTTTCGTGTTCTTTTCTCAGATTGAGCTCCCTGACAATCTGACAAAAGTCAAAAAGTCAAACAAAAAAAATATTCCAACTAATGAAACATGCAAAACTATAATAACCTTGCTGCTAGGTGGTTTTCCGTTCTCAGATCTCAATAATATCGTAGTCTCTTGACATGGCCTCCTTCGGTTTAAATCTGTGGGATTTCTTTGACTTGTTTAATCATGCACTTGGCAAAAATCATAAGTTCAGTCACTGAAAAAAGTAAGAGCAGAACTCTCCTCAATAAGCCACACCCTTTTAGGCATCATTCACATCACGTAACACAAACATGCATGATGAATTACATGCTAGATACTGTCATCCCAAATTAGATAAATGCATAAGACAGAGTTCAGCAGCCAATGCAGCAGCATTGCAATAAATCCTGCATTATGATGCACTAGACCAAAGCGGCGCAGGCCAGGCGGTGTGGATTTATACCCTGAGGAGTGACTGATTCACCCCTCTGAGTGATGGATAGCTGTCAGAGCCATCCAGAGCTCTCAGTTCAGCCCTCAGGGGAGCGGTTTGGGACTTTAATAGTGTCCTTAATTGCCACCAAAAACACTCTTTTCTCCAGGTCATTAGACAGACTGGGAATTTGAGCGAGTGTGTCAGGCTTAAAGCGGGAAACACCTCGAGACATCGCCTGGAAGCGGAGCAGGTGAGCAGCTCCGGACAATGGTCTATGGACCCGATTATCTCCTGTAGTATCTCATCTTCTTCAAACAGCACTAATGGAGCGATGATTTGGGTGAAGACCCTCACACGATCCAGTCATTGATCATTTAACCCTTTCGAGTCGATTAACGCATATATGCGTTTTGAGTCATTTTCTCCTGATAACCCCGAAAAGAACTTAAATTACACTTTCAGTTTTAATCGTACAGATAAGAGCAATACATCAATCGAATCTGTAAAGGGTCTAGTTTTTTTTGGATACAGACATAATAACAAAAAACCTTTGTGCACTTATAAAATAAAGATAACAAGCAAGGTGCGCTGTCTACAGTCTTTGTCTCCGCTGATCGTCATGTACAAACATTTCATTAAAATGAACTGTAACTCCGTGAATACTCAAAGAAGAGACATGAGAGAGATATCTATAGAAAGTCTGGAATGTCTACTTTTAAACTAAACAAGTGCTGCCGAAAACAAATATTCTGAGATAAAGTAATCCATATGAAAACAACGCAATGTCTGTTTTTCATATCTCCGCTCATTATATCTAATGTGACCACGCCCCCGCGCTTAACGCGCTATTCAGATTAAAACTGAAGCGCGCGGCTTGAATACACCCACACAGAAGAAAAAGCAGCGAGACTATTCTTCAAGTTTTTATTTTATTTTACTGTTTGCTTCGTGATGAGAGGACTAAGACATAATTCACCCCAAAAAGATGTGGTGTGGTTGAGGATTTGAGAAATGGATTTCCTCAGAAAAAAGAATGAAGCACTTTATTCAGCAGAGATCATAAACATGAGTAAGTCTCTTTTTATTTATTTGTACTAGTTTTCACATAAAGTGTAAACATTTTACTAGTTAGACTTTTTCCAAAGACTTTTTCCAAACTATAATTCCTGACTAAACGTATAATCAAGTGAAACATTATGAAGTTTCAATAACAATATACAATACTATACCATTCAAAAGCTTGATGTAAATAATATAAATGTGACAAATAGAGATAACTCTAACAAATGTAAAAACAATGCAGTTCTTTCGATTTATTCCCCCTAAAAAAACCTGAAAAATATTATCAGCTCTTTTCAACATTAATAATAATAATAATAATGATGATGATAATAAATGGGGTTTATTTGGTAGAAAATAAGTTTGTTAAAAGGATTTCTGAAGGATTGTGTGACTGGAGTAATGATGCCAAAAAAATTGTTTGAAAGTCAGCTTTGATTGTTCCTAATAAACTGTTTAACTGCTCCCCCAAGTGGATATTAAATTATGTTTTGGGATAATTAAATATATTCTTAATAAACTACAAACATAAAATTATATACTTTTATTTTGTTCTCACATTCTTTCTTGTAAGTCCTCCCTCACAGTGGCACAGTTGAATGAGAGGCTCATTATGCAGCTCATTATGCAGGCCTTTGTCTTCTCAGGTGTAAATCACAATGATATTCATGATAGTTGACGCCTACTCGCATATGACTTTTACCAACAAAAAGTGTTTTAGAAAATTTAAATCAATATATTGTTTTCTGTGAATGAGTAAACAAGATGATTTTCACATCATTCAGAAAGAAAAATTCTAGGCTACAAGCTCCAGTTCTCAACTTTTCCGGCAACCAATTTTATGTATGTGTTTTATTGCCTTATGCAAGTGATTTAACATTTTTAGTTTTTCACTAACCATGCATAACATTTTTTTTCTCAAAAATACAATCATGTACATGCATGCCTTTCACATATTATTATAGCCCAGTTTGTGCTGATTACAGTGATATTAGACTTTACCCATTTAGATATTTATAAGAAACTGAAAAAAGCACAAATGTCAGGGCATGACAAAACTTCTCAAGGCCCCAAAAATACCCTTAGACTCCAGAGGGTTAAACCACACTGGCTATAATGCTTATTGAATATGCTTTCACATCCTGAAAAAAGAGCCCAATCTTCAAACACTACTTTTCACTTTCTTAAACACTTACAGCTGCCATGTTTAATGTTGACTGATTGACTGTTCGGAAAACTAATTCATAAAACATTTATAGAACAGGATTAAGTCATGATTAAGTAAAAATGGCAATTTAGAAAAAAAAAAAAAAGCTCCAGGTTTGTGGTGCTTGCTTTAGAGTGGCACAATTTAGCCAAAAATTATATTATATTAATGTTATTCTAAAACAATAATAGTATAATAATAGTGCTTATTATCATCATTTCTGCTATTAAATAAAAAAAAAAAAAAAATTAGAGACTACTATTTTAATACTTCACTCTAAAAAAAACAGAGTAATAATAATAATACAAATAATTTCACACTAATATTTACACTATTCTTGATTCATTTTTGAATGTTAAACAATAAAGCTTTCATTCTGGCAAAAATATGCTGGAAGACTTTAACTCTTTCCTCACTAGCATTTTTGAAAAAAGTTGCCAGCCACTTTATTTTCACTTAAATTTTATGTATATTTATTTTTATATAAATACAGTATATTTTGCTGTATGATTATTTGAATATGCAATACCCCAAAATAAAGATCAAAGTCTCTACTTTTTTTTTATCAATTCTTGAACATAGGTAGGTTTCATAAAAATGCATAATTTCGAGCAAAAGGCAGAGAATATTTCTGGATAATATTCAGTATTAATATCAAAGTATAAATCCGGTAAATCGCTTCCATCAATACCTCCAAAGCTTGCACAGACATATTCCGCTTCCTGGAGCAACATTTTAATCCATAACATTATGTGTTTTTTTTATATATATGTGCAGTCTGTTGCTAATGATCGCTTAATTTTTAATATCCATCTGTTTACATAAGAGATCGCTCGTTTTCTCTCTCCGGTTCACGTGTGTTTTTGTTCGGGAGGTTTTGTACTCGTTCAGAAGATGTGTAATAGCGCCCCCAAGTGTATAACAGTGAAAACAAAAAGCCGTAAAAACTCGTCAGTGGCGGGGAAGCGTTGTCTTTTAAATGAGATAACTCGTCAATGGAGGGGAAAGAGTTAAAGAGTCTATTTTGTTGACAATAAGCACTTATTGCGTTATCAAATGCACATTATAAGTGACACAAACTCCCACGTTTATTGTAAACCCAGAGATTCTGAGACACTGAAAACACCAGATCATGAACTGCTCACGTGTAAAACAACACAGTGCCACATTTCACTCTTGAACATGTAGTGCATATATAAGCCTTTGAAATTTGTTTTTAAACTTGTGCAAAATAAAAAATAAAGTTGCTAGCAAAACTTGATTTTTTGAGCTAGCAGCTAATGCTGTGGACAGTTGACCCACCTGGTGCTGTCCACCCCAGGTTTGGTGTATCCTTCCACACAGCCCTCCCATACACTGTTGGCCATGGCGTTCCCGATGGCCGTCATCACCATGCTGAGCTCCACAGGCCAGTCGTCCAGGTCCAGAGACCGTACGCGGGACAGATGGGTGCCCAGGTTCCTGTGCATCCCGGAGCACTCGATACAGATCAGAGCGCCGAGGTTCAGACTGGCCCAGTCCGGATCTGAGAGACAGTTACATTTCAGTTTCCCAAAACCAATATTGCATTTTATTCAATTCAAACTCTGACATGCTTGATTGCGTGTGGTCTGATGGGTCATTTTCAATAATCATTATGCCATAAACCACTAGTATTCCAAGTGTAAAAATGTGGAAGAAACTATCCAACAAAAAAAAAAGAAAAAGAATTGTCTGAAAATTTTAAAATTAATTTCTACATATTTAAAAATATATATTTGTATTATTTTAAAGTGTGTGAATCCACCCCAAAAAGTGTCCGAAAACTTATTTTTATTAATTTTACATTTTGTTATTTTTAATTATGTTTTATTATTTTAATGTGAGTGAAACTACGCAACAAAACGTCGAACAATTATTTATTATTTTTATATTATTTGTATTATAAGTGGGTGAAACTACCCAACAAAAATAGAAAAATGTCTTAAACGTTATTTATTTTAAATTAAACGATCAAAGTTAACGTTATTATTTTTAATTATTTTATTTTCTATTATTTTAATGTGGGTGAAACTACCCAACAAAAAATAAAAACCTTTTTTATTAAATTATTAAACATTTTATTTTACATTATTTTTTATTATTATTGTTTTAAAGTACTTCATCACATTATATCTCATGACACTACAAAGCAAAGCAAAGGAAAAGACAAACATACGATAAAATGTCTAATAAAAGGAATCTAGCTTCATGTCCAGAGATGTTTTACTCACTGGGAGCGTCACAGTCTGCACAGAAGCTGTTTCCCCTCATGTTCCTGATGGACTGGATGGTCACTGCATCACTCTGGCTTCCTAATCGAGACTATGTGGCATAATAATTCAGATAGCACAGTTTGAAAAGAGCAGAAGGGTACATATAAGGCATATTCATCTATTTCCACAGTATCTAAATAAACATAATATCATCTTACCTTGTTCTTGCTGCTCTCACAGCACTGTAGGCTGGCAAATATCTGGCTCTCGATGGCCTGAACCCAGAGCTCTCTCTCCTCATACGTGGACGCCACAAAGTGCCACATCTGACCCGTCAGGGACACAATGATGAACTCAAACGACTCCTCTTGCTCTGAAACACACCAAACGGGAGATGAGTTCGGACACAGAGTGATTGTTCAAATCCTTAAAGAGCATGCCTGAAATACTGACAGATGTAAAAATGAATGAAATTGCAGATTAAAGAAACAAAAACATACATTTCCAAGTTCGAGATCATCTTCACTGAAGGCTGAAAATACAAACATTTAAATGGCTAGTATCCAAGGTGCATTATGGGTATCTGCGATTAGTGTCAGTTTCTGTTGTTCATCAGCATGGTACAATCCAAGTGATTAAAAAGGTAAATGCATTCATGAGAGTACTTATCTCATTACCAGCGGAGACTCATTATTATTGCAGCTAATGTGGGTTAATCATTCTGGTCACAGTCATTTCCACATCCCAAAAACACACGCGAGGTACTGCAACGTTTCTACTGAGCTCAAATGAGGGGCGAGAGGTGAAAAACACACCATCATTTCTGCAATTTGCACGATTACTTTGACATGTACGTGAAAACTGTAAATGATCATTAGCACATTACTGAGGTCTCACGTTTAGAGAAATGATCATGAATTATCAAGGTCATGTGCAAACCCAAGGTTTTCATTTTATATTTATTTTATATTTTTTGGAAAATATACATATATTTAATAGGGTTGGTAAGGATACAATACGATAAAATACTCAACTATACTGTAATGTAATGTAATACAATACAATATAATAATGATCATTAGCATATTAATAAGGTCCAATTTTTTCAATATTTATTTAATAGGAAAATAAAAAAAGAATAAAATTATATATAACGTAATATAATGTAATATAATATAATATAAATCATTAGCACATTAATAAGGTTCATTTGGACAATATTTATTTAATAGGAAAATAAAATAAAATAAAATATGATATATTATAATAACATAACATACATAATGTAATGTAATGATGATCATTAGCACATTAATAAGGTAAAATTTTTTCCATATTTTAAATAAAATAAAATAATAATCATTAGCACACTATTACGGTTAAATTTAATTATATAAATCAAATTATCAAAAAAATAAAATAATATAATAAAATATAATATAATATAGATCATTAGCACATTAATAAGGTAAAAAAATTCTAATATTTAACAGGAAAATAAAATAAAATATGATATATTATAATAACATAATTTAATGATGATCATTAGCACATTGATAAGGTCAATTTTTTTCAGTATTTAAAATAAAATAAAATAATAATTAGCACACTATTAAGGTCAAATTGTGAAATAATATATAAAAATATAATAAAAAAAGAATATGAATATAAACCTTTCACTATTATAAACTATATTACATAAACTCATTTATATCCATATTATTCTTATTATATTATTATTTAATGCATTTAATGCCTACTTTTTGGATTTTACAAATGAAAGCTACTTTTTCACATTTATCTGGAACTTAATGGATATAAAACCAAAAGATAAGCTTATTCATAACAAATGAAGATGAATTGGTACATTGTAGAAACAAAACTTTCAAGTCTGCCATCTCTAAATAAAAACTACACGCATGATTTTAAAATCAGAAGTAAAGTTAAGCATGATTTATTATCTTGAATGTAAAGCATATAGATCTGGATCTCCAATAATCTGCATATGATGTCCCGAACACATGCATACGATTGTCAAAGACTCCCATTCCCTTGAGCAGAGCATATGGCCTCAAGCGAACGGCGACAATCCAGTTAGTTTGACACCCTCCTCAATTATCCGATTTATTCACGGGACTCGACTCCAGGTCAGAGATCAATACAGAGACGGCAGCTTTGTGTCTAAATCAAGGACTAAAGGGTGAAGGTCTGTCGCCCCAGTTGATCTCTCTCCTTTGTTTACATTTCATGCTGCTTTTTGCTGGAAATCAACCACAAATGTAAGACGGGATCCGCACAATACACATGGATAAATGTGTTGCACAAAGATCTCTGGAACTACTTTAGTAGTATTTTCCCGAATGTGATCAAAATAAGGGAACATGTTTCATTTTTAGAACAAATCAAAGCAAAAGTAAATATTTACTTCTGATTTTAGTACAAACATCTTTCTTGAATGCATATATTTTGTATTTTAGTATCACAGAAGGGAATATATATATATATATATATAAACATTTCTAATGTCAGCAGCTTGAAACCATGGAGAATAAAAGCTAAGCAAAATTAATTTTGTGCATTAGTTATCAAACAGCATACAAAATAACTGTGCGTGTGTGTGTGTACATTCATTTACACTTAAAAGTAAAGCAATTAAAAGTACAAAAGACGTTAACTCTTTGTGAAACTAGACAAATATTACCTTAACTAGACAAAAGTTTGAACACTTGACTGAATTTATACTATCATCTTAAAATGTAATCATTGTGATATTATTTTGGTAAAAATGTAAATAAATAAATAAATAAACAAATAAAATAATTAATTAATTAATTAATAATAAATTAAATAAGAATAAAATAAAAATATTAATTAAATACATTTTTTTATTTATACTATCATCTTAAAATGTAATCATTGTGATATTATTTTGGTAAAAATTTAAATAAATGAATAAATAAATGAATAAAATAATTAATTAATTAATTAATTAATTAATTAATTAAGAATAAATTAAATAAGAATAAAATAAAAATGTTAATTAAATTATCTTTTTTTTTTTAAATGCTTACTTTAAAAATTGTACATTTGGGGGAAAAACATGTCAACAAATGTGTCAAAACTTTTTAAAAGAATCCCAGGATGCACTGCAGCTGGTTGAGTGAATGTCCACAATAATCAGAATCTTGACAAAGAAGCAGCTCAAATAAAAGAGAGTTTTTTTTAAATACGAGTTTTAATTAGATTAACATTTGTTGGTTGTTCCCATACGTTCATAAGCATTATTTCATAGTACTGATGAATTTATCTTATTCTAAAACAAGAAAAATGTCCCAAATATATGAATGCAGTGAAGGTCTGGGAGAATAAAAGTGAAAATGCATTTTAAAGCATTTTATCTAAAACAAATTACTCAAAGACTCTGAGTTCTGTTGATATAAAATGTGCAATAACACCAGCTCCCAATCAGCCACTGGTGCTCAGAAATGAGCAGTAATGAGACGAATACATCCAGTTAAAATCCAATCTGAGGGACTGGAGGCAAAGAGGGCAGAAACAACTTACCTTAATTAATACGCTACAATAAAAGAAAGATAACAACATCTAAAAACAGTCTTTCTCTTCTCCTCTCCTCCTGGCAATTGCCATCTTTCATTCATGTTTCTATTAATACCACAGACACATCCAGACACACAAATTATTTCAGCATACATGCTAATGTTCAAGAAAACATACGATTTTTTAAAATGTTTTTCAACGCTAGGATCTTCACCCCAAAGGCTTCATTTATTTGATTAAAAATAGTCAAAACACTAATATTTTTAAATATGGCTATAATCTAAAATAGTGGTTTTCTATTTAAAGGTATTTTAAAAAGTTATTCCTGTGATCAAAAAACTGTATTTTCAGCATCATTTCTCCAGTCTTCAGTGTCACATGATCCTTCAGAAATATTTCTAATATGCTGATTTGCTGCTCAAGAAACATTTCTAATTATTATCAATGTTGAAAACAGTTGTGCTTTATATGCTTTTATATGCTTAATATTTTTGTGGAAACCATGAAAAATGTCTTCCAGATTCATTAATGTATAGAAAGTTCAAAAGAAGAAAATACATTCAAATGTAAAATATATAAGACATAATAATAATAATAATAATAATAATAATAATAATAATAATAATAATAATAATGAGATTAGATCATTAAAATGTGAAAATGTATTTAAAATGTAATAAGTTGTCACAAATAAAAATAATTATTAAATTAGTTGAATATATTTAATATTTAAATGCATTAAATGTATTTATATTTAAATATCAGCTTTAAATATTATTTAAATAATGCAATAATTTAATTTAAATGTAATAGTAGTAATAGCTGTTTAATGAATAGAAAGATCAAAAGAATAGCATTTATTTTTATAACCATAAATGTCTCTACTATCACTTCCGATCAGTTGAATGCATCCTTGCTTAAAAACAGTAGTCGTTTCTTTAAAAAAACAAAACAAGGGTGGGACTTGATCACACCCATCAGGAATAACTATATATATATATATATATATATATATATATATATAAATAATATGTACTAAAAAATTTTGCACCAGTAACCTTTATTGAAACACTTGATAAAGTCGATTTGGTCTTTAAAGTGAGATCTACTTCTGAAACATGAATAAACAAGAAATCTAAGCAAATTAGCACGGAGAGTGAGAGCGAAGGAGAGGCAAAGGAACTGCCAACATTTGCTCAAGTGCATCCCATCTAATGGAAGCAGATGCTTCTAGTCCAAACACCCTCTGGGTCACACGCCTGCTCCAGGACCACATCTGGAGCTGCCAGTGTGACCCGATTGCTATTCTGTCAGAGCACACGGCCGCGCGGCCACAGATCCATCAAATCAGCCGCAAGGGGTTCAAATCAAGGTGTGTGTGTGTGTGTGTTTGTGTGTTGCTTTACAAACTCCAATAGGTGACAATCTTGAACCCAACACATGAGTTCTAGTACACCAAACAGGTCTGGGCCTATAGAGATGCTAGCTGGTGTCTAAAAATCACCAGGCAGCTGGGAGGAACCAGACCTGCCTGTGCCATCTGTAAATGTCAGCGGCGGCGTTTGCTCATTTTACACTTCATTAAAGGCAATATTCCTAACCTGTATTAGAGCAATCAGCACGCGCCCATTACTGACACGGGCCTGGGGGGATACGGGCCAAACACAGAGGAGGGGAGAACACACTCACCGTCTCCATCAGACACACACACACACACACACTCACGACACTTCAAACTATGAACTGAAGCTAAATGCAGACATAAACACTCCCCAACAATGATCTGATGTTCATGAATTTACAAATATATCCATGCAGTCGCATTTAGCTTCTTTAAAAGGTCTAACAGAGACACAGAGCTTTAAGGAACCAACAGCACTCGTCCAAAAACACACAATGCTTTATTTGCTGCTGTAAGTGTATTTATCAGCCTGAAGGATCAATATAAGCAATGCCATCTGGACATCATATCAGTATAAAAACTATATATTTATAGATTTCAAAGTAAAAAAAAGAAAAAGATAGGACTAAATACTTAGTTTTTAGGGAAAAGGTGAATCACGAGTCTGATGAGGCCTTCATTTGTTATTATCAGAGATCGTTCAATATTGCTTTTTTATATACTGATTATTTATATGTTCAGATAAATAATGTTCTGATAATCGATATGCAGAGCCAATTTAAATAGTTTGAAATTGTTTATTGTTTTATTTTCTGCCACAATAATAACTAAATGTTCATTAGATTACAAAAAAAAACTATTAAAATAAATTGACAAAATATTTAACATTTAAATACATGAATACATACATAATACATAATAATAATAATAATAATAATAATAATAATAATGAAATTAGATAATTAAAATGTAAAATGTATTTAAAATGTAAATAAATTGGCAGAAATAACAATAATTATTAGATTAGATGAATATATTTAATATTGAAATACATTAAAATGTGATAATAAAAAATAAAAAATTATATATATTATATATATATATATATATAAGCTTTAAATATTTTATAATTTTAAATATAATATCATAATTTTATTTAAATGTAATGCAATAATCATCATAACCACCACTAGTAATAATATCTATCATTATATTTAAATGTAATTATTTAATTAATACATTTTAATATATTTAAATGTTAAGATAATGCTTATTATTAAAAAAGTTGAGTAATTATCCAAATGTACATAATTTGTAATCCACATTTTTAAAACTACGCTATAACACATTGAGTCCAGTCTAATTTAATATTACATTTGATTTTCTTTTCTTTTAAGAAGAAAAGCAAGTGTGTAATGAGTGTGCAGCTTTATGTAAACTACACATATAAGAAAAATAGATTTGTAGAAACTGAAAGTTTCCCAAAGAAGCCCAGATTAATCAAGCAGATCTCTTACCTGTACAGGAGTGAAGAGAAAGGTATGAAAGCTCCTGTCAGTCCCTGGATCATCTTTAAAACACATCTGAGATCATAACACCGCCACACATTCAGCAGGAATGAAGGAGATGCTCCACTGAAGCTGATGTACAGGAAATAAAGACCTGTTTTCTGCTGGATTCAACTCAATCTCAGGCTCTCAACAGTTTAAATGGTCAAGGCCTGCTTGAATCAAAAGGACCGATTCAAAAGACTGAACTGATTAGCTCAAATGAATCAGCAATGCACACTTTTCCCTCTAACAATTCCTTTAGTTGTCCAAGCAGGTCTTAATTGTGGATGGTCACCTAAAACTACCAGCTGGCCGAGACCATTTCTGAATCCGCACTGTAAAAAAATCTTCCAGACACTTCCCAGAGACGTTCGCTCATGAAGCAAAGCACAACAAAGTTGCCTCACCTTCTTCAAGAGCGACAGCACATTTGATTTATGATGCTTCACAACAGCTAAAATTCGATTTCTGCCAGCATTCGCCGCTTCTGATTGCCTCGTAAATGAGATAAACTGATAGCAATTTATTCAAGGATCCAAGCGCCCCCTCCATCTCTCCCACTCCTCTGCCTTCAGCAGATACCACTTGCTCCATGTGACTGATTCTCATACTTAAACAATATGTCTGTATTCTGCATGCACTCACCAGAACAGACAAGCACGCACTAATAAAACCTTTCAGAGACTGTACAGAGGCAAAACCGACGTTCATGAAGGAAACTGCATCCGCACACACATTGAGCCGCTGCTATTCTGCCAGATGACCAAGCCAAGCTTAAGAAAATCTGAGGTTAGACCTCGTACTCTTGAGGAGCTGTCTGCGTAATGAGACCGAACGAGCGCTAAGAACGTCTTTAACTCACGCTGCAATGGGAAATGACCACGTTTGCGATCCCTTGAGCTTGTAATGTCATCCATACGCATTTTAAAACTAATAAAACAGTCACAATTATGGCGCTGGATCATTTGATGCGATTCCAACTCATGTAAAAACACAATTAAACTAAAATAAATGTTGACAGAGTCTGACTTTAGACCACATACAGACATGTATTTATCATTTAATGCTCGATTAAGGTCTTTTTGGGACTTCAAAGATGTACACTGGCTCTAGGTGGATTTATAAACTGGTTAAAAAAAACAAAAAAAAAAAAACAAAAAAAAAAAAAAAAAAAAATATATATATATATATATATATTTTAGGAAGTGTCTGCCTCTACATCATTGATGGACAGCGTCCATCTACTTGATGGATTTGGCCTATTGGCAACAAAACAGCCTGAGGGAAGTGCTTTTGTTTCCTCAATAACAACCAATTAGGAGACTGTATTTGTCATTGGGACGGGCAATGAAACCCAAGCGGTCTTCTCTGTTGCATGTGGCACAGAACAATGGATCAAATGGAAGCATTTTCTAATTCAGAAAGAGATTAATTTATTTTACTAGCCACATGCCAATTGGACATTTTTTTTGATAGCATTATATCACTAAAACAGACCTATAACTGCTGAAACAGTTATCGATGGCCAGAAACTACTGGTGTTTGTGTTGATTTGTTACCAGTGAGACAGTGAGATACAGGGGATATGGTACGTGGTAATTTTTTGTACGAATAACACAAACTGGTACAGTTTTGCGCTCCTTTACCTTCATTCCCTGCAGAAAGGCCGTCCGGTTTGGTGATGCCTGTGCTCTTTTTCCGTCTGTGTTTCTTGCGGTTGGCGTGAGGTGATGGTGGAGGCTCAAGTTTGGGACTGGTGGCGCTGCTCATGCCAGGGGCGGAGCTGAGAGGATCTGCCATCCCATTGGCTGAAGGAAGAAAAACAGACATGAAGTTAAACCAATAGGGAACCTGATAACCTGAAATCCTTACAGTCGAATGAGTCAAATTCTACAAACATTTTTGCTACTTTCTTTTCTAAGATTTCTTATTTTATTGAACTTTATATAAACTAGGTATTTTAGTGCCTTGGTTACCCACTTCTACCACATTTTACAGAACAAGTGAAGATCCACAGCCACTCAGGCCACACCTCCGTTTCACCTCTATTAGCCTGACGAGAAGGGGACGTGCACGCGAGTAACAAATGATGATTTGCTGTTGCCCGAGGACCAACGCTGTAATGGGAGACGCCACCCGAGCACAAGAGAGGTTTGATTGGGTGTAAGGTGATTTTATAGAAGTGATATTAACCTGCTGCTCCACGCTAGTGTGTTTCTGTGACACGGTAAGAAAAGGGGGTTGGCCAGTAGGGAAGCCACGGCCATCTTTCTGAGCTTCATGACACTTCGACATCATTTTTGGGCGCCCTCGGGACACTATTAGCCACAACCCCCCGACCAGCCCAGGGGCAGAAGGGCCTGGCAGAGTGGACCCCTTATAGTTAGCGAAGAGCCCTCAGAAACACACATGTGGGAAGCCTCCTCCATTGTCTAGGCATCAAAAACTCATTGTAGTGTTGCAAACTCCATTCATCTCTAAAGGCCTGGGGTGTATAAGAGTCTGAGCGCGTGCAAATGTGTGTGTGTGTGTGTGTGCGACGCGCTAGGGGTTTGGGAGTGTCTGAAACCCACGGAGCCAAATAACGCATATTCTAATGGCACCAACAACCATTAGCCTGTGTAGAACATTAGGCGTAATTTGGGGGTTTACCTTGAGGGATCGCGAGGCTAGAGTGCTCTTTAAAGAGAGAGAGATGGAGAACACGCAGGGGGTACAGGAGGATAAACGACAGCCACCCGATCCGCTGTAGGCACCGAGGACTTTAGCGTGTAGCTAATGCTACCTTTAAGACTTCGGTTTCCCTCCGTACGGTGACTGTTTCATTTGGTGAACCGATGCGATTTGTTGTTTCATTGATAAGATGCAGTTAATAATTATGATTGAGGCGTTTAATAAGAACAGCTTGGTAATGAATAAATGATGAAGTGGAGGATTACTCAAATGCACTGTGGGATTTGAGTTTAATTACACATGGCAAGAAACAAATTAGAGGGTTTAACAATTAGCCTCGTTACACAATTACAATAATTCTCAATCAATATTGTTGCTTTATCTTTATCAAAGACGCGCAAGAAAGATTTGTTCTCATTATAATGTCACTGGTTTCTGGATATGACATTAATTAATAATTTTTTTTATTTTTTATCAAGTGTCAAGATTATAGGTTTAAAAGTATACATTTATATTTTAATTCATATGGGAAATTGTAGTTATTAAAGCCCTTAAAAATATTTACTTTTCACATTAGTTAATTGTAAATGATTAACTATTGAATTTTAAGTAAATATAAATACACTTTCTTACAAAACACACACACAAACAAATATATATAATCATATAAAATGCATTAAATATACAATTATATCATTCTAATAAAATAATATAACAAAATTGTTGGTTGTAACTTTGGTACTAACTTGACAAAAAATTATTAAATCAAATATACTACCAATAATAATTTTATAGTATTTTGTTTTATTATATTTAAAAAAAATCAATAATAAATAAAATATTTTTATGTATCATTTATTACTTTTTTAGTGTGTGTGTGTGTGTCTAATTACTAGGGCTGTAGTACTCGAGTCCGGTCTTGGACTCGAGTCCGGACTCGAGACATTTTTCTGTCGTCTTGGACTTGTCTCGGACTCGTTGAATTTGCACTCGGACTTGTCTCGGACTTGGCCATTGGACTCGCCAAGTCTTCTAGTTGGTCTCGACCGAGTCCAGCAAAAAAATAAAATAAAAAATTTCTCCTTCAAAACAAAACCACATTTGCATGATGTCGCGACTGAAAACGTGTGGAAAACGCTAGGCGCGCCGCTCTCCTTATTTCCAAAGCACTCTGTAGCCTGCGCTTGCGCTCCAGTGGCGTCTGCTGTTGCTGGGCAACCATGACCCGCTCTCCATGATGACGCAGAAGTTTCAGCAAAGAATAAATGGAATTCCAGCACTTAAAATCACTTGCAGTAGCTCTGCTAATAGATTCATTTAAAAAATGGCTATCCTTGTACAACTATGATAATCTGTTTCTCCATCTTGCCTTAGCTTTCAGTATTGTTCCGGGAAAGGATGTGCATGACCAATGGTGCACTTACTGCGACCTGAAAAGTTTAGATGTTTCTAATTTAATTTTCTACCTGTTAGATTGTGTTTTATTTACGTCTACACCTAGATAGCCTTTTTTTTATCAATAAACGCGTATTAATGTATAGCCTTATGCAACAATTACATATGCAAATTTTAAAAACTTTATATATGACATTACATATTTAAATTGTCATGTAACAGTCAGTATTTGTATCTGTAACAATCACAAAATTTTTCCTATCTGCATTCGGATACAACATCGTACAGTTACTTGATAAGACTGTTATGACTTTTTATATATTTTTTCGTAGTTATCACTGAACAAGTATGTCGTGTTAAACTGAAATAATTATTAATTTCTAAAATAATATTTATCATGCAAGCAGAGAGATGTCATGACAAACGTTTAGTGATCATTTGAACACGACTGAATTCATTCGATGCACACATTTTCCTTACAGAACACTTTGAGCGAGTCTTAATGTTAATGAACTTCAGTAAACAAATATGTGTGTGTGCCGCGCAAACCAGCAAAAGGTAAAGATGCAAACATGTAGGACAAGTAGACAATGTATCCGTATCGAAGCTGATTATTAGCCTACTGTTGAGAGAGAACTGATTTGGTTTTTGAGAGACTGAGACGCGCAGCGCGGCTGTTTGATTGGTGAGCGCGCTGTGCTTCGTATCATGGTAGCCTAAGCTTTCAATATTTGCCTTTTAAATATATACAAATAATATAACGTGTAGCTATGATGTATTATTATAGGTAAAATTACTCTTGCAACGCTCTGATTTCTGAGAGATAAACAGAGAGGCGACAACAATGCGGTGTTTGATTTGTGCTCTTTTCACTCATAAAGTTTACATTCATTCACTTCTGGCGCTGATGCCCTGGCTCACCTGTTATCTAGCAAACACCAGACTGTGTCAGCTTTAGCCGAGTATTCAGGCAGAATTATTCCTTGAGCGTTATTCGTTTTTTAAGCCATTATCCGTGCCATTCCGAATAAGGCATTCGGCTTCAGGCACAACCCTAATTATTACATATTTTATTTTTACATGCAACATAGATAAGGTCATATAGTAGTAACAACTCCACGCAATATTGTAATTCTAAAATTCACGTCGTACTTGCAAACACTTTGTATGCATTATGGTTAATGCATGCTGGAGTAGTCGATTGTTTCCGACAGAGCTCGACTAGTCTATGCAAGCACTAGCACAGTATGACAAAAATTTCGCTGTATTTATGTGCGCATGGCCAGTAGAGCCAAACGTATCCATTCTAGCCTTGCTGCGCGCATTTGTAATATCCCGAGCTTTGCGTGTGTCTGTGCACTGTGCCAATTAGGCATAGTCATATACATTTTTGACCACAGATATAATGTCAACAAAAAATAAAGTACATAAAAAATTTTTGACCTTACAGTTCCAAACTTTGTTTGTTTATCCAAGTTTAGCTCCCAGGGTCGGACTGGGGGTAAAACCTGTACTCATTAGCAAGGCCCCAAAGGAAGAGAGGGCCCTTGAAAAGTATGAATCATCTGAAATATATATTTTTTACCTGGATATTTTCATGGGTGGGGGCCATGGGGGCCCATCAGGACTGCCTATGCATAGGGCCCGGGATCTTGTTTAACGCCCCTGTTAGCTTTAACCCTAATTATACACACTTGAACCTAATCAAGCTCTTACTAGACACACTAATCTTCCAGGTGTTTTAAGGCCAGTTGGAGCTAAACTTTTCAGGACATTGGCCATCCAGGATGTAGTTTGGAGACCCCTGTCCTACAGAGTTGTTACTTTGCACATGCTTTTTGATCATTACAAATAATAATGTAAAATGATTTTCTTAGAATAGGAGATATGCTGTCTCTCGCATCACAAACATTATCAGTAGTTAAGTATGTGGTCTTGAAGAGGACCCTTTTTTCTTTCATTTGGACTCGGTCTTGGACTTGGACTCGAAACTTTTGGACTTGGACTTGACTTGGACTCGAACCTCTTTGGACTCGGTCTTGACTCGGTCTCGACTAGTCCTGGACTTGGACTTGACTTGGACTCGACAAAGCCGGACTTGACTACAGCTCTACTAATTACATTCATAAATGTATACATAATAATATTATTAAATTTATTTAAAAAAATGATGTGTAAATGTTAAAACAATATAACTATTGTTCATAGTAACTAAATGATTTAAAATTGATTATACATTATTAGACATCATATAATATTAAACAAAACCTCAATGGTGCTCTAGCACAGAACCAGCACTTAAGGCCCCATTCTTTTCCCAAGATCACCGTGTTTACCGTGAGAACCGTTTAAGTGCTACAAAGCAGATATAGTGATATGAGCTCGCTGGAAACACGGCAGGTTGGCAGTTGATGCTTCATCACTGACTCTGTGTTCACCAGTGATATTCATGACTTTAAGAGTCTGCCCTCCCTCCCTCATATGAATGGCGGAGCGGCGCTCCCAGCTGCCACACACGTTGTGGCAGGGACGCAAACGTCTGTTTCAATTTCTACACTCCTCTTCCCAACAGCCCCCCTGGGACCAATCATTAGCTACAGCAGACAGCTGGGGGTACAGGGCTTCTGAGAAAACGGTTCACACACTACACACATGCAGAAGCCCTCGCACATACAAACACACAAACACACACACACACTCTCAGTGATGAGCGCCCATCTCCGGCTGTGACAGCAGTGGCATTGTGTGTCTAGGTTGAGGTTAACAGTGAAGGGCTGCCCTTGTCCCTCACACCAGACCTCAGATCAACCATCTGAACGTCTGTTTACCCAATCAACACTAAACCAAAAAGTACCATGGTAGAGCGATGACAATAGACTGATAGCTAGTTACATATGGCATGGTGCTCTGAGTTATACCATAGATCTGAATAAAACTGATTATTATGGTACTTTGATCATTTTCATTTGAACTAATATTTTATTTTCTCTATTATAGTTTAGATGTAGATACTGTGATCCATTGATCTGAATCTTTTCTGTATCTCATGCCTAAGGGATATGTATCTTAGACTCTTTCATTATTTTGTTTCCCCCTACTTCTATATATTTGATTAGATCATAAAGTTGTTCCCTTTTTGGACCTCAAGTTTGTTAGTGTATGCTTTATGTATAATAATATAATAAAAATGTATTATATACATACAGTATAGTATCGTATAGAGACTTACGACCAGTAAATGTATTATATATATTATTATTATTGCTATTGTAGAAAAAAATAAATGTATATTTTAATATTTCATTTGATATAATATGATTTTAAAATAATACACATGCACATGCATTTGTGAACATCATTCTGACTTAGATTTTTGCTAATAATAAATTGCTTTTCACCAAAATATATGAAAAGTTTTCTAATACATATGCTTGGTGTGAAATTATTACAAACATATTTTAAAATGTAATACAATGTGAATAAAACACTTTCTTTGAAAAGAATTAACACTTATTTTCATTAAATGTGATTAAATTGGTGAAAACGGGATACATTTTATGTAAAAATGTAACAATATTGATATATTTATTATTTAACAATTTGTTCTTCAAGATACAGTCTATGAAATCTATGACAAACGAATAAGCAAAAGTTAACTTGTATTAAGACACAGTCATTAAGAACAATTCTTAATATCTTAGGCAGTTTTGCTAAAGGTTAATTTATTTTAGCTGGAAAAAAAGCCAAAAAAGTCTCTCTTGAAACTTAAGAAGTTTGAGGTGAGGTAAGTTGAAGAAAGCAAGGGACGTGAATGCATTTACAGCGTAATCTGGGTTTATCTGGAACGGCTCTTCAGGTAGCAGCAGGAAATAAGGTGGTCAGCTAACCTGTGATTAGCAAGCGTTAGCGTCCCCACAGGAAACGGCACTTAACACCGCGGTTCTGGAGACGAGGGCTGTGGTTGAGCATGGGAAGATTGGAGGGTGTGAACAAAAGAACATAGCTCTCCTTTTCTTTCTCCAGTTGTACGTGTGGAGAAAGTGTGATTTCTCGCAGTAGCTAATTCGAGAGCATGGACGGTAATTTTGCGAGGAAGACGGTGACGCCCCCCTCCCTCCACTCCTACCCCTTGACACGGCAGCCTTGTGAGCAACCCCCATCCGTAATCAATGCCAATAGCTGCAATTAATGCTGGAAAAAGTGTGCAGAACACAATCACTACTTCCTTCTTATTATTGTCAATTAGAGAGCGCTAATCAAGGCATGGGCAGCACACGCCGCTGCTCTCTCCAAACGAAATGTCAAACTTCATTACAGCCAAGAGCGAGAATCAAACTCCCTGCACTCGCTGCCTACTCGAGCTCAGCAGGGGAGAAGTCTTCTCCGCCCCGAACTATGGCAGATTGCAGATTAGCGCCAAACCGCTAGACTACCTCAGCTGTTGCACGCTAATCTACAGGCTAACTGAATGTAGCCTCATCACGTTTTATTGTGATAATTCCATTAATATGAGGATTCAATGCATAAAATGATCAGCAGAGAGAAAATCTACAGGAAACTGCATAGCAACAAGCTATCAGCTATCAGAATAAATATGTAAATACAGATTCTATCCATGAAATAATCAGAAAGTCACCTTGCACTTACTCATGCAACTCCTTAGCAAACGCTTAGAACACACGAGCAACTACATAGTAACATGCTATCAACTAATTTAAACAAATGCACAAATGAGGATGATATGCCTACAATGATCAACGGAGTAAGACAACTACCTAGCAAAAACCCGGAACACCTTAGCAATGCCCTAGCAACCAGCTTTAACACCCTAGCAACCACATTTTCAAAAACTGTAAAAACCGAAACATTATACTAATAATAATAATAAAAAAATCCTTTTATAAAACCGTACAAAAAAAAAATTAGCAAAGCACACTTAAGAGATATTTTCAACCTTCTGAGAATACAATTCTAACACACACACACACACACACGTTTGTTTTTGTGGAAAGTGGGGACTTCCCATAGGTGCAATGTTTTTTATACTGTACAAACTGTATATTCTATGGCCCTACACCTAACCCTAACCCTCACAGGAAACTTTGTGCATTTTTACTTTCTCAAAAAAAATAATTCTGTATGATTTATAAGCGTTTTGAAAAATGGGGACATGGGTTATGTCCTCATAAGTCACCCTCTCCTTGTAATACCTGTGTCATACCCATGTCATAATACACACACACACACACACACAGGGATGTGTAGCACAGCTATAACTAAGAGTGCAGATTTAATCAGAAGAATCAGTATTCAGAAGCTGTAGCTTATCCAGAGCAGAGAACAACACTCACATCATATGGAAATAGTGCCTGTTTGAGAACATTATCCATCTACCGCTGCTCATCACAACAGTCCTGGTCTGCTGGCTGACCTTCAACCCTTGACAATGATAATGGCATGACCGCGGCCTGCTTAAGATCTATTTTACTAAATAGGCATCAAAGGTAAATTTGCCTAAAACATTCTTGATGATACTCAGATACATGTTGTTCCAACCCTGCATGACTTTCAATCAGTGAGGTGTAATAATGTTTTGTACTGTATGGATAAAAACCTCTTTTGTATCCTCTTTTGGTTCAAAAGTTTGGGGTCAGAAAGATTTTGTTTTGAAAGAAATTAATACTTGTGTTCAGCAAGGTTGCATTAGATTGATCAAAAATAACATTTACAAAGAATCCTGAAAACAAAAAATGTATCAGTTCCCATTAAATATTAAGCAGCACAACTGTTTTCAACTTTGATAAGAATCAGAAATGTTTCTTGAGCAGTAGATCAGCATACTACAATGCATCACAGGAATAAATGTAATTATAAACTATATTAAAATAGAAAAGGGTTAACTACATGTGATTTTTCATACTGTAAATTTACAATTTTCTGATTCTGAATCTGATTCACTTAAATTTTAAATTGATTTCTTTTTTATTGTGTGTGTGTTTTATTCTTAATTTATTTACACAAAATAGCACAGAATCAAACATTTATTGTTTATTGGCGATAACATGAACAATTATTATCTGATTATGACTGACATCAAAATAAGTAGTTAAATAGTAATGACACCCGACTTACTAGTCAGTTGTTGGAAAACTAGTTCAGCATGCACACATCCATCCCTACTCCACATGAACAGAAAGAAAACCTGCAATCTTCTACACAACAAATGAGGTTTTCTCAAGGTGTGCACTTTCCCAAGATCTCTCATATAAGACTCTATTATCTCCATTATGACCTGTAAAGCTATAATACTATCAGTAAACGCAAGAACCGAGAGGCTGATGGGTAACAGGTCATAGAGAAAATGAACCCACCAAATCCTGATACAGCTTAAAGTCAGAGTATGTGTGCTTGTGTGTGACAATAACTATTTTACACCAAGGCCTAATGAAGTGCTTTGTCACACACACACACACATATATACACACATATATATGCAGCTCATTCCACGGCTATGGCCGCTTTGAGTAATTCTGCTTTAGGATGTGGAGCTGATGGGTGTAGACAGGGGGCCAATGGCGGAGTGGGGCTGAAATTGATTGTTCGACAAGCGGAGACGAGCAGAGTAGGGCGAGTATTGCGCGGCATTGTGTTCTGTCTGCGACACCGCGGGGCCACACGACGGGGCCTCCATTTTGCTCATAAAGAGCGCTCTTTAAACTAGCGGGGCCCCTGGGACCCTAACAGAAGGAGGGGGGGAGGAGAGAAAGAGAGAGAGAGAGGGCGAGAGACAAAAACGGAGAGGGCGATAGAGCGAGGGCGGGGGGAAACAGAGCAGCCGCTAATGAGAACGACGAGTGCGCAAACATGCATGGAAATGACTGTTATTCTGTTGATGTGCATTTAAGTGCTTTTTTACTGCCAGCCGACAAAGAGAGGGAAATAACCAGTGATGAATGTTGTCCCCGTAAAGCATTCATTTTCCAACGCGGGAGGGGAAAAAAAAGTAGTAGTGAAGACGGGAGGGAAAAATGTGCGGCGTTGTTACGCCCGGCAAATATATTATTTGACTTCACTCAAGTGCACTGACAGGATGGAGAGAGAGAGAGAGAGAGAGAGGGGAGAAGTGGAGAGACTATTTGCATTTGTTGGCAGGACTAGAGTTGCCATTAAAAAGCCGCAATTACCGAATTATCCTGATTAGTGATTGGCTTGTTAACAGCACAACCACTGCTACAAGCAATAAACAAAATGTCATAGTCTCTAGAGGAACTATTAGATCAATGGTAAAATCATAATAGGGTAATATCTTTAACAGATTAGCAACCTTCAGTTCATCGCAAACAAAGAGCAGTTGCTGAATTATCCTAAATGGTTTAATGTTGCGATAAAATTAAATTCTATTCAAATTTATTTGTATAGCGCTTTTCACAATACACATTGTTTCAAAGCAGCTTTACAGAAAATGCATGCGTCTACATTACAAAGCAGAAATGAATCAAGCAACGTTCATTTCACAAATGAACAGTTCAAGATAATAGAACCATGGAAGTAGTGACAGATCTTTTATTCCTTATTGTGGATATGTTTATTCTATATTTCATCATAAGTTAATCGGAGTTGAATTATTGGGAAAAAAATTGAATTTTGAAATATTATTTCAATTTAAAATAACTTTTTTTAAATGTCAGCCCGTGAAATCGACAATACACGATAATATCGTGCATGGGTGGTGCAAGAGAGAGACTCTTTGTTTTTGTAATAGCAGTATTATTTGGTGTTTTAAACCACACAGGTGCACGAGAGAGAGCCTATGGAATCACAAATAATTGAAAAAATATATTTTAAAACATACTGATAAACTAACGTTAAATATAAAAATACTGTATTTAAAACATCTAGTTCATATATAGTCTGACGTAACTGTCATATGGCGTGTCCTGCGACAAATTTGCCGCATCTGTGCTCGGAAGTTAACAGTCTAATTGTTCTGCAAAATCAGTCAGCGGTGAAAATCAATAGTAAATATAATTTAAAGTCCAGCAGTTTAACACTAAGATTGGGCATAAACGAACACGTTAAATATAAAGTATTTAAAACAGGTTACTTCATATATTATGAGTAAAGTTAAATTGAACTGAAGCAGCAGTCATACAGCGATCCGGACCGTGCGCCTCATGATGAGACCGACGCACCGCCACAGAAACATGAGAGAGATGCATTAAAACACAACTGTGGCATTAAACTCAGTCAGTGAGGGCTAGTTAAAATACTGCACATATACAGGCCATTCAGATTACTTGTTAAAGTGCAATTAAATCCCTTATATCTGCAGACGATGTACGTCTATTTGAGGATGGAGACTTTGTAACGGCTGAAACTATGTTTTTTGCATGAATTACATTATAGTCCGGAGTGCATGAAAATAATAACAAGGTGGCAGAGCAAACTTATCATCCACAGTGGTTCTCACGTAGTCCTTCTACATCACCACATAGTGTGCGTTATAAGTTAAGTGATCAGTCTTTAAGAAAAGGACTACATGAGATCCACCATGGATAAGTTCGCTCTGCCGCCTTGTTATTATTTCGTCTTTACTTTATTGGTAACGCCAAGAAAGAGTTAATCTCTCATGTTTGAGAAGTGCGCGTTGTCGTGTACCAGCCATTAAATGTGTGGGACACCAACTCCTCATTTTCTATCTCTTTCATCTCATGAATTTAACAAGTTATCCAAGTCAAAGTGGACAACTTCAGTTACTATAGGCTCTAATCCTCCTGCGCTCGGTGTGTGTGTGTGTGTGTGAAATGCGGTGCTGAAGTGAAATAGTTGGGCAGTTTGATAGCCGAATTATAATAAGCCGCCTAATAAAAATAAAAACAATAGTTATTATTATTATAATCTAATACATTAATATGAAAATTAGCCTAATATCATCTTGATTATTGACAGAGACATCTGCTTACATCGATATCTCTGACTATCGTCGATACACGATACTAGTGTCTATCGGCACAACCCTATGAGGAAGTGATGGCAAAATTTGAAAGTTTTCTCTCTTCTGACCAATGTAATCAATCTCAATATCAATTAATTTATATAAAAGTTTACACAACTACAATATAATGGCTTAGGCTTCTGAGAACCCAGAAAATGTGAAAAGGGTCCATAAGATATGAAAAAGAAAAATGTCAGTTTTAGAAGTTTCTTGGCTTTTCCTCTGACCTGCGGTGGTGCTGATAACAGCCTCACTCCACTGTTCTGCGCTGGACACGGAGAACGAGCGCTGGTGCATTCCCTCTTTACTAGCTCCCAAAGCCACACCGGCCGCCGAACCCCCGGACTGCAGGGAACTGCTGCTGTTCGAGTGAGGAGTGCCTGCCAGATGAGAGGAGAAGCAGAGATTCAGTTAAATGTTCAAATCACATTTCACAGACATTTGTGTTCATATAAGTGCCTTAAGTGTGCATAGTGGTACCTTAAATGCACATATTTGCATCAAAGGAATATATAGTACATTCAGAAAAAGGTACAAAAACTGTCATTGGGGCAGTACACTATGAAAAGTTACCAATATGCACCCTTTAAGGGTAAACAAGCTACAAAAGTGTACTTTTTGAAAAGGTACCATGTCCTACTGACAGCTTTTGTACCTTCTTATTTCTAAAAGTTGTCACACCTTAAAAAGATGCATATAAGTCCCTAAAGTGTATATAGTAGTACCTACATGGTACTTAATAGCACCTTTTAGACTTTTGTTTTTTATGTGCACAGCACAATGCAGCTTTGTCCTAATGTTTTTCACATGTAATCCATTCTCGTGATTATCTTTATCAATAAAAGTTGCAATATAAAACAAGTATTGCAGCAGCTCAAACAGTAGAGCATGGCGCTAGCAATGCAAAGGTCATGGGTTTGATTCCTAGAGAATGCATGAACTGATAAAATGTATGCTTGAATACAATGCAAGTCACTTTGAGATAGATGCACGTTAAATTAAATTAAATTAAAATTAAATGCATTTAGCAGATGCTTTTATCCAAAGTAACTCACAGTGCATTCAGGCTATCAATTTTTACCTATCATGTGTTCCTGATGTGTGTTGACTGACTACGCTTTATAAATTTAATATTAAGCATTCATTTGTATTAAATTTTTACAACGAAGACTACATAAAAACTTAGTTTCATAGCTCTCTTTATACTATTGCATTTACTTGTTTTTTAGTTTTTTTAAACTTTGCATTGAAGAAAAGTAGATTTTTGTTTTTATATGCTGTCAATTTTGTCTCTTAGCAGAAAAAAAATCGGAATCTGCAAAAATCGGTATCGGCAGATCACACTAACAAAAAAAAAACAAAAAAACGGAAATTGGAATCAGACAAGAAAATTGCAATCAGTGCATCTCTAAACTATGTAACATTTGAGTTATTACTAAAACCTGAAACAAACAGCAAACAATCTCAGAAAATACAGGAAAGATATTTCGTATCTCATCACCGCGTTTGTCTCTTTTTGTTACATGAGCAGTCAGCTCCTCTCTCCATCTCTCTACTCTGCTCCCTCTGCGTTTCTGCCACTAATTAGCCCTTAATTAACAAGATACACTCGGAACGGTAATTAGCTCTCCCCCACTCTCTGCCTGACACATCCATCTCTCCCGGCGGTGGCGGCTGTGCTGATGGGCTTCCCTGACTTCAATCAGCGGATGCCCCGCGTTGGGTGCCACTTCAGCGGCCTTACCATGTCGCATGGGGTCCTTTCCTCCTGTTCCCCCAAAACAGGCTCCCTGCTTGATAGAGACATGTCTAATATTTAAATCTCATCATTCGAGGCTCAAGGTCAGGTTTTGATGGATACCTACATAATTATTTTTTTCTTGCCTGTTTTTTCTTTAAGATTCAACATTGTTTGCGCCTGGTTCATTTTCAAATTTGTCTTACATTGCCGTTAGCCTATTCTTACTAAAATTAAAAAAAAAGAGCACATTACTAAAATTACATGCTGTTTATATGCTTCAGCTGCTCCAGAGGCTTTAAAGAAACAGTAGATATATCCTTTTGTCTGTGCTATGAACTTAAAGGTGGCATCAGAATGATTTCTTAATTGTTTACGTAAACTGAATCACAAAAATATAAATCCATTTAAAAGTTTAACCCACATGCATGTCAACAAAAACTTGAAAAGCACACAGAAAACACTGATATTTTATTTACTAGGCTCTAATGTATTTCACAGTGGGACTAAACTTTTCTCTGTTGTTTTTCGCTTTATGCAATTTTTCTCCGACACGTTTCCTTCGCTCCCCTCCCTCCGCAGCGCTGATTTGGAGCATGCTAATTTAGCAAGTACTCCACAGCGTGAGCTTGAAGCTCTATCGCTCTCTCCCTGCAAGAGACGCCCTTCCCCTATGGGGATCGCAAGATTAATATTCTCGCACCCAACAAGATAATTAGTGATACTAATTAGACATGATTATGTGAATTTGATACACTTATTACTCTTGCTAATGGTTAGGATGCATTAGGCTAACAAGAGTCTGTTCTTCGCAGTTTACTTTAGCGTCTGGCAAAATAGCGCCTTGACACAATCAGGAGTAATTCGCGAGTAATTGAAAGAATAGAGGGTTATTCTTATATTTGTCTGTTCTGAGACATGTAATCACCACAGTATTATTGAAGAGAAGATTTGATTAATTCTGTCATAATATTGCCCCGACAAGATCCTTCACCAATGAATTAAATAAGACGCCACTGTTACTCGGATCAATGCCGTACAATATTGGCATCCTGCAGAAGCGGTAATTATTGTTTCAGAGCAAATTGCTTATGATCCGTGTGTTCATAAACCTATTGGAGTATCAACAATATTCCTTTAATGCTCATAAAAACCTGCGGCAATGTACTTAAATAACCCACTAACTGATGATGAAGACACTGCAGTCTAAAATATGGATATGCAATAAACAAAATGTAAATACATTTTATTAAGTATACTGTATACAGTATAATATAGTATAATATTATAATTCTATTAGATGTATTATAAATTTTTAAATAATTGTACATAATATATAATATGTAAAGAAATATATATATACAATGCTGAATATATTTTATTTCTTTACATATACAAGAAAATGCTAAAATACATTTTTTTACATTTTATATAAATAAATAAATATATAAATACACTAAACTAGTTCTATAAGGCAAATAGATGCCTTAAAAAATTGGACAACTGTCAATTAAATAAAGAAGAGCTAGAATCATTGCACATCTCAAATAGCAAAAAAAAAAGTCATCTGAAGTCTATTAGCGGCTCCGTCAGAAAATCTTTGTCATGTTTGATGAAAAGTAATTCAGATCTAAGGTGGACATGTCCAAAAGCCGAGTAAACTAAACGACAGTCCAATATTCCCTTGCTCCAAAACAACTCCTTAAGGACATACTGTCACACTCTTGTTATTTATGATTTTATTTTGTCTCTCTGTCTTGGCTGATCTGAAAAAAAAGAGACAAAATATGCCCCTAACCATGCCTCATCTCCATCAAGAATTCAACAATCATCACTAATTGTCAAATTTGATGCTAATGATTGATGAATTAAACATGTCTCCATCAATTAGTCCCCAGAGAACAATTCTGCATAATAGAGGAGATAATGCAATTACAATGTGGAGAAAATCAGAGGAGAGTGCAGAGCAAAGATCTCCTGCTACTTCACACACACAGAGCTAGAGGTGACCACGAGGGGCAAATTCTTACAAATATACAGTCAAAAGAGTTTAAAGTCTCTGGGATGTTTACAAAACGCTGTTTGTTTGAGTGGTTGTGACTGAATGGGAGGTAGGAGTGTGTGGAAAACCTGTTTGGAAAAAACCATTAGCACAATAAATTGCAGACTTGCAACCACCAAGAACAACCTATAAAACCACAAAGCAACAACCTGACAACCAAACAAACATGGAACCTAAGCATCATGATAACGAATGCAGCACACATACAATAATAATATATATATACATACATATATATACATACATATATATATATACATATATGTATATATATGTATATATATGTATATATATGTATGTATATATATATATATATATATATATATATATATTTTTTTTTTTTTTTTAAATACATAAATTATATAATTATGGAAATGCAAATCTATCAGAAATCCTTTATTATGTGATGCATAATTTATTATATGATGCGTTAGATATTTTAAATGTTATATTTTAAAATTAAGTATTTATAAAATGTAATTATACAGCTATTATCATTTGTAATTAACGTATTTATCATAAACTTAACATTAGTAACATTATACAGTATATTAACATTAGTAAAAAAAATATATATTATAGTTTAATATAATATCTATACAAAGTATATCTATCTAAAATGTAATTCATGTATTTCTAGTATATTGTATTATATATTATTAATTTACAATATGAAAAAATTATGTAATTTATGTTTATATATTATAAATCCCTAATAATAATCGACTCCCTTTGGAGATTAACGCGTATATGTGTTATGAGGCATTTTCTCCTGATAACCCTGAAAAGAACTTAAATTACACTTTCAGTTTGGATCATACAGATAAGAGCAATATATCAATCGAATCTGTAAAGGATCTAGTTTTTTGTATACAGCCATAATAACAACAAAACTTTGTGCATTTATAAAATAAAGATAACAAACAAGGTGTGCTGTCTGCAGCATTTGTCTGCACTGATCTTCATTTACAAACACGTCTTTAAAATGAACTGTAACTCTGTAAATACTCAACGAGGAGACATGAGAAAGATATCTAAAAAAAGATTGACATGTCTACCTTTCTACACTTTTAGCTTCTGAAAACAAATATTCTGTGATAAAGTAATCCATATGAAAACAACACGATGTCCGTTTTTCATGTCTCCCTTCATTATCTTCTAATGTGACCACGCCCCCGCGCTGATCGCACTATTCAGATAATAGTGTTTCAAACTGAAGCACGCGGCTTGAATACGCATGTACAAAATGGTCAAATCAATATCAGATCATGTGTATAAAAGAAAACAAAAAACTAATCTCCTATGCACTTTTCCTGCTATCTGTACATGCTATTAGGCTAAGTATTCAGGTCCTAGCGAAGAGAGGCCTGAGGTTGTGGTGTTAAGTAGAGGCGATGGATTAGCAGGGGGTGGCGATGATTTCTCCTCATCTCTCCTGGTTTCTCTCGCGAGCGCTGTCAGATGGCTGATGAGCCGTGGAGCGAACCCTGACCCTCTGAGCCGCTGCTGCCATTATATACAAGAGCGGAGATAATGAAGCATCCATGCTAATGTGGTGGAGAGGGCTGAGGAGGGGTCAGGATGGTGGGGCGGGGGTTGTTAGATCATCTGATGTTCAGGTCAAGGAAAAACAGCACCTTACAAACTGACAGCTGCCTGGATGGACCGCCTCCGAGTGGATTTCTGCCACTTCGAAAGACGTACGGATTACATTGTGTCCGTTTGCGTAAACTGCAATGATCTCGACACTTGAGATGCGGCAGGTCTGACGGAAATCGCATGATAACCAAATAAACCACGTTTCCAGACACAACTTTTCGCTTGTAGAGCTCATCGAATGCAGAAGCGGCGCCCATTCGATTTCAAGAGGTGTATTGGATCATAAGCATCTGAAAGTGTTTTAGAAAGTACAAAACATCTTATTTCCTTCTCACATATAAAAGAGCATCCAAAATAATCGTGTCATTATTGAAAGAGGCTGTCACACGACTGGCATATGTGGTAAAGTGTCATTCAAGGAGACTCGATCATAAAAGTGCTGGATGAGGACATTTATACACACACAAAACGCATCAACATTGTTCTTTTAGAGGGATGTGGGATTCACTTCAGGTTAGGAGTGGAAAAATTTGGTTGATGCTGATGTGGATGGCTAGATAGAAGACGGAGCATTATAATAAAGATACATATGTCATAAAAATATGAATTTATTTACACTACTTTAATGGTGTGAGTTTTTCAAAGCACTTCAATTCTGCTTCACTTTGTTTTTTTTGTTTTTTAAGTAAGATATGTTGGTTAGAGATTGATCTGTAAGATATTAGTGCTGTTTGTATTTTCCTTGTTTACCTCAACTGCACAAAAAAAAATTGTAATTCACAAAAAAAATTAAAAAATCCATTGCTTCAAAAAATATTTATAAACTAATAATGTGCACTTTATTTAAAAGTTTAGAATGCAAATTATAAAAAAAAAAAACGAAGCATGGCAGAATGAACACTTTTTTTTTAACTGGCAATTGGACATTTATCAACAAAGTGATAATCTTAAAATTAAATATTAGATGATTTATCAGCCTCTCTTTAAAATTCTTTCAAAAAATAATAAAAACAATGCAAAGATGCGATGCTTATGTTCAGCCAAATTCATATATAATCAACCAATACGATCACCTCAAAAACAACCAAATATCAACACATTTATTGGATTCTCACAACTAAAAATTCTAGAAAAAAATAAAAAAACACAGATTTAAAACATACAACATCCCCTATCCATTGACAACACTGCCTTTAAACTGAAAAACTAACACATGGCGGGAAAAATGATTCTGTTTAGCTAAATTTTCACATTGAATTTCATCTATGGTCCATTGCGATCATCTCAAGATGCCTAATTATCGCATATATATATATATATCAGTCTACCACTGCACAAGGTACATCTCAGTTCACAAGGACAGGCTGCACACCTTCATAAAAATAAAAAATAAAACACATCTGTATTCTGTGTACTACATGTAAATGAACACACACTCTCACACACGCACCTCTAGAGCGGATGTCATTGATTAAAGCTGATAGGCAGGCCCATTAGCTCTTAGATATTATATATCTGTCAGCAGTGACACAACTGAATGCACGCTTGCAGAATGATCATATTTAAAACGGTTCCGGTGAATACTTAGCAGAAAGATTAGACCGGGTCTCATCGAGACAGACTCTTCTACTTGCGGACACATGCGTTCATTCATTTGCGCTCCTTCACTCCCTCACTCTTTCTTTTTCTCATTCTCACCCCCCCTCATCTCCTCAATCCCACACACCCCCCAGAGTTCCTAATGGTCTTTAGATCAGGGGGAAGTGTATGAATTACAGACTACAGAGAAAGACAGGGCTCAGCTAGACCGCCATGAATGAAAAATTACCCCTTTGTTCCCTGGAATCAATTGCATGCCTAATGAAATCAAAATCAGATTGCATAATCAAGTGTACGTCCTCCACCCGGCGGAGGCCCACTGCGAATCGTAACCTTTTCCCTCTCGAGTGGAAATTAACACAATTTTCCTCTAATACAGAGCGGAGCTGAAAAGGGAAACTGGAAAAGCGTCTGTGTCAAAGCAGGACCCAAGCGTTACGGCGTCAATTTGTGGTAAACCGAAGGTCAAATGGCATATCTGACAAATAACACCAATAAAACACCATCGCATAAATACTATTGTATAAAATATTCCTATAAAAATTGGTCAAAAAGGTAAAAAAAATAAATAAATAAATAGAAAAAGCACTCAAACTGATGTGTCAGGAATTGACTGATCGTGAAAAGTGGACAGTGTTAATCTCACCGACAACAACAAAGTAATATTAAATTCTAAATTAATAATCTAAAGCATAATTAATTACACATGATTTTTCAAAATGTTCAATTTTTTTTGTTAGTTTGTCAGATATTTTCATTTTTACAATTTTGTTAACTAACATTTTATTTCCATCAGCAAAATGTTACCTCATTTTGGAGTTAAATTGATAAAAGACTGAAATTTTGACATCAAATGAACAAATATGTAAAAAAAAAAATAACACTGAAAGTGTGATTGGTGTCGGTGGATAATAAATTATTCATTATGAAATAATAATTATTATTGTAAGTAATTATTAGATTTATAAATAGAAATATTATAAGACAATTATTTGGAATAATGTGCATCAGAAAAAAAATGTAACAAAATTTCATTTCAGTGTCGGTTTTCTAAGAAAGATTACATCCATGTTTGCATCTAGGCTTTTAACCTCAAAACAAATGTAACCAGTCTTAACTAATGCTCTTATCCGTGTGTATCTGCTGCCTGAGGCAACGTTTGAGCTCTTTACCCAGAAATCTCTATTTTCTGTAGCTTGAATAAATTGGGTCCAGATGTTGTGACTATTTCAGGTCCAAATGCCCCAAAATTCTCCTCCTTTCGACCTTATGTTCACCCTCTCCTCTGCAGTCGACTGAAGGTTAATTAGTTGCAAACCTGAAAGCAATATCAACTTTTGTGGTTCTCCGAGCAACCCGAACAACACTGACAAATGCTCCTTATGTCTCCGTGACTCATAAACCCCCGTCCATATCCAACACAAGACCGGACACCAGCCAGAAAACTGCAACTCCCAGAAGCCCTTGCTGACCTGTCTTTAATGGTGCAAAAGCAATTAGCTCAAGCTAAGTGAAGCTGAGGTCCTGGCCGGTTATGTTTCCACAGCGGTCGTGCCAGCTTGCAGAGCCCCTGGAGAAAGTTGCTTCTGTTTTTTATTAATTACACTCGATCTCAGCTTCCTAAATCCAATTATACCTTCCCAAACTCCCTCACATATGTAAACAGAGTAAATCTGGTTCTTGCAGGGCAAAAATAAAGCATATTTAGCCAAAAAAAACTAAACAAAAAACAGCAGTACAAACAACCTATCATACGTTTTCTGAATGGTTATCAATGACAGTTTGGTCAAATAGATTTCTGATTTTTACTTAATAAACATTAGCTCTTTTCTTCAAAATTTACTTTTTGATGAGAAATCAATTTAACGTGAATTTTAAATTTCAGTTTAAATATAAACAACCTTATCTGTGGCTTGTTAAGTAAATCACTATAATTATAATCAATTATAATATTAGTTTGTGGCCTAAAGATACTGTAACACATTTTGTTTGCATTATAAATGCAATAGAATTTACTTTTTAAATATTCATTGAGTTGTTGTGAAAAATTTATTGCACATAAAAAAAAAAGTCTTTGCAATTTTCCATGAGAACTTTTGAAATAATAAAAAAATATTGTCGTACAAAATATTTGGCTGTAGTATTACTTAGCTACCAAGTCTTGTATGAAGTTTTTGGGTATTTAAGCATTTTCTAGTATTTATATATATTTAATTATTTTTTACTATTCAAGCATATTTCTAGTATTTACATTTTTTTTGTGAACTTCACCTTAATGCACATTTATTGTCTAAGTGTGAACCAATTTTTTAATTGCACATTACTAAAAAAAAAAAAAAAAAAACATCTTCACAATTTTCCATGAAAACGTAACATTATAAATTGCTTTACCTTTCAAATATCTTCAAACGATTAAAACATTTATGTTTTCAATAAGGTTCCATCAGTTAATGTACTAACATTAACAAATAGTGAACAATACATCTATTACAGTATTTATTAATCTTTGTTAATGTTAGTTAATGAAAAAACAGTAGTTCATTGGTAGTTCATGTTAATTCACAGTGCATTAACTAATGTTAACAATCACAACTTTTGACTGAATAATGCATTGGTAAATGTTGGAATTAACATTAAGATTTATAAATGCTGTTGAAGTATTGTACATACTTAGTTCACTATAACAAAAGTAGCTAACTATTGTTAACTAATGAACTTTATTATATAGTGTTAACAGTTCATCAGTTTTCAGGCATAATTCGACTGCCAGAGTTCAAACTCACTTGTGGCCCCGATGCCGAGTTGTAAAGTGCAGTCTTTGGTCAGTCCGTTGGTTTTGGGGCTGGCTGTAGGGGCGACCGTTGCCACTGCTCTGGGCGGCCTCTTCCCCGGGACCTTCACTGTCGTCCGCAGCAGATCGATTTCTTTACCGTGGACGTTCTGCATGTAGTCCTGTAAAATAAAACATGACATTGTGTAGTTTTAGATCCAGGCCGGGAAAAATGTCCAAATGTATGCAATGTTTGACTCACTGTGAACGAGAATGAGGCTGTAAAAGGCTAAACCCATTCAATATGTTCCAAAATAAAACATTTCAGGTTCCAATTCAATTCAACCTAATCATAGTTTTCTTAATGAGTAGGAACAAGACTATTTGAGTAAAAAAAAATTATAAATAAATAAATTGGACGAATGCACATTACTCTGAAAATTACTCACATTACTAGCAAATTTCAAGAAATGGCAAGTAACATTGAATTAAGCATTAAAATTTGAAAAATGTTAAATCTTTTTATACAGCCTACCTGAACCAACCAATGTCATAAAAGTCACTTGGTTCCAGTATTGTTCCACTAAGTATTTTCTAGTATTTAAGTCTAAGTATAATTATATTTTAATATTTCTAGTATTAAATAGTTTTTTTCATATTTTGAAAATAAATTACACTCAACAGTACACTTTTAGATATTGTTCGAAGATTACTGGATTACGTTTTACAAGAAAATTATATTTTACTATTTTCTAAAACACTTTCTACTTCAAAAGTTAATTTAATTGTTAATCGTCAATATGTTATGCCAATTTCTTTGTAATCATTTGTGAAATTTATTAGCAATTTCTGAGTGAAAATTGTTTCTAAATCAAATTTTTCAGTGTATAACCATCTGCAGTTTTATCATTCACTGCTTCACTTTCATTTGCATCAAATGAAACGCCACCAACTTTGACTAAAGTTTTCGTGAACCAACAACGCACAGATGCATCTATAACCTAAGTAACTTTTTAGAGGTCTTGTAAAACAAACAGTGGCTTTGGACGATCAAAATAACA
Source organism: Carassius gibelio (assembly GCF_023724105.1). Classification (NCBI taxonomy): domain Eukaryota; kingdom Metazoa; phylum Chordata; class Actinopteri; order Cypriniformes; family Cyprinidae; genus Carassius; species Carassius gibelio. The sequence continues at coordinate 3,720,336 of NC_068394.1, read as the reverse complement.
CCAGGCCCACGCAATCTATTTCACCTGTTTCCACGCTGCCGCAGATTAGCAAAATTAGCATTAATGACTCATTCCCATTTAAATCGAGCTATTACATTTTCATGGGAGTCTACAAAGCGCAAATGGGCTATGCCGAGGTGCAAATCACCCTGCTCAGCACAAAAGAGGCGAGCAGAGATTTCGGCCTCGAAAGTCTCCCGCCAACTCCTCTTCACTTTTATAGCGCCCCATAAAGCACTAATTTCTTCAAAAGCCTCAGTACTAATTACCCAGTGAGCGCTCTCATTCCATTTTATTGCTGGAATTAACAGCCAGTTTGAGGCGCAGAAAGCTATTAAGATGTGTGATTAAGCCATATTCAATTAGTTTCTACAAACAATTTAATTGATGTAGCAGACAGAATTAACAGAAGGGGATTGTGGGATAGCATGGCTGGCTGTGGCGCAAAATTAAACCGTCTTTCCGTGCATCTCTCTCTCTCTCCCCAGGTCTTTCTCGTTGAACTAAACGAGTGGTCCACAGGTGTCCAAACCCAAACGTCTCTAACGATTATGACGCCCGTGGCATCGTGTGCCTATTACACACATCGCTGGTGTGAGATGCGCATTATATCGCTAATAAACACGTGAGAGACGTGAGTTTGGACAAGATATTAATTTTGGACATAGTCCGCGGAGGCCTCTAAACGTGTCTCGTGTAACACGTCTTGCATGGTCAAGGTACACCGCTCCTCGAGTGGATCTTAATTAGAAGGCCCTTATTAATTACGAACCTATGTTAAAAGCATCGGAGAAACACGAGAACAAAGATAGGTGTGAGCGCGGCGTATGCAAATGAGGGGAACGAGGGCCGTGTGAGAAAGCCAGAGAACCAGAGGCAGGGGATTTTCGGAGGAATTAAGGGCACGCGGGGGTTCTGACAGAGATGAATGTTCCATGCGGAACAGACTGTGGAGTTCCTGTGGAGATTGCCGTTAAAAACGCTCGCTGCTGTAGCAACCGGAGAGCAGCTGACCTGTCTGGCTCTCGTCTGGATTACTGGAAACCTCAGAAATAGCAAAGGGTCTCTTATACTGAATCTAAACGGTTTCAAATGCATGGTGTCATTCAAATTAAATTTCATTAAAACATGCTAGACAACCCCATCGATATGTCCCGCCCAAACGTCCTGTCATGTTAACATCATAATCGCTCTCGTGGTGTTTTTAACTGGAATGTGAGGTCTGATTTGTGAACACTTCGCTTTTTACGCAGAAGTGTTCGCATGAATCAAAGTGTTTGTAGATAACTTGACAGTAAAGGAAATCAGATGTTAATAGAACTTCAGGATAACATTAGAACAACATTCTACAAGCGTAAAGGCAACATTATGTTTACATGAAGTAAACTTGGTTAACCAAGAAAGAACTTTAGGATGTCCTTTTTTTTCATGGTTTGTACAAAATCCAAGACCAATAGTAAGCCTAACTCAACAATCAGAGAGAGAGAGAAAAAAATAATGAAAAAAATAATGAAAACAAAAGAAAAAAATTATAATAATTTGTATATCAACAATCTGGGCAGTATATAAAAATATGAAAAGCAAGTATCTCCATTAATTGAAAAATATTTGTTTACAGTCTAACTGAACCAACAAATGTCAGTATTATTTAATTACATACTCTAGTAATTAAGTATTTCATATATAGTATTTAAGTCTCTTCTAACATGTAAGTATTTAAGTTTTAGTATTTAAACATATTCTAATATATTTTAGATTTTTTTTGTGTGTGTGTGAACTTAAAACATTTGTTATATTTTGAAAATGAAAAAAAAAAATATTTTGGATTATTATTATTATAAATAGTTTTTGAAGTTGTAAATATAAATAACTGGATTAAAATTGACAAGAAAAAAATATATATTTATTTTATTTTTTTTAATTCACATCCATTCAGTGTGTTACTTGCCAAATCTTTGTGATTATTTGTGAAATTTAAAAAGCATTTTCTGAGTGAAATGGTTGGTTAACAGGTAAGCGTGTGATGGCAAATTGGGATGCATACATTTACACCAAACACAAATCATGGAATCATTTACTTGAACTGGTTGACTGAACTGAATCATCAGAACGAACTGATTCAGCAAAATGAATCAGACTTCTGATCTCTAACAGCAGAGCAGCTGACATACTCACATGTAAACTGGGGTGGTACGTGAGCAGACCGTTGTCACACAGCGTGACGTATTTCTTTTTCCACTCCTTATTAAGTGACTTCCCGCTTCTTTTTAACAAAATCCCCTGTTCAAGACAAAAACAATCAGTTTTGAGAAGATTTCAAATCAAAGCGGAAAGCTTTCACAATAGTCTGAATAAATGACCAGCTGGGGAATTTAATTAAGAAACATTTTAAAATCATTTAAATCAGTTTAAAGGAGGATCAGATGTCAAGACACTGTCATAAAGTAATGGAGAAGTTTCCCCATACAGCTCTGTGAAGCTTCATGTTCATTCACAGCCGAGCCTCACACACACACACACACACACACACACACACACACACACACACACACACACACTCATTTGCATTCAATTAAGGCCTGTGTACACAATGAAGATTTTCAGTGTTAAAACTACACAATGCATCCCTATAGAACCTATAGACAAATTAGAGATTATACAATAATAGCCAGAAAAACATTACATTATGTTTCCTACTAAAATAAAGTAGACACCTCTTGTCACTCCTAGTTTTGAAAACATATTTTAAAGTAATTTCAGTCAGCGTCTTTTTGCCATACCAAATAACTTTTATAGAACCATCAAATTAATAAACACACAAAATAATATTTTCATATATACATACATACATACATACATGCATATATAATGTATGTATTTATGTATATTTATTTCCATGTAAGCTCCCCACAAAACAATTCACTTTTCACTCTAATTATAAAAAGCATGAATATTATAAAAAAAACACATACTATATAACATGCAAACGTAATCAAATTCAGCATCTTTATGCAATAACAAGCTATTTTTGATAGAACTGTCAAGTTAATAACGTACAAATAAATTATTTACATAAATCATTTTTTTAATAATATAAAATATATATTTTTTTAGAATACATACAATTTTTATGTACACTTACAATATTATATTATCGAATTCAGAGCAATCCATTCAACCATAAGATTTTTCTAAACAAAATGTTATTTCAGATACAGTAGGTGGGAAAAATAATGTACATATAAAACTTTTTTGCTCTGAAATCTGACAAGTAAGTTTAAGAGGAAAAAAAAAAATCCCGCCCAGAATCGCTTTTCCATTTGTAAAGAAGGTTAGATTGGGATAACATTAGAGGAACATTCTACAAACGTAAAGGCAACATTCCGTTTACATGAAGTAACATTACATTGGTGAAGAAGGTTGGATTGGGATTAACATTAGAGGAACATTCTACAAACGTAAAAGCAACATTCCGTTTACATGCATTAAGATTACATTAGTGAAGAAGGTTGGATTGGGCACCAGCTCTGTGTCTGTGCTCTTGAAGGCCTGTGAGGGGCTCATATCAGCGCTGTGGGGCGAGAGCAGAGGCTAAATCCAATTTGTGCATGGACTCGGTGTGTATTCTTTGGCCTGTTGTGACCTCTGTGAGCACGAGGATTCGAGCCTGTGATCCCCAGCTCTTCAAAAGCTTTCCGCCTCCGTCCCGTCCCCTGCTCAAGGCCTCACCATCAATCCCCCGCTGTTCTTTAAAAAAAACACTCACTGAGCACTTATCCCCTAAAGTCCAGCCAGGACAAACACTCTCCGCCCAGGACTGGAAGTGCACAGAGGTGCTCCGGGGTGGGCGGCAGAAAGCAAAGGGGGGTTTGGGGGGCATCTTTTGGCTTAATTAGGGGATTAGGGAAGACTCCTGTGCGCTTTACCACTTCCTGTTGGGAGTGAGAGAGTAGGAGGGCTCTGACCCCGACACTGAAGGAAACTAATCCACATGAAGAATACACTACATCAGGTGCTGACCCGGGGTCAACTGGGTATCATGGTGTTTACCCGACAATCAAGTCCTAATCCTCTCCTCAACACAACTCCATCTACTCAACCACTCCAGAAATACTACTGAAAACCTCTTGACACTTAAGAGTCTCTCAGAAGGACTTTAAACATTATTTTGTAACATATCAGGATTTGGGTAAAAGCGTCAGACAAATGCTTCAAATGAAACATAATGGAATAAAATAAAATATGTAAAGAACAGCTTGTTATATATAAATATATATTTATATATTACATTCACATGAGCTCGAACAGTAAATAAAGTGTTAAAAAACTACTTAAAACAGTAAGCAAAATAATGAAAAATAAATGATGTGATGCATAAGCACTCACATCCATCTTCAGATTTATGTATTAATTTCTCCAGCTCTGACTGATTGGATAATCCTGTATAAAGACTGAAAAGAAAGATGTGGCCTGTATTTGGCGTCCACAGTACATCATGAACATTATGAAGCAGCAGCCATCTGTTAGCTGAACTGGTCTTGTTCAATAATGCATGTGTATCTACAGCAGTGCTATTGGTTTGCCGGTCAAATAAGTGAAACGGCCAGCCGGGTGATCTCTTCTGGCAAAGGCTTCTGTGTTTGTACATGGACGTCACAGTAGTCACGTCTGTTTCAAACAGTCATGGATGCATAAACGTGATCGGTGAAATCACACCCCACGGTGCTGAAACAGATCAATGCTAGAGCAGAGAAACATGAATGTCTAGCAGGGAAAAAAAAATGTTTTGTACAGGGTTGATTTGTGAAACTTTACAAATGACCTCTATGTACTATGATAATTCAGATACTAAAACAATATTTCTGAAGTCAATAAAACACACTTTCAACCTATTCCTTACATAAAAGTATCATTATAAAAAGTTCCAGGTTAACAAGTGCTAATATGTTTTTGAAGACGACGATGGTAACACCAAAGTTATATTTGAAGTTTGCACTGGAATAAGTCTCATAAATCTAAATATCAGAAATCTAGCACTATATTGCCATCTAATATGATCAGTGTACTACACTTTTTTTTGTAAGGGATATAATATTAAATTATTTTAAATTATTTTTTCTTAATTTCAGTAGAATTAAATATAATAAATATATTTATAACTTATAATTATACATAATTGTAGTTTGTTGTATTACCTTGGTGTAAATAAATAAACGGCATTACAATAAATTTTTGATTGAAAAATAATTAAATTAAAATAAACTGCATTACACTAATGTGTGAAAAATAAAGAAAATATGACAATAAATTGCAAACTGCACTGAGCATAAAATAATAAATAATATAAATTTTTATTTAAACAAATAGCATTAGAGTAACTTAAAAAAAAAATAATGTAAATAATTGGATTACAAATATAATGAATAAAATATGAGAAAAATGTAAAAATAGAAAAATAGAAAGTTTTATGTAAATTGCATAGCATAACAATTTGACTTAAATTTAGAGTAAAATAAAATTAACTAAAGTTAAAGAAACTTATATTACAGTAAAATTTGTATAAATTAGTATAGAATTTATGTAAATAAATTGCATTATAGTATATTTTGAATATAACAACATTCAATCCTAATACAAAAGGTGTTTATTTACATTAGACTCCTTTTTTACCAAGATTAATATACAAGCACCTTATTTAAAGCCCAACACCTGTCTGACTCTATCTTCTAAAGCTACAGACATACCGACAGCGATCCCTCTCTTCCTGCAGCTCAAACAGACACGTCTCTCATCATGATGGCCTCCGTTCTGTGGTCAGCGCAGGGGGAAAGAGAGAGAGAGGAACTCACTGGGATTAAACACAAAAGCCATCTGTTGACAGTCTCTCTGTGTCACCCCTGAGCTATCACTGCTATTGTTGTCCTTATTTACCATCTTTACTGATTGGGGGGGTCCACAGTGTGTAATTTGCCCAGTGGGAGGTAATTATACTCCCATGGCACTTTGATCTTCCTGACTGTGCATTTGACTGGTCAGAGAATCAGCTCCATTGAAAGTTGTCCCAGCATGGCCAGCGTGCCCCTCTCCTTTACTCTCTCTGTGACTCTTCACGACAAACACACGGATTACACTGATGGCTCTTAAAGGCATCATCTTTAAAGCTGGAGTGTAAAGGAGGTTGACTGAGAGGATACAGACGTGTGATATGTTAACTGTGAGAGGGACGTGTCATCTTAATGTTATGATCCATATACAACTGATTGCTCATTCACTTTTCAGTAAGAAAAAAAAAACTGAAATTGAGATGAATTTGCTTTTCAGAACTTTAATTTATAATAAAATTGCCTCATGCAAACTGCAGTCCAGTTTCTCAGAGCACACAACAGAAACTGATTTCTGAATGACGTCCGACTACATTAAATCAGAAAATTAATTTCACAACAAACTACTTTTGAAAACTAAAGTGTAAACTTTCAAAACTGCTTTCTCTATAAACCACCATTTACAAACTGCTTTATGTCAAATATTTGTAAACTAGCTTTGTAAACTACTTCTAAACTCCTTTATTTATAAACTAATATCAGGTAACCATTTCCAAACTACTTCGAAACTAGTTTATTTATATAATATTATTTGGAAATGATTTCCAAACTACTTTTGTAAATCATGTTTATATGGAAACATACCTAAACTACTACACGGCAAGAATTTCTCAGATAAACTACTATTTTTACTATTTTACCTCTTTAAAGTAGTTCTAAACTACTTTAATTAAAAACAATTTCTAAACTACTTGATTTACTTCTAAATTAGTTTTGTAAGCGAGTTCTAAACTACCTTGAAAAATTACCATTTGTAATAGTTATTATTTTTGAACTATTATTTGGAACCTATTTCTAAACTACTATATGAAAACTGCTTCTAAATTGCTTCTATAAATTTCTTCTAAACTATCAGATTTGTAACTACTATTTAGACACTACTTCAGTATATTGAAACCATTTTTAAATTAATTTTATAAACTACTTCTAACTATTTCTAAATATACTTGAAAAAGACTAAAAAACTCTTTTGTGTGTAAATTACTGTGTGCAACCGGATTTGCTTAAAGTCAGAGGTTGCTTGTGACGCGTGTCATGGGGATGATGTCTGTTCAATGTGAACAATGCTAATCTCTGGCAGGGGTTAAAGGTTAAGGCTAGGGTTCATTTGAAAATTGAATCAGAGGCTCAAAAAAACAACTCTACCAAAGAAAAATAAATATTTGACAGCTACTCCGTCAAGAACTACTGCTAATTAACAAGATGAATCCTTTCAAAACCACATTAGCTCTATTTGGGCATTTCGTTAAACAGATTTCAGTTTCAATTCAAACCCATATAATGAAAAAAAAAAAAAGATAGATGCAGAATGTAAAAATGTTTATACATTTCCTTCTCCTGAATGTTAAAGGTTGCCAAAAGTTTCTATACATTATTTAAAAAAATAACAATCATGATATATAAATCATATATATATATATATATATATATATATATATATATATATATATATATATATATATATATATATATATATATATATATATATATATAAAATCTAAAACTATATATCCAATATAAACCTAAAATAAACACTAAATAATAGAAATTTAAGGATTCAAAGACAATTTATATTTCCTACCAATTTCTTATAATGTTGCGATTGATTCACAAAAAAGATTTTGGAGCAAAGAGTAAGTTGCCAAATTATTGTGGTATGCATATTACATATATCTTTCTAATATACATAATATAATTATAATGATATACATACAATTCAGCATTCTGCATATCAACTACCAACATTACTGACAACAGGTTCCATAGAAGAAGCCAACATAAAGTGAACTGTGTTACACTGACATCTAGTGGTCGCACAAAGAAACTGACTGAGAAAACCTAAAGCAATCAAGTTCATAATTTCAAGTCTTTCAAAAGTTTGCATGCTCTTTTAGTGCTGACACACTCACACAAATCATATATACACACAAAATCACTACTTAAGATACTGACATTTGACATTTGATCCTCATAAACAGTGTACTTACCTCATATAATGAGTGTATGAATGTGGTGACGTACCTGTTTGATGGGTATGGCCCTTCCACTCCCTATACTGTCAGTTTTATTCTCAATGCTCTTTGTCTGATCACTGGCTTTCCATGACTGCAAAGAAACAAGACAAGATGTCAGTGCACAGAATAAACTGGGAATGCACATGGAGGTGGGGAGGATGTGTGTGTGTGTGTGTGTGTGAGTTGTGCCTTAACTCTAGTGTGTGTGAAGTGTATGTATGTAAAGGGAAGTGAGTGTTGGTGTGTGTCGTGGGGGACAACATAAAATCGCAAGAAAAGGCTGAAAATAAACGCGCAAGCAGAACGGTGCAAACATACAGCAGCACATTGAACGTGCAGTATATAGAAATATATATCAACACAGACCAGGACAGACACACAGAACAAAACGACAACGGAAAATATCAAGTTCGACCAATAACGAAACACAGGAAGTCAGAACTAAACCCCCCAAGAGCTCTTTTGTGATCTTTGACGCCTCCCTGTGGCTTTACCAACCACAGAAGCATCAGATTCAACCAATACAAGAACATTAATGCAGCTTTATATACAAATGTGAGAAAGGTTAGCAGAGGGGAAACAAGAAGAAATTAATACAGTGCATTTTTTCCGACAGCTTCCGCCTGTTGAATCATGGGATAAACAGGTCAGACGAAAATAAAAAAAAAGATTCAGAATTAGGGTTAGATTCACAAACATTTGAAACAAAGCAAAGGTTAGGGAATTCATTTAGACATCATTTCAGCTCTGGGTTTCAAGACGTCCTTTGGTTTCCAGCGGCTGGAAATGGCATTAGGGAAAGAATAAACGTTAAACAATGAATTCTCTCATTCAAAACGACCCACAATGCAACATGAATGAGCATTCACACCCCACAGACAACATTAAAGAGAGAAAGTTTCACGATCGACTCAAATAAACTAGGCTAATGTGTATTTTTCAACAGTTTATTTTTTTTTTCGTTTGGATATATACAGACACCATACAAATCAAGTCACAGGTTTACGTGGAAATAGTCAACAGGCAGAGCCACACATTGCAGTTCCCACAAGAGAGAGTTTGACTAAAGAGGCGCTGTTTCATATATCTCATATATGTATAGAATATACTTTCTTTAGAATACCATTGGAAATCAAATTCAATACAAGATATACGGCAGTCTATATTTGTCCATTATTGAATGATATAAAAAAAAATTAAACAGTGTACAACGCATGGAAAATTTCAGCTCGGCACATCGTCATGAACTTAAAAAAAATGAAAAAGCAAAAACAATCAAACAAAATAATGGCTCTGGGTCACAAATAGATACTACATTCATACAAGTCGGTGCATTTCTGTCACGCTTCTCTACGTCTATGAAGGCCTTCATATTGTTCAGACTTCACACCGAGCGAAGAAACCGCATCCGGGCGTCACGGCGGCACCTGCATCAACTAAACGCACAGCTTTATAAATGCATCACAACGCAATGTGACGTCTCAGGGCGTCATGTGACATCATGTTAGTTTCACAGTTGAATGGTGGTCAGCATATCGGCCGGCACCAACAAGTAAGCTATGTCATCCGGAAACCGGATTCACATCTTTTTATTGTTGAGGGATCCGTCGCTATGCCGACCGTGCAGCATCAGGACCTCGACTAGCATCACATTCCAGTATGACGTGGTTCACAAAGCCGCGGTCTTGTTAATAAAGATGACACGGGAGACGCCGGGTACGGTTTTGTGTCATTCGGTGTGAAGTGTGACCAGCTAGACTAACCCATCAGACACAGAACTCAAAGGAAAGACAGGCAAAATAAAAAGGAAAAACAATATCTTGGCAAAGTGGTCGGAATAACCGCAAAAAGTTCTGTCCGTTTGAGTTACAAAGCATCCTTTTCGATTAAATTTTGGGGACGTTGTTGATGGCTATTGTCCGGGTTTGTTCAGTGCACGATGAACATTTAGCAATAAAAGGACTGATTATGATTCATTTCAGTGAAACGCAAGTTCGAAATCTCTCTTTATTCTGTCCAACCAAATGTCCTTTAAACTCAACCATGGCTGCCAAGGGGCAAGTGTCCAAGAAAGCCATGGTGATACCCACGATGCAATGCGGGCTATTAGGGGGAATAAAGCAGCGATTGTTTTGCTCGTCCTCACTGAGGACCCCCTCCCATAATGCACTGCGGTCGTACCAACACCATCAAGGGCTCGTCTAATTGAGGAGAAGCTGGAAAGCCCTTTTAGTTGAAGAAAGGTTGGAAACAGAAGAACAAATCTGGAAATATCGACAAAAACAGTTTGGTCACGGGGAGCGTGGACAGAAAGATTGTAGAGGGGGGGTTGGGGAAGCAATGGATCGCAAAAAATGCGTAGACATCTATATTGGAGATGATGGCGGATGGAGTATGATTATTGGCTTTTTACAGGGCAAAAAAAGTGATGATGTGTCGAGAAAAAATGAAATAAAATAAACAGATGCCACATTAGACCAATGACAAAAATATCTGAATGGTCGTTTTAGGTATCATGGAAGCACTGTGCTTAGTTTCCTGTCCTCTGCTGACATCTAGTGGCAAAGACACACACTTATGAAATGATATTAATGTGAGAATGTTATGAGGTGACAGGAAATATTACTAAATCGGCAAACTGTTCTTTTATATTATTCAATAATAACATGAGCTTTAGTCATTACATTTTTAAAAAGTAACTATTTTTTTATAATATCTTTCACAAAATATTGAATTATGGCTTTCTTTAAAATGTAAATATGATTTTTTTTATTTAGTATGGGACAAAATTATTTGTTACTGATAGCAAACAAAAAATCCTAAATTTTTCATCCAGTCTTACCTTAATTTATTGAACTGGTATTTATATATCTGAATATATATATATATGTGTGTGTGGGTGTGTGTGTGTGTGTGTGTGTGTGTGTGTGTGTGTGTGTATATATATATATATATATATATATATATATATATATATGAATATGTACACACACACACAAGCATATATATATATATATATATATATATATATATATATATATATATATATATATATATTTCTTTGTAGGTGACTGTCCAAATTATATTCTTCACTCTACTAGGTAACAAGTTTACTCTTTCACTACGACTAAAAAGTCTGATTATAAGGCCACTCTTGACTTGGAACCAAAAATATAATATCTAACATAAATTATATGTATATGACTTCGAAAAAAGCTGCCGAAAACTCTAGTGGTCAGCTAGCAAACACAAAATAAAGGCTTTCCTCATTTTTTGCATGCTATTTCTGAAAATTTAGCTCGGAGTGGCTGTCACGATCCAATTGCCAATGAGATGACTGGTTGGAGATGTCGTTTGTAAGGGGACATTTAGTAGCCGATCCGGATCCCCCGGCCATCTTCTGTACGTCGTTGAGAGGCTGCGTGGCCCCTCCTTCCTTGGACTGGCTCCTCCCACTCTCCCGCCCCGCCCTCACCCCTGTTCCCGCCCACACCGTGAGTCCGGCTCCTCAGAAGGTCATGAGTTGAAACTCCCGCTCGCTCTGCCACTCGGACACCCAGACGGGGTAGGTGGCGTGCTTCGGCTCCGTTATGCGCACCGGCAGAGCGTCGTGTCTCGCGTGGATGGGGTTAGACACGACCTAGCAGGGAGGGAGGGAGAAAGAGGACAGGGGAAGCTAGCACAAGAGCAGCCAATCACCGTGCGCGATCCTTCTGATTGGAGGAGAGATTGGGGGGTGGGAATGGGGGCAAATTCAATTGGTTTGGGGGGAGGGGGGTTGGTGATTGGCTGAATGGACAATGGTGGATCTTGATTGGTTAGATTGCAGATGGTGGTGTTGCTAGTACAGTGTGTGTGTGGCTCTGCCTCTCTCTCTCTGTCTGGCTCCAGCGGAAAGACACGCTAGGTGAATGTCTGTTAAAGAAGAGAAGGGGGCGGGGCTTGCAAGGGAATTCTACTGATTGACACAGTGAAATTAGGAAGGGCACAGGGAAAACATCAGTATCGGGGAGGGCAGGTTTTCAAATCCAGAGAAGATAAAAAGCTAAGTTCCCTTGGTGTAAAGCTTTTAGATTTACAGTGTATAAAGGACGAGGCAAATCAAAATTAGGGTAAATCCAAGTGTCTTTCCTTTTCCTAAACATCTGTCATTTTAATGCTTGCCTCTCTGCATACTGAAATATGTAGCTATAAAAAGCATGTGGTCATGCGCTTCAGTGGTAGCAGAGGCAGGAGGGATTCGGTTACACTCAGCTCCATACCTCCCTCTTGTGGTCAGAGATGGCATTACGCTCTCTGGCTTTGCCCTCCACTGCCCTGGGTTTGAGGGGAAGGGGGTGATGAGAACTAAGGGCAGACCCACTCACTGCAGACCTAGAAACAGCTTCTCTCTAGCTCACTGGCCGTTAGAAAGCAACAGGGGCTGCTGGGAGATCTGCAGTCAGGGGAAGTCCAGCACTCTCAGTAGTGGGAGTGCGTGGTGCTCTGCATTAGCTGCCTCATACTTACTGTGAAGATGTTGGAGCGCCGTTTGGACTGCTTGCGGATGGGTGTGGGAGTGTTGGAGGCGGCCACCGTCTCGATGCGCATCTCCCTCTGGCTTATGCTGGGGGTGGAAGGAACAGAGGAGGAGTAATCGTTGAATGCACCTCCTCCATTAGCAGCCTGAAACAGACAGAGAGGGAATGGGGATTGATAGATGGATGGATGGATGGATGGATAGATAGACAGATGGATAGATGAAAGCAATTAAGAAAAAGGAAAGGAACAAAAGAGATATAGTAATAATATTATCAGCATGAATTTGGGGAATTTGATGGGCAGCACATTTTATACAGTTTATTATAGCTCATTAAGGCCTCTTCTTCCATCCCAATTCTCAAACTTGTACTATGCATAGAAATATGGTGATAGGAAAGCACTTTCGAGTGTTCAGTAAGACATCATAAAAATGCATTTTGATACCACATTTGGCTTTGTTGCATACTTAGTACCCCGGGTAAACCATTTATTGCATTAAACATCATTGCTTCTAGAATTATTGTCACTGTTGTAGAACTATAATAAACATTTCTGTATTTAATTTATTTGTGATGGCAGATTTTTTCAAAGTTTTGGTGGGAAAAATTGTTACCATTTTACATGAAATGAAATATGTGCCTTCTGAATAACAACAAGCCAGTTCTTTACTCTGTGATTCAGCTTGCAGTTGGCATGCTAGCTGCTTCAGGCCAGGTTTTGGATGAATGAGGCTGATCCTAGATCAGCACAAACGCCCCAGACTCACCTGATTGATGTGTACAGAGGGGATGGACGCGGCTGGGACGGATGAGTGGCTGGGAGAGTTGGGCAGAGATTTACACGGACCAATCGAAAGCTGCTGTTTTTTCCTCAGTGCCACCACTTTCTGAGCAACTGCAATCACACATCATAAATATCACAACTGTGCAATCCATGCATTAAAAAGATTAGCCGTAAATACATTCATAATGTTACAAAAGGTTTCAGTTTCAAACAAATACTCTACTTTTGAACTTTCTATTTTCTTAAAAGAACAGTGAATTGGTTTCAATATAATAATAAAAAAAACTACATCACAAGAATAAATTACATTTTAAAATATATTCAAAGATAAGATTTCACAATTTTACTGTATTTGAAGACTCTTATAGTGTAAAGTATGCAAGTATGTGTATATTAGTTTGACATGAAAACATAACATTTAAGATATCATTTTTTTATATATTTTAAAATACATATTTTGTCATAAAAAAGTAATGAAAGGTAAAAATAAATGCAATTGAACATGTTTTGCACAGCCTGTCTAGAAACTAGCTGTTTTAGTCCTGCATATAACCAACTACAGTATGCATATGGGAACTTATTTATGACTACAAGCAGAAATACGACTACAAAGTCTCACCGTCTCCAGATAACAAGCGCATCTCTGTCTTTTAATTATTTCAAATGCAGCCAGAGGAGGCAATTACACGCAGGAGAAAACAGCAATCGTCAACACCCCGGCAATAAAGGCAGGGACGAGAGGAATCAGTCCTGACCACTACGATATTATTCAGTGCGGAGGAAACTGCAACACTGCGGAGCAATAAAGCTGCTGGAATTATCGCAGCCCCTGCATCCGCGGGAGGAGGTCTCACATGGATATATAGAGCAGCGATGCCAGATTACTGTACGGCTGCTGGATGAATTCTTATGTAATATGTATTTCTAGGTGCTGTGAAACCACTCTACCTCGGCTAGAGGGACACAAAAGAGATGTGTGGGCAGATTTCTGCAGCTTACGCTGGATACATTAATGCCACATGACGACAGTGGGTGGAAGAGAGCGCTATCAGTGAACTAAAGAGTGCCACTGATATTCCAGCTGGTTTTCAGGATTGTTCATATATGCACTAACCACTACAGACGTAAAAACACGCTCTTTGTTAGACGAGGAGATAAAAGCAGGATCCAGAGCAAAGACAGAACAATGCATGATGATGCATTCAGCATGTCTCACAACCAATCCTTTAAATCTGCTGATATGATAAAAGTGATATTGACCACTACTGTTGATTTATGATGATGCCAACTATTTTGTCTGATAAACAGCATGAAATTCATGTTTTAGCTGATTTGTAATTATTGCTTAACCTCTACTTTGAAACAATCATTAGACTACAACAATAAAACATAACATGCTAGTAGTTATTATAATAGTCACAGTAATAAAAAAAATAATAATGCATTATGAAATAACATTGATACTAATAATTCATTAAAAAAATTTAGTCTGTCTAAAAAATAATAATAACAATAATAAATATCGTTATTGATTTTGCTGTTATACCAAAAATAATTATTAATAATAATTATTATTACTATTGTTGTTGTTTTTCATTATGTTTATACAGTTTAAATGAAAATTCATTTATTTAAAAAACAACTAATAGTATTATTATTATTATGGTTGTTGTTGTTGTTATGTTCTTACAGTGTGTAAATGGAAATTATTATTTTTATTTATTGAAAAAATATTCAAACTGGACTTCTGGATAATTGGTTAAAAGTATTTTTAGATAATTCCACTGGCTTGGATAAATGTTTTATTTTATTAACCCCCACGGAGCCATGTGGAGCACTTTTTATGATGGATGGATGCACTTTTTTGGGCTTCAAAATCTCGACCATCATTCACTGCCATTATAA
Organism: Carassius gibelio; assembly: GCF_023724105.1. Classification (NCBI taxonomy): domain Eukaryota; kingdom Metazoa; phylum Chordata; class Actinopteri; order Cypriniformes; family Cyprinidae; genus Carassius; species Carassius gibelio. The sequence continues at coordinate 3,705,011 of NC_068394.1, read as the reverse complement.
CGCTTTCAAGAGGCAGGACATTTTTTTATATAACTGACTGTATTCGTCTGAAAGAAGAAAGTCATATACACCTAGGATGGGGTAATGAACTATCCCTTTAACTGCAAACCAGGTTAGCAAACTCACACCTGAGGATAAATACTTGAACTCTTAATACAGCGTTTAGAGACATTGTTATCACATCAGGCATCTCACCATCTTGAAAGACTCTCTCCACGTTAAGACCATAGGTGGAGCAGGTTTCATAATACGTGGAGCGTTTCAGGTCATTGGACAGCTTCCTAGCCCGGGCGTCATCTATCACTCTTGGGTTGGCAGCGCTGATGGCATCTAGAAATCATATAATGGGATAAGACACGGCATATTCATTTTTGGGTGTACTGTTTCTTTAAACTAGCTCTTCGGCACACATAATGACAGTAAATCATCTACATGTTCATAATTGTTAATTATGCAATTCATCAAAGAGCAATTTGCATACAAGTACTGGGTGAATGTGTAAGAAAGAGTCTTTTTATCCTTCCAAGACAAATGTACCATTCCGTCACCGTTAGAAGATGACTAAGCGCGAGACTTCCATGGCGGATTTAATGAAAACAAGTGCACATCGTGTTTTACGTGTCCTGTGTTCTACAGTAGAAGAATAATGGAGTCGGTGATGGTGTTGTGACTCACCCTGGGTCCCCACGAGCACCATGGGAACCTCTGCCGTGTTCCTGTAGCTGGAGAGACGCAGGAAGTAGTTATAAACTGTCTGGAAGCTGATCTCATCCTCCAAGCTGAAGACGAACACCACCGCGTCCACCCAGGCAGCAAACTGAAACACGTCAAAAAAACCTTCTCAATCCAACCATCTCGAAATAACTTCTTTTGACTGAGCCATCAGATTTTGCCTATTCTTTCCACATGAAAATATATTATAATGCATTGCAGTGATATTTTGAATCAGCATTTTTTTACTCTCCATTTTCATATTTATAGTCATTTTGTTTTGCGTTTTGTGTATTTAGTAATATGTTAAGAAAATTTGTGATCAGTAGGTTTTATATTTTGACAGAAATTAATAATTGTATTCAACAGGCTTGAATAAAAAAAAAAAAAAAAAAAAAAAATCACATTTCTTATTATAATTTAGAATTTTATATATATATATATATATATATATATATATATATATATATATATATATATATTATACACACACATATATAAAAGAAACATCTTTCATAAAACAAACAAATCTTATTTTTCAATGGTAATATTTGTGTGTGTGTGTGTGTGTGTGTATGTGTGTGTATTTTATTTATTTAATGTAATTATGCATGTATTTATATACATTTTTGTTATTTTATAACATCAAATTAAACCAAACTAAAGAAATTCTCCATTGGAAATTAGTAGAAATATAAAACATATACATTTTATTTTATTTTCATGTTTAAGTAGCAAATGTTTTTGCTTTTTTTCAGTTTTAGTTATCTAAAAGCCTCTATCCATCCATCCATCCATCCATCCATCCATCCGAACAGCTACAGAGTAATTTAAAGCAAACTTAGTTGTTTACTGAAGCCCACGTGTGAGTTATTCCTCTATTTGTTTTTGATTATCTGTAGGAGAATAATTCTAATCATGGATAAATTACACGACCAGTAACTGGAATTGTTTCGAAGCCCTGAGACGCACTCATTGACGTCTGCTTTAAATTTGAAGGGCCACATTACAAATTCTTGTGGTAATTTGCATTCTAATCAATTACACATTACCATAAAACCAGCTAAACGGAACACAGACTAACAGAGAATAATTATCGCCGCTATTCCACCAGGAGCTACACTGGCAGAAGAGTTTCACTTCAAATCCTCGTTCCCCGCTCGGCACGGCTGAAAGCTGCCATGAGAACCATCAGACTATAATTACACTGAGCCGCAGCAAATTGTGGAAACAGGGCCATCCTGAAATGGGCCCCACGGGGTAAGTACAGCGGTTCATCTCGACGGGGTCTCACGTCCCGCTCTCTGCTGGGGGAATGAGGACTGGGTGACACATTTGTGGAATATTTTAGTAGCTATTAGGACCGTTCTCTGCTTTTCTCAACTTTTGAAAAATGTTAGTTTCTCGGATATCATCAATTATTGTAACGCGGTGTCAGCATGCAGCCCCTGGAGCTGGAAATTGAACAAGATAATTAATGTGTTTGGTGTAATGCTAGTACTTAACATGGCAATATGTAAAAAAAATAAAAAAATATCCACAAAAGCAACAGTTAGATGTCCTTACATAACCAGAAAATGTCCTTAAAAAAAAAAAAGTGCTTTCTTCAGTGGAGAACAAAAGGAGATATTTTCAAAAATGTTCACGATGCTCTTTTCCATACAGTGAAAGCAAACAACGACCATTAAGTATGTTAATTTCCATATTTTTTAAATTAGTTTACCTGTGCAGTCATTTAAACACACTATGTTAATCTATAAAAACACTAATAATTGAATAACACTGCTACAAGTTATTTTTAGCAAATCAAAAAATATTTTGTCATGCATAAATTAATTTGGAACATACGAAATGATTTATTTTTAAACTTACTTAACTAATATTGCAATTCAATGCGGATTTCATTGTATTTTATAAATATTAATGACAATATTTATGATGCTTTTCCATCCTTTTCTGGACCTCAATAACCATTGGTCCATATATATCTTGTTGTACAGTTTTCTATGGAACAGAGCAGCATGAACATTCTTCATAACATCTCCTTTTGTGTTCCACAGAAGAAATAAAGTCATTCCATTTTGAAAACACACGAGAAATGAGGACAGAATAATAATAATTGTTTCTATAACTTAGATTTTAATCACATTTTTCAATAAAGCTTCATAATTAAAGGAACAACTAGACGTTTCTTGAAGCATTGTTAACAAAATCTAAAACTGCTTAAACTGTTTTCCTTATTTGAAATAAAGCTTAAAAAAATAATAATAAAAAAATTAATCTTGTCTTGGCAACTAGCCGAAATAAGTAAGATGAAGCTGAAGTACTAAAATTACTAAAACTGAAATAAAAATGGCTAAATTGAAGCTAAATAAAAACAGTTAAATAAAAATTACAATAGCGCACAATAAAATTATTAAAATAAGTGAATAAAAATAAAAATAAATGTCGCTATCAAAATATAAAAAAATACTATAATAGCATATAAATAATGCTAAAATACATTTTTGTATAAATGAAATACTCTAATAGTTTTTATTAAGATTTTGGCACAGTAAAAAATTTTTATATATATTTTTTTGTTTTCATTTTAATATTAGTTACATTTTTAAGTAATGTTGTGTGTTTTTGTGATTTTCAGTAATTTTTTAATGACTATACAGTTTTTATTTGAGGTTTAGTTTTAGTTATTTTAGTACATCAAGTTAAACTAAATTAAAATGAGAAATATTGTCTTGGCATTAAGCTGAAATAAAAAAGTATATATGAATAATATATATATATATATATATATATATATATATATATATTTCAATAATGTTTATTTCAAGTAAAAATAGTTTTTATGCTTTTAATTTTAGTTTTGGTTAACTACAATAACTCAATAAGGCTTACCTGCAGTTCTGGTGGGCCGCCTTCATCCCTGATCAGCAAGAGATAACTCTGTCCATCCACCACAATCTCCTTTTTAAACCTCCCTCCTGCAAGAACAAAAAAATTACATTACTTATACTGTTTCTACAGCATGGTCCTCTCTGAAGCTCATTTACCAGCAGGCAGTGAGCCGCTGACGTCAACGCAATAAATATTAAGGGACTGAAGATACACCCCTGAGGTACTCCCTCCAGCTCCATCAATCTGAACGCACAAACATTTCTAATTTTCAGCTTACGCATACCTTGTGGCAATTGTGGAGTGTTGGACAAGGGACAGAGAAAGAGAAGAAAGAGCCAATGAGTTAGTGAGCGTGTAAATGAGTGTTTGGGATGAATGTATTGAACATGACTAATGATTAAACCCATCAGAGTGCCGCCCATCGCTCCTGCTTCATTATGCATTATTTTGACACCAACAGTGAGGTGAGTGTCTGAGACTTTGATTTTTCACCCTTCATTTATTCCCTTCTCAACAGATGTTATTTTGTCTTTTTTCTCATTCCTCAAAGCCGCTGGCACTTGAAGCTGATGGAACTCTGATGCCATTGAGATTCCCTCAAATTAAATTGCACTTTTTTACAGTGAGAAAGTTTGTGGAGCCAAATGAAACTTGCCTTATGGTAATCTTTAGGAGAACAAAAGAGGAAGGATGAGATCTTCACAGATTATGACAGGTTAAAAAGACAAGGAAATAGAAAATATGAATAGCCTGGAAAGAAAAGGGCTCAATTTGGTTGAACTTCACCTGAGAGTGTTAGGAATTGAAATAAAAAGCCATTGAAAGGCACAGAATGTTACAGCGGCTTGGTACAGAAGTTATTTAACAATGTTAGCTGACAGAATTATAATATCATTAAAAAATTTAAATAACACAAAATAGAAATATAAAAAAATTAACAATATTTAAATTAATAAATTATTTGTCAAAGAAATAAACCATTTTAAACAAAAATATGAGCATATAATAAATTATATGATATATTGAAACAATCACAAATGACTAGAATTAGCTTAATTTCTATTTAAATAAATTAATTCAAAATTATTAATTCTTAGCTAATTAATTAAAAATATATATATAATAAATGATTAATTAAATAATAAAAAAAATTATTAATATGTTACATGAAAATTAAATACATAATTGTAATAATTTAAAAACAAGTGTTTTAATGTAAGAATAGTGATGAAAAATAGATTAATAAATAATATTAGCGTGTGTTTATATATGTATGAAGATGTATGTATGAATGAATATATATATATATATATATATATATATATATATATATATATATATATATATATATATATATATATATATATATATATATATTCCTAAATATATATTTATTTCAAATCTAAATAATTATTAATAACTATATTTTAATAATTAAACCATTATTAAAGCAATAAACCACAAAACAAATTGAATTGCTGTGATTATGTGAACAATGTTCATGAGGGAACTATATTATGCAAAATGTACTGAACCTTACTTGACTTTCAATTTCCAGTGTGATGAATAAACATGAAGTGATTCGACTGACTATTTTACAACATGTTTTGATCCATTATTTGATCTGACTGTCAAAAATTGAGGACAAAAGGTATTACACAAAATCGAAATTAAAAATGCAGAGCAATTAGAGCTGGACACCCTTGACATGCAACGTGATGAGAAAACGTGACAATGAAGCATAATGCATACTATTGCACTCTAAAGCAGTCAGCATTCAGTTCAGTTCATTAAGCACATGACCTTCTTTTACTTTAACGATTTTCTCCTGGGAAATGCATGATGGTGCTTGGTCACTCCTGAGCACCTTTTATTGGGAAACAATAATGATTGAATGCTTGTTGCACAGTGTATGACTGGAAGCCACATAACAAATCCTTCCTTCAAGTTCAGTGACCTCTGAGTAAACTGGCTTTAAGAGGTTCACCGAGGGCTCTGAAGTACAGCCTGACGGAGTGCTGAGGGATGTTAATAATAGCAAAGCGAAACATAACATAACCCTGTAGAGATTTCAGCCAGCGACCTCATATCAAATGAGAGATGTTGTCTATAAAGCCATTACGCCAAGCACACTACACTTCTAATTACTCCACCTGCGTCCCGAGATATTTTTACTCCATCAATGCTTCCCTTGAGACTAAAAGCAAAATAAAACGTGTAAAGATTCAGCACAGTTTTTGCTCTAACCTGTAAGCACAATAAATATGCAAAATAGCTTTGTGTGATATTAACTTAAACAACAGTTAAAAAAAAACAAAGTTGGATCAGAACATTTGTGCATCTCAGAGAAACATTGTGACGTTTCATTCTCAAATGAATCTGTTTTCAAATGAATCATTTGAGCCAATGATTCAATAGTCCATTCATAAAGACTACTCATGAAGTCACTGGCTTTGTTTTTTAAATGAATCAACCATTTGAATAAATCATTTGAATGAATGATTCAATGATTCACTAATTAAGACAGGCACTCGCCAACACCTACTGGTGGTTTAAGTGTCATATTTATTCATTTATGACGGGCCTAAACCAGTCAAGGTACCAGAAAAAAAAAAAAAAAACACATTAAGCAAAATAATGTTTAATTCTCATTATCGGAAAAAAACATTCAACATCATTTTTTGTTAATATTGCACACTCCGAATGCAAAAATAAATTATTTTAAAAAAATGCAAGGGATGCTTGTATGCAAAACAGACTGCAACTGTCTGAAAATCACTTTTACTTCTCCCCAAAGTCCACGATTTGAGAAATCAAACTCTATCAACTCTAAAATATGTGCAATAATTCTTGAATCAAGAAGCACCACTGAAAAACAGTTGTTAATTGAAAAGAGCTGAGTATAACTGCGTTTCCCTAGCACATTCACTGAAGCTTTTAAAGTAGGAGATAATTGCACTGGAGCCAGAAAGGGCATGTCTGAACATGTCAAGAGAGGACAGAACAAAAATCCCTCCAGCAAAGATTCCTGCTCATTCAGACTTTTGACAGAAAGAGGTGCAAAATAGATGCTTTTCATCTCTCAGCTTTTGCTGCAAAGGCTAAAAAGAAAATGACAAAAAGAAATCGAGCCTGACTGTCACCAGCAGAGGTGTGCGAGGCTTTTTTTTTTCCAACTTTGAAATTCAGTCCTGGTTTGGATCTTCAGGAATCTGTCGTTATGATTCTAATCTCTAATTTAGATTTCAGAGGGGCATAAACATTTCATCTCTCCGCCGTCACTCAAAAGTAAACGCTGAGGATTGATGACACTAGTCTAGACTGCCTGACCCTCTGTTGCCATGGCAACACCGGAGCAATCGAAGAGGCGGTGCATCGGCATGGAAACTCAGAGCATCGTCTGTGCAGGAGCCAATGACAGAGTACAAATTAAGATGAAGAGAAATTACAGTCAATTTCAGTCAAGCTTTGCTTAATAAACCCGGGAACATCTACCATTTAAATGTCTTAAAGGTTTTAAAATAATAAAAATAGCTTTTATGTTCCTGTGGCTCAAGTGGTAGAGCACTATGTTAGCAGAGCAAAGTTGTGGGTTCGATTCCCAGGGAACACATTAGGTAAAAAATGTATAGCCTGAATGCACGATAAGAGCGTCTGCTAAATGCATTAATTTATTTATTTTAATTGAAAAGAAATGAATACTTTTATTTGCAAGGATGCATTAATTTTTATCAAAAGTAACAGGAAACGTATTTCAAAATATATATATTTTAAATATTATGCAAAATATTAATCAAAAACATCCCTAAAAAAAGAAAATAAAAATTTAAGCAACACAACTGTTTTTTCACTGATAATAACAATAATAAAAAATGTTTCTTGAGCAGCAAATCAAAATGATTTCTGAAGGATCATGTGACACTGAAGACTGGAGAGTTATGATGCTGAAAATTCAGCTGCGCATCACAGGAATAAATTACATTTTAAAAATAGAACAGTTGCAATTGTGAATAGTGTAATACTATTTAAAAAATTTACTTTTTACTGTATTTTTGTTCCAATAAATGCTGCATTGCTGAGCACAAGTGACTTCTTTTAAAAATATTAACACATTTTAGCAACCCCAAGCTTTCAAACGGTGGTGTATCTTTTATAAAACCATAGTTTTATCACCAGATACCACATCATTGTATTTTTTTAAAGACATGTTAGAGCACAAGCTTTATTATAAAACATGATTGCCATTCATTTTTAATAATATATAAATAGTCAATAAAAATATCACATGGAAGAGCTTCTGTTCTGCCTCGGTGTGCTTCATAACAACATCAATGTACGGTTCCTGAATATCTATGATATTTTAGTTTAGCTTCTGAGGATCTCAAAGCGAATCCCTGATTTTCATTTTTCTCACTTCATTAGAAATGCATATTATTCCACACCGGTGCCACAGTCCGGTCAGAGAGAGTCAGCGAATCTGACTGAATGAGACTGAACTGTAAAAACAAGCCTGAGCGTCTGCTTCCTTCAAGAGAAACTCAGTGTGCATACAGGCATCCAACCAAACCCACTGGGCCAGGATACTCAACATTTTACTTCATTTTATGCAATGTGCCGCTTCTTCACCACGCTCCATTTTCAACCCAAGTTTAAAAATAAAAAGCTTTTTTTACATTTACAGCAAACATCTCATTTACAATAGCATGGACGCTAAAAACTTTGGCTAAAGCACTCAATTCATTCTGCAATACAAAAATTTACATTATAAGAGCTAAAATAAAATCTAAATCATCCCTTTAGAAGTGGAACTACTCGTTATGCATTAATTCTTGCAAACTGTCTTCACATAAAATGAACACAAATTTGAGTTATCCTTTCAACACTTAAATGTACTGTCTTGATATGATGATTAAACTGGACATAAGTTACTCAGAAAAGGTTGGTAAGTGATGTTATCATACTAGACACATGTCAAGACATTTTATGTTTGCTCTACGGTGATACTTTCAAAACAAGTTTTTTACAACCGATTCGAAGATAATCTTGCCTCAGAGACTTATTGTGTATTACAACACAAAGTGAGGAACGCCTCACTAAATTATGTACAGAATACTTCTTTAAATAAACATGCTACGATTTAAAGGTCTGTGACATTTTTAAGTGTGTTCGAAAGAAGTCCTTTACATGCTCACCAAAGGCTTATTTGATCCAAAATATAGTGAAAACAGCAATATTGTGAAATATTACAATTTCAAAGAACTGATTGTTTTATTAAATATATTCTCAAATGTAATTTATTCCTGTGATCATTCCTCAAGTCTTCAGTGTCACACGACCCTTCAGAAATCATTCTTATATGCTGATTTGCTGCTTAAGAAACATTTCTTATTATCATCGATGTTGTTTTGCTGCTTCATATTTTTAGGAAACCCATTTTTTCAGGATTCTTTAAATCAACAGGAAGTTCAAAAGTACAGAATTTATTTGAAACGGGATTTTTTTGAAACCTTATAAATATCTTTACTGTCACTTCTGATCAGTTTAATGCTTACAGAATAAAAGCAGTATTTTATTTCAATAAATTAAAATAAAAAACTCACTGACCCAAAACTTTTAAACAGTAGACTATTAATGCAATTAAAAACTAAGGTATAAAATGATACTTTTAACCTCAGTGTCAACCTAAAACCATTGCAGGGCACCATTGTTCATATAGAAATAAATAAAGCACACAAAAGACCATGTGAGAGTCTGCTCCGTGACAAACATGCTGCTCACTCACTCACCCTCGGGCGACTCCTCCTGGACATATGTTCCTGTCAGATACCGGTGAACTAATGCTGACTTCCCACTGGACAGGTTTCCCACGATGCCCTGCATGCAGAAACAGACATGTGTCAGGCCGGAACCGAGCAGACAGTGACAGTGTTTGGGTGCATAAAGCAAACAGAAGAGAAAACAAATGACTGGAAGACAATCAATGGGATTCATTTCAGGATATTAAAGAACTAATAAAACTTAAAGGTGCTCTAGCTGTTTTTGTGTACATTTGCCTCCAAGACAATAATCACTTTCATCAACTATTCACTACCAACAGATGGAGAACATCCGTTGTGCATCCAGGATTTCCTTCTGTCAAGCTTTCAGGAGTTTCCTCACACCTGACGCAACTGTTCTGTCTGTCAGTCCACGGGACGCCGACTGTTCCCCAGACAGCTTTAGAAACATGATGAGCACAGATTCACCCGTCTTTCCTCAAACACTGGAGGAACGACTAGATGAGCGCCGATAAAGACAGATGAAGTTTCTTTTCTCTCTTTGAAGTAACAGTCACTTTCTCCTGCACTGTGAATGTTAGTTTATTTGTTATTATTATGTGTTATTATTATGCTTTCAGCTAACAAGACAAACGGCTCTGATGAACACATTTTCAATATTAAAATTCCTTTTCACAGAATTCCAAAAATGTCCCCAAAATTAATCATAGTAAATGTGAAATTCATTCTAACCAACATTCAAAACTAACATTTAAATCATAAGGTATTATTAATAATAGCTAAAAGTCTCAATAGCAAAACAATCTCTTATGCAACATTTTTGTAAAGAGTTTTATAATGATTGATGAATTAAAAATGGCTGTAAAAATTTATTATATGTAATAAATAATATAATATAGAATAAAAAATAATATTATACGATTTAATTATTTTTAGTATTATTATTATTATTATTATTATTATAGCAGATAAAAATATTTTAATATGCTAACAGAATGTTTACCCTAATATATTCTGATATACACAAGACCAATTAAATTAAATTAAATAAAAAAGTTAAATGTCCATTAAAAAAAATGGCAACTTTGATATTTGATATTGATATTTGATAACAATATAATTCCAATAATTCAATCAATTTAATACACATATGTATACAATTAATAAACAATTATTACAAATATAATAATAATAAAAAAGTAAAAAAAATATATAATTATTGAATAATTATATACTACTCATTATTATTGTAATAGCAAATAATAAGATTTTTTTGATATTTAAATTACTTAACACAATTTTTACATTGATGAAAAAAAAGTGAATAAAAAATCTAAATACAATATAAATACTATAAATACACACACAAATACACACACACACACACACACACACACATATATGAAATGGCAATAATTGAATCAAAATATAAATGCATTAAATAAATGCTAAAATCAGCCATTGACCATGTACATCGTGCATCACTAGGACCAGCTTGAGCTTCATAAGGGCACCGAATATTGCTTTCGTCATGGAAATGGAAAAGCTCTGTCCTTTCTTTTCCCAAAACACCACACATCCTCCTCCGTCATCATTTTAACAGCATTCGGGTTCATCGGAGGGTGGTGTGTACTGTTAACAAGGTTCAAACAGTAACCATCTTCCTCAATAATAAAACATCGCGTTGCCTCATAATAAGATGCGTTTTTTAAATTGGATAATTATGATTCTGGAGTTGGATTATTCTTCCATGAAGCTGATACTGATACTACTAAAACTATGATCTACATAATTGTATGCATATTTTTGTACTACTAAATGATCCTTTTACAGTGTAAAAAAATGAATATAGCATAAATGGAGTTATTCTAGTCACATTTTGACAGTGATATTCTGTATGAAGCATCAGTGAACTTTGGTGGTTATTCTGAGGAAACGTCAGCAGAATAACTGAAAGAGTGACACGAGCAGACGTATCGTTACAGAGAGAGACTGACATCTCACTGCTTGCTGAACATATTCAGGCATAAAGTTAAGAGATAAAATGACAAGACAAAAGATGGGAAGATCACTCACCACTTTGAGCTCTGGTACTGATCGACTTAATGTCCATTCCTGACTGTTAACGAATGAATCTGAAACGAAACAGACAGAAAACTTAGTACGTGATGATGTCATTCACTGACACTACATGTTATTGCTTATACACATATGTGACCCTGGAGCACGAAACCAGTCTGACGTCTCCGGGGTATATTTGTAGCAATAGCCCCAAAAAAAAAACCATTGTATGCATCAAAATTATCCATTTTTCTTTTATGCCAAAAATCATTAGAATTCTTAGTAAAGATCATGTTCCATCAAGATATTTGGTACATTTCCATTGATATTTAAACTTTATTTTTGATTAGTAATATGCATTGCTAAGAAATTTCATTTGGACAATTTAAAGGTGATTTTCTCAATATTTTGATTTTTTTTTTGCTCTCTCAGATTCCAGACTTTCAAATAGTTGCATCTCAGCCAAATATTGTCAGATCCTAATAAAACATCCATTAATTCAGATGATGTCTAAATCACAATTTCAAAAGATTGACACTTAAGACTGGTTTTGTGATCCAGGGTCACGTATAACAATCTATACGGCCATCAACAAGGAATATAATTACAGAAATAATTAACAATAATCAAAAAATCATGAAAAAACAGATTCATGTAAAAAAAAAAAACATTTTTTCTTAAGAAAAATAAAATATTTTATATTTTAGTCCTCAAAGTTTTTATCACATTTTCTTGGTTAAGTAAACATTACTGTTACCAGAAAAAGAAATGGAAAAAATAATCTAATATTGTTTCATTAACAATGTAACTAATATTCTATTTTTAAAGCCAAGTATGAAACTCATCATATTAGTGTTTTTAATTCTTCTTTAAAAACAAATAAAAAAAGCAATTTGTAAAAATAAAACAATTTATTTTAAATGCTGCTATTAAACAAATATTAATTATTGAAATAAGCCTATTTATTTCTCAACCTTATATATATTTATATTTATATATATATATATATATATATATATATATATATATATATATATATATATATATATATATATATATATATATATATTTCTTTTATAAGTTTCTTTTATAAGTGTCCCTCCTTATCTTCATAACAGACAGCCTTCAAAAACAGCACCAACTGTAAATGAAAATGATGTCTTCCCCTCATGCATAAGATCACAGGCTTAATTGTTACTAATAACCATGTTCGTCATGTTGGCTACATGGACTCACATGACAGTGAAAACACAAACCTCTCTGGCCCAGCTAAATCCTGCCCATGTCCATGCCACACACACTATCTGTCGTGCAGCGATTACTTCATCACAGCGGCACGTGGGCAGCCTTGTTTAAAGCACCATACACGTCTGTGGCACTGCATTGTTTGGTTAATTTTTCACTCCGCTGCTCTTGTCCAATCTAATCAAAATGACTATTCAAAGCGTCAGGGAAGAGAAGCTAAAACCCCTCTGTGGATTGAAGGAGATGAAAAACTAAACTGCAAGCGAATATTTCCATGCATAGCAAACTAGAGACTCATTCAGTTCTCGTGTGATGGTGAGAACATGGTGTGCTAAGTGTAAAGCACAGCAAGTCAAGAGGTGTTTTCTCCGTCCTTCATTTAAACTTGATGTCTCACCCTCTCTTCGCACTCAACAAAAAACTGCTGAAGTGACTCAGATGAGATTCTTCCTGCTACGCTCAGCAACATGCCCTGATGAAACCAGGCGTTTTCAACCTCCATCCTCGCCCTCTCACACGGATCCATGGAAAAGTGGACGTACGCCAACAGGCAAACACATCTGACAACCACACCTCGCAATCCCACCATATTACCATACTTTTCCCAAAGATGTTTCAAGTCAAAACAAATCAAAGTAATTCGACTTCAGATGTCGGCTAACAACTGGCTACACATGATCTAAACTCGACTCCGGTATCAAGTAAACACTGTGGTATTTTGGAGCGCCAGATGTAAATGTCACTGAAATGAAACCCTATTGCGGTAAAAAGCGCTGTTGCACTTCTGTTTGATGGGTTTTCTTATGTAGGGTGATCTGCAAACAAAGCGCTTTTCGGGTCACATGGGAGCTGATGCAAACTTTATTGTTATCAAACTGAAGAAAATATGACTCAGAGTTTTAAGAGAGGGCAAGGCCGTCGCAGATCGCATGGGAGAGCGTTTAGAAATAGTGCTGAGTGCAAGTTCAGCTGGAGACTTTTAGAGATGCATGGAAATCAATAGGCATTTTAAAGCCTCCTTTGAAAAATGCAGAGCATTTTGGTTAAATTAATGGTTAGGATGCATGTCTCAAGGTGTTTATGTTCTTTTGCACTCTTAAACCAGAAAGGAAATCCTTTGTGCCTGTACAACAAGCTTTCAAGTTTTCTTTGATGTTTTTTTCTAGCTTTGCACCCTTTGATGTGCCCTCACACCATTTCATACCCTACCATTGAAACTCACCAAGGCCGGCAAGTCATCCGAATTCCATCTGAGCAGACCTGTAAGCAGAGCCTGGCACTTTGTACGCAGGTGAGGGAAGAAGGTAAAGCCTTCCGGGCTTAAAGTACAAAGAACTCACAGTTACAGAAAACAGTCAATATCCAGGAACGACCTGCTTGTCAAACTACCAGGGCATGTAGCGACAGGTACGTGCAATCCGCAGACATCAGCTTTGGTCCAAAATGCTCTCAAATTCAGCAAACACACCTACAGTCAGGCTGTCAGTCAACTTTCGTCATCCGGGGAGCTTGGAGAGGATAGTTTCCTTAGTAACTAGTGAAAATAAACTCAAGCAGATGCCAAGGGTGTAAACCTCCCTTTATTTAAAATTTCCATTTGACGAATGACTAATTGTACTGCCTAAAACAAGCCCTGTAAGTCATTTGTGGGAGTTTGTTGTGCTAAAGCGAGCTTTCCGAGATATACCTGAGTAGGTAATGTAAGTAGATTGTTACGATCAGCGCCAATGATTAGGTGATGGACGATTTCTAGTTGGATCACTTTACAGTGGCAGTGTCACTGCTTCTGCCCAAATACTGTCCATTAACATAAAACATAACATGAAATATAGCACAGAAAAAATAATAATTAAGAACAATCATTCATTTTAACATTCTGGTCAAACTTGTGCTGAAATGTGTTCTTCCACTACATAATAATTGCTCAAAACATCTCAAGGTGTGCTGCCAATAACATCATCTTGTACCCTGAAACACGTCCTCCTCACTCAAACATAAGGACAGCTCCATTTCAATAGCAGATGTGCTAGCGTCTCTCCGCTGACATTTCAGTCATCTTGTGTTTGCAGACGTTTCATTCAAATTACATATTGCAACCCGGCATCTTCAACAGCTAAAGATCTCGCAATGCGTTTGCAAGTGAGACTTCACTACTTAAAGACAAAACATCATAAAAACAAATTTGCATTAATCTTATGCAATGCGGTACACATACTTATTACAAATATTTACATCTAAAAAAAGGACCCAGGCAAAACTAATACATTTTCTATCATCAAAATTAATGATTACAAGGGATTTGAGGTGATTTAAGGTTGAGCGCTATGTATACATCTTGTCTCACTCTACGTAACTTAATCCCTTTTTAAAATCACAGCGTAAATCTCTGAAACTGCACTATTTGTCTTCACTACCTCTGAGACGACGCAGAAGCTGCAGGCAAAAGATTGAACAGACAAGGAACAAAAACATGTTTAAAATATCATGAGGTTGTTGTCTGCATGCCAGGTTATGATTTAATCTTTAGAGATGTGGAAGCGAAAACAAATCCCAACTCCAATCCCATGAGAACAGGATTGTTTCGTACAGTATGGTCCAAAAGGAAAATAATTCCAAATTAGAAGCTTCTGACAGTCAAACAGAGTCATTCAATTATTCCCTCTCTTTATCTGTCTGCCATCCATCCTTGACTCACTCCTGGAGTCTATTTGATTACCTTGAAAGCGTTAATGATTAAACAAGATTTGATGGATGCTTTTTTGATTCCTAATTCAATTGCAGTGCTGACTTACGCTAGAAGAAAACTCCTCTTGGAGCCAATTAACAGCTCAAGCACACACACACTCCAACAGAGCCAAAGCACTCAGAGTGAATAATGCATTTAACCTCTTATTATGCCTGTCGGTGCTGCCCAAGCCAGACCTTCAATATCATTTTAATATTTAATCAATTTGCCCTGCTCTCCAAGGCTACATCCTGGCACTCTTCAGACAAAAAAGCAGCACCTTTTCCTGCGTCAGACTGGGATGTGGAATGAATTTATGCATTTTACACAACTTACCTTGACCTTTGCAGAAACCAATGCCAGCTAGAGTCTCTATAGCAACAGAATCTGGCTTTTTATTTCTTGCAGGGGGGTGGCTGCCAACTGCTTGGCTTTCAGTGCACAGCTCAGATTTGTTGCCGGACAATGGGTCTTTCCTCTTAAAACGACTAGTAATTAGCTGCCAAAAACTAGTCTCAGGTTGCAAATGTTTGGTGGGCTTTGTTAGTTTGGGAGGATTGAGAGGGACCTCCAAGATGGCCACTCTGCCCCGAGTTTGGTACTGAATGCACTGTGTGGCCCCTCGATCCTCATCTTTCTCATGAGCTGGCGCTAACATCTTGCCAGTAAGATAGGAAAATGGGCGAGTGGTTTGCATAGATTGTTCTCCGATACTTGAAGTGCGTCTCCATTCAGTCCGATTCTCTTGCTCGGGATGATTACGATTCCGCCTCATCCTTAGACTCAAGCTCCTCCGGAGGGATCCGAATGTTGTCTTCGGTTCTTCTGTCTTCTTGGGTTCCTTTAGCCTTGTTGAAGTTTGTTTCGCCACCACTTCCTTAGCAGTTGCCTGTCGACCAAACCATCTCCATCGGAAGCCCGCACGAGGCAAACTACCAGTGAAAGTGGAAGCATCGTTTGCGAGCTTATCCCGGCATCCAATACGCTCTTTGTTAAGCTCCAGAACAGTCATGCTAACAGGCCGCGGTTTGTTCTTGCTTTTTAAAGTCCGACTTATTGGCGGTTCTTCTAGTGGAAGAGGAAACAAGCTGACAGAAGGTGGCATGTCTGGTTTTAGACCGTCTATCGCACGCAGCTCGGCACGTCTTGTCCTACACCGCTGGACCACATCTGGGCAACCTTGGTTATTTAGGATCGTGGTAGGCAGGAGATTGCTGTTTGAGTGGGTAACTGTCAACAAACAATCATTGAGAGGTTTTGTAGAGCTGTCTTGGTGGTTGATCGCGGTGTTTTGGTGTGTCCTGTTATCGTCTGGGAAGACGTACATGCTCACGGCTCTTCTGCTGCCCAGGAGGCGAAGCCCATGTGCAGGCCTTCGCAAGACCGCCACATGAGGTTCTGTTGCATTTTCCAGAAAAACAGCATTACAATTTAGTTCCTTAATGGGAATGTGGCAAACATCAGCACCGAGTTCTCTGGTCCATGATTTATCTTCCCTAGCCAAGTCAAAGTCTTCCGCAGACGTTTGTTTCAAACAGCTGTCCTGGAGTAAAGGAGGTAACTGGTCCGTCCTCATTCCTAGTACCTCCCCTTTCCTCCACCCCCCATTCCCCGTGCTGCTCAGGTAAAGCCACCTGTTGGGCTTTCCAACTGCACTCCTCCTCTGCCCCGGGCTTTCTCGACGTTCCTCCCTCTGATCCGCCTCTTGTCTTTCGTCACCCTCCTCCTCCTCCTCTCCCACGATGTTTTTTACAACTACTAGCTCAGCCTCTCCTCTTCTCTCAGCCCCTCCCGAAGGCGTCATAGTCTGTACCTCCTTCTGGAGTCCCATTCTGGAAAACTTTTTTCACCAACAGATTTTCACCAACTTTGTCTTGGTGAAGCAATGTGATTCTACCTTTAAAATTCACATTTAATATCATGGACACACTTCCACAAGCTTGGTCTCTGCAACTTCAGCACTCTCTCTCTCTCTAACACAGTCGCTCTCGTAATCTTTCACCTCCAGGCCACATTCCAAAAGCAAGCAAAATCCCTCACCTTTGACTTGTGAGAGATGGAGACCGAGTTGAGGAGAAAAAAAAACTTCAAACAAGCCCCAGCATGACCTCACTTTTACCTTGCAGGGGATTATGGGGGGAATTATGCACTCATTGGCATGATGAATGCACCCACAGATTAAGTCGTCTTTGGTCTTCTCCTACTGTCAAAAACAGGTCTGTGCAACCCTGCAGTCAGCAGTGTAGGAAAATTCCTTAATGTTCAGGTTCTTGGCATGAGAGAGAGGGGTCTGTTTGAACTTCAAGCTGTTCCCATATGTCCCAAGGATAGCAGCAAAACAAGGAGCAGAATCTTTTGTCTCCTTAAAGCGAAGCCATTGCCGAGGCACCTGTAGAGAAATCCTTGTGGGAGTTACTGCTGTGACTGAAGATTAAAACGGAGGGTGCCTGATGCTTGAAGCGGCGAGTATCTTCTGCACGGTTACCAACATTTGCACCATCCTAAAAAAGCATCCAAATTAAAGGGCATTTTGTAGAGCTTCCCTTTCCCAGAGCCTGCCTCGGTCATTCTCTCTTTGGCTCCCTTGTTCCTACCCTCCCATCCAAAACTGCCCTCCCTCGCAACTGCATTTCCTCATCCAAATGAACATGACAGAAATTGGCAAACAAAACTGGGAAGCTCATTTCATGAAGGCAGGATGAAATGCCAAACAATTCCCCAGTTTTCTCATGCAAGTTTTGCATATGCTAAAAGAACTGCATGTAAAATGTTTTCTCCATCACTTACGGAGCGGAGTCTTTAAGTGTTATAGGAAAGAAAGTTAATGTGCAATGAAAATGAAATGATTTCCCTAGAGTCAGTGGAACTAAATGTGCATGCAGAAGTTGTCTCCACTATGAAAATACATACAGAAGAATTCAAAGCCTCTACCCAATATCCAATAGTTTAGCTTTGCTATTAAGATGGCTTGCTAAGATTCAGTACAACATGAATATCTGTTCCAAATATGGAGAATCTGACTTGCCTATAAGCCATCTGGATTCGGAAAACAAGGGAGCATATTTTGGGCTTGTAAAGAGCACCCACAAGTGGTTCCAATGAAAAATACCCCACCAGTCCAGTACTACTAGAGTGCCATAGAGAAAAACTATTAATCTTAGACTCACTTGACAGCGTTTAAACAAAGATTCCTGCAGTGTAATGGAATTTGTGAGAGGAAGTATGTCAGTTGGTCTTACAGCTGCCATCTGACAGACAAAAATACAAAATCAAAGGCAGCAATTTTGTCTGAGAACAGTTTATTTATTACTTAATTCATAAAACATCAGCCAAAACTTCAAATCAAACAGATTTGTAAAAAGATGCTAAACAATACAGCAGCACTCCTTCCATTTTCCTTCTTTTTTTGCTCTTTAGAGCTACTTCCCCACTTTTCTTTCCTTTTCTTACTGTCTTTCCTTTCGTCAGTTTCTTTCCTTTCCTCCATTCTTTCTGTTTCTTTCTCTTGTTCTCTCCTTCTTTTCCTATTTTCAACTTTCCCCTCATTTTATCATTTCTTTTTTATCTTCCTTTTCCATTTTTATCTTCCGGCGTACAGATGAAATGAGTTTGAGAAGACCAGTCAACAGATCAAGACGATCTGTGCTCTGATCTCCATCCTATGAATTAAAACTTTCTATTTATATTTCTATAAGAAGTCTTTTTGGAAAGAAGTTTCTTGGCCATAGACCACTGGTATCTTGAGCTTACACCCACTCAGATTAAGATCTTTGATCAATTTCCAATTTGTATAAACTAATAAATTAAATTACTTGGACATATTTGAGAACATAATGGCTAACGGTTTCACTTTAAAGCCATATTCAGCCTACCAAACATACCCATTTTTAGATTTAGCTCCTAGAAGATCTTATTAAAACCTCATCCAAAATGATACCTCTTGCTATAATTATTTAAAACACAACGCAACAGCCGAAACATCACACGTATGTCCCTGACGACTCCCTATTCATTCACTACAAAAATAACTCATGTAAATAACTTTATCATACCTGAAATGCCTTCACTTTTACAGCTTCCACAGCACTTCAAATACATCTAACATCCAAGCAACAAGTTCAAACGTCTACAAAGTTCAATATTAATACCATTTTCCCAAAAAGACTCTAGTAAACAGATGACACAAAGACATGGATATTTGGTATTTACAATTTTTCCTTAAAATAAAAAAGAAAATCTGAACAGTTCAGGTTTTTAATGACCCAATGACAGCATTAGAGCAAACGCTACAAAAAAATGGAGCATGAATCAGTACCTGTGTTGATCAGACAGCAACTAACACCTGTAACACATGAAACGGATTACTTTCCTTTGAAGAAGGATTTATTACCTGTGTCTACCGCGTAAGAATTCGTCACCCCCATAACCTCCACTGAGATCAAACAGTCCTCTTCGTCCCACTGCTGATGGTCGGGTCTCGGCCGTCTTTTCCCTCCAAAACACATCATGATGACGACTTCCCCAAACTACAGGAATATCCACTGACATTATCAGGCCAAGACCAAACTAAAAACCCAAGTTCAGGGTCCGAATCATCTTCTATTTAAGCATGCTCTTTAAATGAGATGGCAAAATCCTAGCACTGCTTTTGACAGACTGACTAACGTCATGCTCAGTCCGGGTGAGGAGGAGGAGGTGGCAGACAGGAAACATGTCCACCCTCTGTAATCCCTCATGAGAAGGAGGAGGTAACCACGGCCTCCCTTGCTCACCTGAACCTGGAGTAGGATTAGTTTAATCCTTACCCAACAGGAAGTCATTGGTGCATTCTCCATCCCTCCATTCTGATGCGAACACACACACACAGAATCGTGATCATGTTCGACTCCGTTTTGGAGTAAAGCACGGCTCGCCCTTTCAAAACTAGCTGAACTCATCAAGGTATCTGTGCAATGCTCTGACGCAAGACGCGCCACTGATATTTCAAGTCCAACCACAACAAGGCCGTCTGTGATAAAACATTCCTTTTGTCTTAAAAGTCGGATTGAGCAAACATCATAAATGCAAAAATCTCGAGTGTGACAAAAACATCAGTCAAATCTCCACTTCATGAAACCATTACAGAGATGCACAGGGTTGCTCAAAAAAAAAAAAAAAAAAAAAAAAAAAACTATACAAACATAATTGGAATAATGGAATGCATTTAATTAACGAGGTCCCATAGAAATGAGAGCACATAAAGATCATATCGACTCAACATCTCATTACGTTTTCATTAAAAACCACCGCGCCATCGGCAGTACCGTCTGCGAGGCTAAATGGATACAAATACTGATGGATGACAGAAAACACACATTTTGCCCTTGCGAGGTGGTGAAGCGAACACAGAGCATTAGATATGCCTTTCATTTATACCGATTTAATTATGCAGACCATCAGAAAGTGGGTTTCCGAATGGTTTTTTTTCACCCTCGGGGTGCACCTTTATTACTGAGAACCCTTTGGAAATTGGCCTGCCAGTCTAATTAAAACAGAAAAACTGATTACGGTCACACAATTAGGCCCTCTTCCCTTTTTCCTTTTAACACTTTTAATGCTGGATGAAAGTGACACAAGCTGCATGCCAATCTCTCTTGTCTTTCTTACGAAGACGCTCCGGAAAAACAGTAATGTTGTGAAATATTATTACAATTTAAATACAATGTAAAATCTAATTTTATTCATGTGATCAAAGCTGAATTGAATTGAATTTTTTGGCACCACTGCACAATATTTTTCAGGATTCTTTGATGAATAGAAAGTTCAAAATAGCAGAATAGATTTAAGATGATACTAATTTCTTTCAACAAAAATAAATAAATAAATGCACGAATAAATAAATAAATGAAACCCTAAACCTTTAAACGATATGGTGTAAATATTGCAGTTAAATATTATGCATTATTAATATTTTGCTGGGAAAAGGAAAGACCAGTTCAGAAAATCAATTTCAGAAAAAAATATTACCACCAAAAGTATGAAAAATATGTTTAGCTAAATCACCAGGCCTTAAAGCATGCCAGCATCTCTAAATAGCTTTTCAGTGTGCAACTACTAGTCCAAAAATAATGTGACTATTTGCTAATATGCTTTTCTTGCAACCTGCATATATTCTGTTGCGTATATTAAGCCAATATAAATCGCAAACAGATTCTAAATCATTAAGACTAATCATAAATGCAACATTACCTTCTAACAATTTGTGTCCATAGACATACGCACCAGCAGGGGGCAGTCTGTCTTCTCTCACAGAGGACTGCTGAACCTATTAGTTCAGTTCATAAATCAAGTCTAGCATCATTAAATCTAGATTTTGTCTGTATAATATGTGCTTCCACATAGCTGCCAACATCTTTCACCCAATTATATGCTTCTAATATTGAATATTGACATTGCTCCTTGACACACAACAACAAATCGTTCTGTAATTATAAGGAATTAGCATTTTTCAAGCTGCACTGCAGTCCAGGTCAAAAGCTGGGGGTCCCGGTGAGAACGTGATCATGTGGAGGGAACGCACGGGAGGTGTGGAGCACTGTAGTGCAGTACAGTGATGTTACGTAAGGTAAGACGCTCACCGAGTGGAGAATGAATCAAAGAAAGAGTGCAGGATCCGCCGGGATGCAGATAGTCAATTGATACTGACTGAAGTTTAATTAGGGTTCGTAATGAGTTGTGAACGCCTTTATACTCACATAAAGTGAAGAGCCAGAGATATACAGTATGTAGGGTTTATAATGCTTTTGTCTACACATAAACACCTCCTAAACACTTCAGTTTCTAACTACAGCTGCATTATGTTGTGCTTTGTTTTTGCCATGATGCATCAGTCATAGAAAAAATTGCACTGATTTTCACTTGATCCTTATCTTACTGTAAATTATTTATCAAAGAACATTGTTAAAAATATTTTTAAAAAAGTATAATAAAATGTCAATTTTCTCCTTTTTGATTATTTTAGTGTTGTTACTGTTAACTTAAGTTAAAATAAAGCTTAAATCTAAATATTAGATAAATCTTGGAATTGGAAATGTTAATACTTATACATTATATAACACTACATAAAATAAATTTAAGATGGAATACCGACATCACTAAAAGTAATACTGAAAAAAAGACAAAATTAAAAGTTAAGAGAAAAATAAACTTAATATAGTGCATTAGATGGAACTTTAAAATCTTTCAAATACATGTCCTTATTTGTTTAGTTGTATTTTATATTTTATCTGTATCTATCTGTATTTTTAGGCTCTGTTAGTTTTATCTGTATGCACAATGGGTCTGAGAGTAACGCAATTTCAATTCTCTGTATGTATGTACTGTACATGGGGAAGAATTGACAATGAATTAGCAAGTAAAATGAATGAAAAATTTGGTATATAAAAACTGAAAATAAAACAAAATAGATGGAACTTCAACTCATTGAAATAAAATAATTTAAGTTAGTATAGTAAATGACTACAACTAAAACTGAAATAAAATAACTGCTGCCTTGGGTTTATGTTGACTTTAAGTGTGTCATTTCTGTGCCAGATGAGCAAAACAACATTATCTTTCTAGATCAGTTCCCCAAGACCTCTCGCCCCTTCTGCCTTTCATCATCCATTTGCCAGCCAAACAGGAAGTCCCGCCCACGAACCCACCTCATTGGCTAAGCCAGAAGTTAAGGCCACGCTGGACATCTCAAAACCAACAGAGCACAAATATAGCTTTAGGAAGTCCACTTTAAAATGGCTTACTTAAAGTTTTCTCTGCACTTAACTGAGATAAAAGCAAGGATTTTAACAAAGAATTACACACTTCACCTCTGACAGCAGCTTCCTGAAAAAGCCTGCAAATCTGCTTTCCGGGTCTCTTCCTGGTCTGGTGGGGGTAGGGGGGGGGTGGGCTGGGTTCAGACACCAGATTTAGCCCCACTACTGTCAGCCTGCTATTTGGGCCGCGCTGATGACTAGGTGTTAAACGGGTGACTAAAGCACTGGAAACGATCTTAATGGAATGGAATGACTCAGCGGAGGAATGAACTCGCACACACACAAACACGACCACGTCACGTCACGATAACCTTCCTCCTCTTCTGTATCAAGAGGCCACATTAAACCCTGTTTCACTGTGATCTCTATATTATGTCAAAGCTGAAGTGTCATCTTTACAGTCTTAAATATGTTCATAATATGCAGGGATGAGCAGAAGTAGGCTGATTTCCAGTGCCACACATCCATACCGGTTCAAGCACTGTTTGGAAATCCTGTTTGAACACAGTCATTATATTTGCAATTAACTTGGTGACGCTAATGCCACAGAAATTACAGCTTTATGTGGGTTTGTATTACATAACACATGCCTCCTCAAATCTATCCTGATCGTGTCCAATGTCAGAGAACAAAGAGCATAAAAACAGAGAAATAAACACATTAACACTTTTAATTTGTTTAAATATGTTTTTTTTATGTGCACCAGTTCACTAATGCATTCAAACAATTATAAAAATTATGAAATTGAATATATTTTAATAACTGCCTATCTGGTAATGATTTCTTGCTAATGTTTGTTAACTACTTAGAGCAATTAAAAACTAAAGTAATTAGAGTAATTAAAAACACTAACAAAAAATTGTGTATTCAGTTATGAATATGAAAATACATTAAGTTTTGTAACTATAAAGTGATTTGTTGCACATTATATAATCATTTTTAATATTAGAATATGATAGTTGCAATACATTTTGTTATCTTAATCTTTTAATATTATATTATAGAATATAATTAGAGATTATTTAAGTGATTTGTTATAAGTATATCAAAATATACTACATGCATTTGAATGCACTTATTACATGATAATTGCAATGTTTACGTTATCATGAGTATTATTTTTGAGATCATTACATTTGCAAAATATCATTGTAGTTCATTCTAAGTCATAATACTTTCGTTATGTCGAGATAACGAGAAAATTAAGTCATAACGAGAAAACAACTATTTTTATGTCGAGATAACGAGAAAATTAAGTCGTTATAACGAGAAAATGACTATGTTTATGTCGAGATAACGGGAAAATAAAATCGTTATAACGAGAAAACAACTATGTTTATGTCGAGATAACGAGAAAATTAAGTCATTATAATGAGTAAACGACTATGTTTATGTCGAGATAACGAGAAAATTAAGTCATAATGAGAAAACGACTGTTTATGTAAAGATAACGAGAAAATTAAGTCATTATAACGAGAAAACAACTATGTTTATGTCGAGATAACGAGAAAATTAAGTCATTATAATGAGAAAACGACTATGTTTATGTCGAGAAAATTAAGTCATTATAATGAGAAAACGACTGTTTATGTAAAGATAATGAGAAAATTAAGTCGTTATAACGAGAAAACGACTATGGTTATGCCGAGATAACAAGAAAATTAAGTCGTTATAACGAGAACGACTATGGTTATGTCGAGATAACGAGAAAATTAAGTCGTTATAACAAGAAAACGACTTTGGTTATGTCGAGATAACGAGAAAATTAAGTCGTTATAACGAGAAAACAACTATGTTTATGTTGAGATAACGAGAAAAATTTTGTCGTTATAACAAGAAAACAAGAAGGAAAAAAATAATAATGCATGGCCGCTTAGAACTTCCGTAAATATCAGATGGTAATACCACCGTATTTTTTATATAAATCACAATAATAAATTACATACATAGCATAAACCATGAAAAAAAAAAAAGAAAGAAACACTGGTGGATTCCACAATGATGGTAATATCATGTTATTTTCTGAAGTACCTCAGTACTATTCAAGTATCATGATATAATGATTTTCAGAGTCATATCATGGTACTTGAATGCTACTGTCAGGTACTTCAAAGAATGATGCAGCTGTATTATCATGATGTCATCATAGCAGTGGTATATGTTGATGATAATTCCACAGTACTTTTTCTAAGCCTATAGTTTGACCATTTTGTGCTCTTATAATTGTTAAAATGACACTACATTGTGCAAATCATACACAAAGACACAAAAGCATCCCAGCTGAACTCTTCCTTCAAGCCATAACTGCTCCTCCCCGCCTCCATCACCATGACAACATGCATCAAAATGCCTAGCCGTTTCCATGGGACCAAAAAGAGAGTGCTCCGGAATTTTAAGGACCTTCAGTCATTTCCCTGAATGAATAAGAGCTAGTCAAATCTTCATACGTAACAAGGTTGACAATAACCTTCAGCATGAGAATGATGACATCACATTTAGTTAAGCCACTGACAAACTGGGTCAAAGTTAGTTAAAGAATGTTTCTCATCTCCTCAACTGAACACAAACTCATATATTACAGGAGAGATGAACGAACGATGAAAAGTGGACAGTACTTTGATTGACAGCTGCAACAACCAATCACAACGCCAGCTATTAGAATGCTAAAAATGACAAACCTACACAAATACCAACAATATCAAAGAAGTAAAATGGTGCCTAAAAATTATACAAATTATTATTAATGCTGCCTTAAAATGATTATTGTTATAAAACTGTAGGAATACCAATACTCCTACCAGTTATTATTTTTAACTAAAACACTATTGTTAATTAAAAACCTTATTTGTCAACTGAAATAAACCTGAAATAAAATGTAAATATCAGATAACTCAATTAAAATTAGAAACAAACTGAAATAAATGTAAGACAAACGGTAAAATATAACTACAAGTGACATAAAAAAGTTTTATTTAAAATTAAGAAAAACAACAAAAGCACACAGCATAATTACTAACACAAATTAAAATAAAACTTTTAGAAATGTTGAACAAAAAAATAAAACCATAAGGTGAAATAAAAATAAATGAAACCAAAATAGTTATATATAGTTATAAAGGTAAAACAACAAAAGAACATAGCATAATTACTATATTTAATACAAATAAAAAGGAAAAGTTATAATTAAAAAAAAAGAAAATTAAAATAGAAATTATAATAGAAAAGATACTAGAAATTAAATAAAAACAAAATGTCAAAAAAAAAGCACAATATAGTTACTAGAAATTAAACAATTAAAAAGAGTAAGAATTTTAAAATCACAATATAATTACTAGAAATGAAAGAAAATGTAAAACAAAAGTTTATTAAATGTTTAGTAAAATGAAAAATTGATGTAGTATTTACTGATAAATACTATAAGTCTATTTTAACTCACAAAAATCAGCAAATTAGAATGATTTCTGAAGGATCATGTGACACTGAAGACTGGAGATATAATGATGAAAATTCAGCTGCGCATCACAGAAATAAATTACATTTGAAAGTATATTTAAATAGAAAATAGTTTTTTCAAATTGTAATAATTTTTCACAATATTGCTGTTTAACTCTATTTTTTATTAAATTAATGCAGCCTTTTTGAGCAGATGAAACTTCTTTAAAAATATTTTTCAATTATACTACACACGCACACAGAGGCAGGCGTTCTCTGTACGTTCAGAGAGAGAGCCACAGAAGAAGACAGACTGTGATGTTGCAGTAGTAGAGAAGCACTCGAGAGCACGTGGGTGTCGAGCTTTTTAAAATGCAGCTGCTCCACCAACTTGCACACGTCACAATTCCTCTACTGCAGAGAAAATCATAGGTTTGAGCGTATCTGTGGGACGCAGGGTACAGAGAGAGAGAGATATATTACAGGCGCATCTCTCTCTCTCTCTCTCTCTCTCTCTCTCACTCATTTACTCTCCAAAAATCAGCTTGTGGATTCACCTCACGTTTGTGTAAAAAAAGAGACCGTATGAACACAGATTATTAAATGTCATTTTTCAGTAAGCGTAACGTGTCGGAGCAAACCGTAACCTTCAACGGAGGACCACCAGGCACTCCAGCGAACAACAAAATCCCAAAAGAGGGTCAAAGCAGTTTGGAAAGATGTTTTCCTGACAGATCACTATCAGAGGAGGAGGAGTTCACCCCAAAAATACAAAAAGTTCACTCACTCTTCTATTGTCCCAGATCCATATGTTGTTATTTATATATTATATATGTTATATACACAAAAATTATAATAAATCCAGTATATATATATATAAGAAATCAATATTAAGAAAATATATTAATAAATATTAATCTATTACAATGCAATAACAATACCACATTTTTAATTGATTATAAAATATTGTTAATTAATAATACTATTATTATCAATACACTACGAATAGTAAAAATTATACTATTTATAAATAAGTCAAAAAAAAAATGTGGTAATCTTGTTTTTGAAACAATATGAGGATGAGTTGACAGAATTGACAGAATTGTCTTTTTTTTCGTGAACTTTCCCTTGAGGTGGGTTGAGAGATACTCAGAGAGAGAGAGAGAGAGAGAGAGGAACTCTGGGAGTCCAGCCAGAGGCTCAGGGAGGAGAGGGTGAGATGAGGAGCATCAGCAGGCGAGCGTGGGCTCACAGATCACTCCTCGATGCTCTTCAGATGCTCCAGAACCAGCCCTCACAAACAAACACAGCCAGAAATCACTGCCCTACATCCACACATCACACGCCTCAAATCAAGAGCTCCCTCTTCAAATGACAAGTGCACAGCTTTTTGGAAATGTCATGAATGCCGCTCGCTGTACTCTGATGGCACTCCATGGTGTTGATTACGGGTCTCAGAAACATCCACCAGGCTCATATTATATTTAACACGACGTTTATTCCTTATTTATTTTGAATGTAATAAAACACTTCATAGTCTTAAAATCTGTCTTATGTTCTTTCCTACAGAAAGCGACTACAGAGAAGCTCCCAAAAATAGCCCTGTAATCGGGAAGCAGCAAGAGTGTAATACTGCCTTTTCTCCCGAATCCTCTTCCTCCCACACACATTAACACACAATCAAAATGGGAAGCTCATTGTGGGCCTTAAGGCAGCTCTTGTGTGCAACAGTGTAGCTGGATTCGACCCGCAGCGCTAATTTTACCACTAGCTGCTGTGTAGCAGGCCTGGATGTTTCTGAATAAAGGTTTAGCAAGCCTTTGGGTAATTGAGTGTTTTTACATATAAAGTGATGGTGATTACTCTGCATTTAAATCAAATATACACAGTGTCACTTCATACTTAACTTTGCATCAAAATGTCCTTTCAACAATTGAAAATTATGCATAAACACAACCACATCATGTTTAGCCCTGTGAATTGTGTCACAGTTAAACAAATCAACCTCTCGTGGTGAAATTATTCTGAAACGTGAAACAAGATAACAAAAAAAGGCCAGATTTTATGAAGCAAAGCGGCTTTGAGGTTGTGATTCAGAAGTTAACGCACATGCTACAGACTCATTTGGAGGAAACATTAAATTTAACCATTCCTGTAAAATAATAGAAATATAAAACGAATAAAAAGAAAAAAATAAAATGCAAAAAAATAAAAAAATAAACGTATAAAATGTTTTTTTTAAATAAATAAATAAATATTATATATATATATATATATATATATATATATATATATATATATATATATTTTTTTTTTTTTAATCAAATAAAATAGGTCCATCAGGTAAACTGTACTTGCAATTCTTTCCGAAAACAAGGGGAACAGGGCTAGACAAATGTTTAGTTATCATCTCTGAGTTTACAGATGACCTCCGCAGGCATCACCGATCCATGAAAGAAAAACACCAGAGATGATCTCGCAGTGAATCACATTTCCCAAAGGAGCCTAGCACACCACTGCTAATGTTATTATGAATCAGACTGACATTACAGAGTAAACCCCGCATCTGTCTGCGCTCAACAACTATTCTCTTACCCACCATTTCAAAGTTTCCAGAGACACTCAAAACTAATTGCATAATTCTTACAAAAGTTTTCTTGAAAGCAAGACAAATACAGAAAGAAAAGAAAAGGATTATCCTTCAATGATGTGTGATATAAACTGCACAGCAAAGGTCAACACCAATAAAATCAAAGCCAATAATACAGCACAGTATATCCAGAAACAAGAACACTTTGGCAATAGACACATTTTATATTATTTATACTGGCCATGTTTAAAGAGCCACTTATGTTTGTTGAGGAATATTTCATATAAATAATACTTAAACTCTAAGTTAACGACAAAACACACAACAGAAAGGCCTATGCATTATTCAAAGATTTGCACCTTATTACTGTAACAGCACAGAATGACGATGAGAGAGAATGAATGGGGAAAAATAAACTATAATTGGAATAAAGTATGGGGAAAAGACCTTTCCTTACAGCCTTATAACACTATAAGCCTTAAATCTCCTACAGAGATGGCTAATCGAGGCTTTCTATTAAATGGCATGACCTTAAATCAGTGAAAGAAGTTGAATTCTCGGGGCTTTGCTTAGGTCGGACTAGCGCAGACGTTCAGTGCAGATCAACAGGTCACATACAAAGGCAACAGATCATTTACCCTTTGCTGGGAGTTTGATTGACAAGTGATCTGACCAATCACGACGCAGAGTCCGCTGTTTTGTCTGACAAACAAACCACACAGGAGAATAGATTTATGTAGATCTGCACAATTAAAGCACCACAGTATTATCATCTGATACGCTCACAGTGCACGGCTCTCAAAAACATTCACACGTTTGATAGAATTGAAGAATTTGAGGCCAGTATTTTATTCTGCGGTGATGAAGCACCATCCAGGCTGGATCTGTGTAATCTGCAGGATGCTGCGGTGTCGTGATGCAGCTGACGAATACACACCGCTGCGTTTCTAATGTGTCATCGCTCAGCTGTATCCTTCCGTCTGATCCAAACATCTCTCACTGAGGACATGACTACCAATTCATTTCCTCTTCACCTCTACAGCCGTCACAGACACAGGACGAGACCAAACAGCTAGGAACCTTAAAAACAGCCTCATTAAACTCAAATCTTAAGATGCGTCCCACCAGAGACACAGTTCAACTCTCAAAAGAGAGAGAAAGGAAGGAAGGAATGAAGAACAGATGATTGATTGAATGAATGAAAGCAAAGAAGAACAAACAAACAAATAGGAATTTTTAAATTAAACCATCACAACATGGCTTACTGAAATTATCAAATCACAAAGTACTATAATTTTACACTTGATTCATTCTTAATTTAATATTTTAGAGTATAATATTATAGATATATTATAATAATATATCTATAATAATAATAATAATGATCATCATCATCGTTATAATTATTTGTTCTTGTTGTATTATATAAGAATTAATATATTATAACCTATATAATATTTGGCTAAATTGAGCAGCCCTAAAAAAATAAAAAATAAATAAATAAATAAACGAAAATATAAATATTATAAAAATATAATATAAAATATAAAAAATATAAATATAAAAAAAGAAATATAATTAAACCCAACAAAAAACAAATAAATAATATTATATATATACACATATATATATACATATATATATATATATATATATATATATATATACATATATATATATAAAACAATACATTTTTCCCCTATACATTGTGCGGCCCTACAAATGACTGGAAGGAAAGAAGGAATGATTAACCAAGAAATGAAAGCAAGAAATAACAAAATGCAAAGGAAGAACAAAGGAAGAAGAGAAAGGATGGAGAGGAGGCAAAAAGAAAAACTGAAGAGAAGAAAGCAAATCAACGAATAAAATTATAGCTAAAACGTACAGAAAGAATAATGAAATACATAAATAAAGGAAGAAAGGAAATATGAAAGGTTAAAGGAAAAATGACCAAGAAAGAAATTCAACAAGGAATGAGGGAAGGAAGGAAGGAGGGATAGAAGGAGAGAGTTTGGGAAGGAAGGAAATCTGAAAGGATGAAGAAAAACAATCAAACAAGAAAGGAGAAACAAACTAAAGGAATGAGGAGCAAAAAGAAAAACTGAAAAAAAGAGATAAACCAAACAAGCAAGAACAAACAAACTGATGGAAGGAAGATCCAAAGAAAAAAAGTGTTAAAAAAAGCAAGAGATAAAGCAAACATTGAAGAAACAACAAAAGAAAGCAAGATCAAACAAACTGAAGAAAGGATAAACTAAAACTGAAGAAAGAAAAGAAAGAAAGCAAGATCAAAGAAACTGAAGAAAGAAAAGAAAGAAAGCTCCTCCTCTTTCTGTTGCATCACACATGTATTAATAAAGCACCGCGACTCAAACATCCGAACGAGCCTCTTGTGCTCGTTACATTACATCTAACTGCTCAGAATGAAGTTTGATCGCGCGTGTTTCCTCGCAGCACTTCACAGGAGGATTCCAGGGAACACATGAGTACTTCGTGTCTTTCTAAAATCTCAAACTTTTTAATGTAAAAGATCAAATATCAAATATCCAGGGACGAACCACGTTCAGGGAGCGACTAGCTTCAGTGGCTCAGTTCCCAACACTCCCTCGACTACTTGTCAACAAAAAAACATCTGCTGCGTTATTTAAACGGGCCAAAACGAGGACAAGGACAGAATCCAAACACAGAACGAGGTCAACAGCATGAAAACACGTCTATAGACATTCCCGAACATGTCAGAGCTATCCCATAGTGCTTTTCTCCACATGACCGGACTATATTTGGCCAACAGTGGCCAGTGGGAGAAAGACAGGTGTGACAGCAGACACATAGTGACTCACGGCCGTCTTCAGCCCGCTGCGGCTAATGTGCTGTGCTAATGGGAGCAAGACGACAAACACTCAGACGAGAGGCCAGACTTAATAAAACCAAACCTGGAGAGAGTCCTTGACAATTTAATTACAGGCAAGATACATAAAAAAAGCTGCATTAGGTGCAGCTTCTGTGCCACTTCTGCTATGCAAAAATTGATTTTGTTGAAACTAATTTCTTTTGGTTGGTAATTGTCTTGTTATTTGAATTTATCAATTAAATGGAAGAATTAGAAATAATCGATCATGCATATATGGAATAAGGGTAGAAAATGCCCTTAAAAAGTTTAAAATGCCTTTGTAAATCAATTTAAGGTGGCAAAAATCGGCCCATCACTGCTGCCAACCATTGGACAAAATATGAAGTTAATTGGATGTAAAAAGTATTGTAGTGTTTTCAAAGCCTCCACCTGTTGGGGACGAGCAGAAAGTGGCCGGTCTGATGGGTTAGCATGGGTTTAATTGATGCGCTGCTGCTGCAGAAGGAAGCAGGTGTTGTTTTAATGATGAGGGCATCTTCCGGCCAGCGCTCTGCTTTATTTCGACCATCTGCATTCTCTGCTCATTCTCTTTTTCAGAGCTTCGTGAGACATACCAATGAGTCAAGCTCTGTGCAGCTGTCAAAGCTAACCCTCCAAGAGAGAGAAAGACAGAGAAAGATACAGAGAAAGAGAAACAAACAAAGAGAGAGGTGGGTGGAGTCACAAGAAATCACTGGAAAAAGAGGGCCAGCTGAACAGATATAGGAGAAACGACAAGTCCATCCCTCCATCCATGTAAATCAGAGTTTTCCTTGTAAACAGTGATTGTGACAAGTGTTTAAGTGTTAAGTGCTGCAGCATGTAGCTCCGCCCACCATGAAATATCACTGGTCCAAAATTGGCCCTCCATGTAACTGTACATCAAATATCTTCTGATTGGCTGTGATTGTGTCATGCAAATGTAGACACATTAAGAATGATGATTCCACACCTCTATTTAGATCCTGACAGTTTTATGGCGATTCAATATTAGCCATACAGTTAATGCTACGCTAATGCAATCAACAGAACACAAAATAAACCTGAAACTCAATTTAGCGTGCAGCGTCAGCTCAGACGGATCTGCACTGTCTGTGACCAGGATGCACACGTATCCAGAGGTAGACTGCATCAGGGATCCACAAACGTCTTCATCATAAGCTAATAACATGTTGCAGTTTGAGTCTGAATGGGGGTAATCAAACTCTGCTTATCAGGGGGTATAATGGCAGCTAGAGCTGGTGTTTGTCAGCTAATGCACCGGTTGTCCAAAGCCACAGACGCTCAGCAGATAATGGCAGGCCATGGTGCTTATAGATGTCAGTGGAAGACATTTCCCTCCTACACTCCACCGTCAGAGGTCATTCAGAAGAACTGAATAAAGCACTGACTCAGTAAAGGGATCGGAGGTGGTTCCTGTAAAAAGTTCAAATCAGGAAGAATCACTAATTCATATGATGCCAAGAGTAATGCTGTTAACTGCTAGGAAAAAAAAGCTAGATCAGCTAGATGGAGAATTATGGAGAAAACCTTTGGATTATTAATGCCTACATTCTGCATTTTTTTCACGTTTAAAAATATACTATTTTAATAAATACAAAAAAAAAAAATTATGCAAAATACTTTTTGCTTTAATGCAACGTTTTGGATTACTTTACATTAAAATGTATTCTTTCAATAAATGCAAAAACAGTAAAAAGTAAACAAAAACTTTTTGCATTACACAAAACAAACTTGTGCATTATTTTACATTCAAAATGTATTTTATTAAGTTAAAAAGTACAGCAAAAACTGCATTATGCTTATGTTTTACATTTTTTAAAAATGTATACAAGTATTTTATCATTTGCAAAATACAGTAAATACAGTGTTGCATTATTCTGCATTTAAAATTTATTTGAAAAAGTGGGAAAATAGAATTAAATGGTGCGAAATATTTATTAAATTATGCTAAATGCTATTTTTTGCACTGTTTTACATTTAAAATGTTTTCTTAAAAAAAAAAAAAAGCAAAAATGTATTGTAAAAAAAAAGAAGTGAAATGTCTTGCAAAATGATGCAAGAGATGTTTCATGACCCAACAAGGAATATTATGGCAAGAACATTATATGTTCTTATTTCACTTGACATGGGTGCTAAAAAAAGAAATGTTGGGCCCGGTTAATAGCAAAATATAGAATACTGACACTAGATGTAATAAATAAATAAATAAATAAATAATGAAGAAAAAAAGCTTGAAAACTTTTATACAGTGCACTGTAAAGTATAAAAGTTTTCAAACGTTCCTCTCCATTTTCCTATCTAATGAAATATTTTAAAAACATTGCTACATTTCCATACGCATTTGTTTCATTAAACTGTTAAATAAATTCCGTAATGAAGTTTGACTTTCAATATGTAACACTCTCTGCATATCTAAAACGGGTGTATTGTAAATCTGCTGTTGAGTGCACATGAAGTGAAATCAGGGCTGAATGACTTCAATCATAATGATGAAATGAGTTTGCTTGTAATTCATTCAACAATACCGTCACTGACACATATTAAATAAGAAAGGATTAAATTGGCAACTTGTTTTCACAGGTTCTTATTTGCATACTAATTTCGTAATGTAGAAACTGGGCTCAAATGGTGCCATAGATAATCTGATTATGTAAATTAAGTTTGGTATAAAGATAGAAAGTTTTTATTGAACAGCCCAGTTCTAATGATACCTGGAGTGAGACGCAGGAATATTAGTGTCATGATATGCTTACAAATCGATTTCCTGACCATGAGGTGTTCATGCCACTGTATTATGAAATAAAACTATTAAAAGCATGTACATTTACATTTGTATGGCATTCAGGCCATACACATTTTTTTTCTTTCGTTTTTCTTTTTTTAGCAGCATGTTTGGTTTGTTGTTCATCCATTTCCTTTACTTCCTGAGAGCTGAAGGGTGCACACACACACACACACACACACACACACACACACAAACTCCTGTTTCAATCTCGGAAAACATGCACATTCAAAACAGCCCAATCCTCACATACAGGACATTAAAATAACTACAACATTTGCTATATTCCTTACAGGGGACACCGGTCTCAAAGCTCAGTGCCATGACTTCCCCACAACCTTTCCACTTGTTTGTGAGTACAGAATTAAAAAGAAATGAATTCATAAAATAAAATACAGACTAAATTCACTATTGAAATATTGAGATTCATTTGTGGATCGATTTGATTGATCCACTGAAAAGAATCAACTCAAATGAATAGGTTTTCTATTTGCTATGATGGTTTATTGGTCTTAGCTTGCCACTAAGGTACGTGGGCTATGTTAACAAGACAGCGGTGTAGTCAAAAGTGGAAAAGTTTTTCCCTTGTGTTTTTAAAAAGTTTAATGTATACACAACAACGTTTTCAAACACATATCCACGAAAACGGCCAAAAACGCTGCATTACGTACGCCAGGCCAATAGTTGGCACTGTCACCTTGTTAGTAAACAGTGCCTGTAGAGAAATGACGATTATACGTCGTATATGAAGAGTCTGTTGTTGGTTGTAATATTGGTGAAGTAAATCCACACTTTGCTGAAGAAGCATCAGCAAAGTCTTAAGCAGCAACAACAGTAACATACTCCGCCATTGTTGAGTACGTTTGTTCGCACTTGCCTTTAAAATGGACAAATACTGCGCATGTCTACATACCTAACATGTGCTATGCATGCGCATGATGTCATCGTTTTCAAAGATTACCATTTTGGGTGTTTACACGGAAACGCTAATGGTAGCATTTTAAGAAACTTGCACTTTGAAACCCGTTTTCGAAAAAATAAGTGCTTTAAATCCCAAAAATGTCGTTTTAGTGTAAATGAACAGGCAAAACATGTAAAAAGTTTCCAGTTTTTGGTCATTTAAAAGGCCCCTTATGCTGGTCTAGTTTGCACATTTTTGAGAGGTTTTAAATCAGATTAACGCCAGTTTTATCAGTTTAGGAGACCAAATAAACCAGGTATACACCAGCTTGACTATTCTGGGAAACCAACTAAACCATGTAAATCCACACTTGACCAAGTTTAAACCAGCTAAAACCACCTTAAGCTGGAATGAGATGTTCTTTTTCAGCAGGGATATGATTCGAGAAGGTTATGACAGTCCTATCGAGGTAATTATTATCCCTTTATATAATCTTTCCTCCCTATTATTAGGCTAAATCGCCTCGTCACCTTCACTTTTGTACCACATTACAACCTCAGCCTCCATCACGTTTCTCAGAAATTGGCTACGATCAGATAAGCCCCCCACCTCCTCCTCACACTGTCATACCTTATCGGTCTATAAATAGAGGCAGGTAAAGCAAGACCTCATTAATTCAATCACCAGGCGCTGGGACTACCCGCACACTTCTCTGAAGGCGGAAAGTCACGAGTCTGGCACAAGCACCATTCCTCACAACCAACCTCCACGGTGCACCAGCTAAATTTAAACAATCACAGACACCGGGAGTCTCCACGCCACCGAACCCGCGAGAAAGAAGTCAATGGCCATTGTTTAGCATCCAATAAGGAGCATGAAACATTTAAATACAATCCGTTTCAGTGCAAGCTGGTCTAAAAGGTCATTTGTTATTGACATTCATAGAGCTTTTTTATTTTACTGCTTGTGTCGTCAACATCAAAATGTATTTATTTGGAGTAAAAATGAACCCGCAAGTGATTCAAGATGCCGAGGTGATAAGTGAGAAACATGCCTGCACAACAAATTGCTTTGTTGGCTGAGATGGAGAGATTTGAGAAATAAAACAATGATCCCACAGCCTCGTGACATAAAATGAGAACATGATTGTATGAGCTTCGCATGTGTATGTTTAGTCTGTGTTTGAGCCGCACTTTGGCAGCGAATGCGGAGGATGCTGGGCTAAATCCTAACATAAGCTCTACCTACGTACAACACATCGGCCGCTCAACAGAAGAGATCCTCTATTTCAGCCACATTATACAGAGCTAATCTGTGTTAACACACCTGTATTGTCCAAAATAACTCACTAGTAATGTGTTAAAACTGATAATGGAGATTTCATTTCAAATGGATAACTAAAATGTACAGTGTGCCATGCAAATTTAACCACAACAATATTAGGGTGTTAATATGGTTGCCAGGGTATTTGTATACAGTTGCTAAGACGTTTGGAGTGGTATGAACTATACTATAAGTGAATTTAAACAATTCAACACTCAATATCAACTAGTAAATATCCAATATAGCCAATGCAGATAAATAATAGAAAAATAATAATAAATAAAATTGAATAGAAACTAAAATAAGTATATTAATATCAGTAACAACAATACAACAAATAATAATATTATATTTAATACGATACAGATTAAAAATTTAAAAAGTAATCAAATATAATTAAAATAAAGAAAATTTTATATAAACAATAAATAAATAAATACATTCAAACGTGGCTCATTGCAATTAAAAATAATAAAAATAATGTTAAAAAGTTAAATCAAATTATATAATATAAATATAATAGTATTTAAATTAAATTATTTAACATTTTAACTATTGATTTAACACTATAAATAAATCCAAAATTGGCAAGTGAGAAAAAAATAATAATACAGTATTATTAAAGCTTTAAATAAAAAAAGAAATCCACCAATACAAATAAAAAAATCATATGAATACAAAATACAAATGTAATTCAAGTAAACACATAAATAAGTAAATAATAATAGAATATAAAACATTTGCCGTAGTAATAGTGATGCATGCCTTAGTAACTTCAATCAATTGAATGGGGCTCTTATGGAATACATGGAGAAACTGAAGAGCTAACATTCACTGAGAATCAAGCATGCAATCTAGAATTTTAATACTCCATCTTTAATTTTAAGTCCCCTGAGTAATGGTACATAATAATTGAGCAATAATGCATAATAATGGCATAATAATTATGCAAATAACGGTACAGATATGAGGGTTCGAAGGCCAGAAAAACACAATGTACTACATTTTCACAGAAATTATCAGTATCTTGACTGGGTATTGTTAGGAGTAAACAGTAATAATGGATTCTGCCCGAAATTCTGACCCATAGGAGCTGATAGACCTCGGTAGCGCTGTACAAATTTCCCCTGGAACCTTTACAAATTAAGACAAACCTTAGAAAGACAGATGTTTCCCTGAGGAAAGACGGTAAGCGTGCCTCCGTTCCCGCAGGGGCCGTTGTTACTGTCGAGAGCTGGAACACATCCTACCGCCGAGTCGAGGTTTAAAAATATGACTATATAATATAGCATATCTCAAAATTATGATTTAGCCAAGGTGAAGAATTCTCCCGAATATAGAATCTGTAATCTTCAGTTTGCAGGAATTCAGTTTGAAGCCTCCAGACAGAAAAACACTTCAGCTGAAAATTGAGTCCTTAATAAAATTAAACCTCTCTAAAGTTCAGAAGGTGGTACAATAAAGCGGAATATGATGAATGTGCTCTTTTTTTGTGAACATGCATCTTCTGTTGGTTGCGGTTTTATAAAGCATGTGCATTTTCTTCACTGTAATATTGCATATACTTTCATTTAAACCACCGAACATAAACCCAGCTAATTTTTGCATGTGCAAGCATCACATTTTCCTCTAAAACCTGGTTTGTATTGACAGCACATTAATTCATTTACAGTGGATTTCTGTATAAGGATGTGTTAGCTTATAATGACATGCATTTACATATTAAATTGCACAATGGCCTGACATATTTTGACTCAAATCCGCTAAAAGCTCCTTTTGCATGGTGCGTTTTCACTCACCGAGGAACAAGTTTTGTGTTTGCAATGAAAGCATTTTATCTTATTCTCTGGCATTAAATTAGCTGATTTTCTCTTGAATCCCTGTGCAGACATCACACGGTTTACAAAAGAAGATTAGATTTGACTGATCATGTGAACAAGCAGCAGATCCTCGTCACAACCCCAGCTTCAAACAACTTTTATTTTGAGATATTGATTCTGTTGTTTGCAGCCACTAACATATGGCAGTCTTCAAACTGCAAGGTTTGTTCTGCTCACGATTCGATGAAAATGACGTTTCTGTGAATTAAATTGTCCCCGAAATAAGATCTTGACGCACAAGCTCAAAGTTGTCACAAAAAATATAATTCATTTTAATAATACAGTGAACAAACGAAATGAATAAGCGCTTTCTTTATTCCTTTGGTCATTGATTTTTCACCAACAAGCACTGACCACAAACCGCAAACACCTCGTCAGAGTGCATTACTACAGCATCAGAGGTTTTTTGTTTTGCCTGTGGGTGTGTGCTTGTGTGTGTGTGTGTGTGTGTGTGTGGCATTGTGTTATGTAATCACAACAGCGTGGAGGATGCCCTGCCAACCTAACAGGCTCCTGATATTTAACAACTCATGCAGAAAGTTTGGGGAAGTTTAACTAGCGATTTTGTGATTCTTACTAGGGTTAGCATCACCATTATTGCTCATTCTTCAGATCTGGCACCAGCACTAAGTATTAAGCTTTAACTTTTGTACTACAGATGAGAAAGATACCTAAAAATTAGCTGCTTTGTTGCTGCTTCCAAGCAATCAGACTAGAATATGTTTGGCTAGCAGATGATACATTTACACTGATTTAGAGACTTGAATGTAATGAGCTGGTAAGCAACATGATCAAATTATCTGCAAATTCTTTAGTAAACAGATTGATACCACAATGGTTATTGACTGATAGCTTTCTGTCTATTAAAAACATGCAATTTGGGATATGTCGCAAATTGTATACTATTATTTGTATCCATTAGATTACATTCCACTTCTTATCGCCCCTCATATTGGTACAGAAAACGAATCAGGTATTAACTAATCAGATTTTTCCTTTATTTCCACAGAGTGATTGGTCATCACACTCATCTAGTTCCTTGCACTTGAGACAAACATCCAACCCATGCAGCTCTTGGACTATTAGTACAGTGATCGTAGAAGGGTCTCCTCAAAGACGCTTCTGTTGCTCACTCACACCGTAACAAAACACAAAGACCATGCAATGTGTCCTCACCACACAAAAACCTCCACTTTTCTCCAACTCCATTTGTTGCGTGACATCTCATACTTGACAGATGGGGAGGAGTTTAAGAGTTGCTCGTAAAACAAAGCGGACATTTGTTGACAACAGCAGCTTGAACGCCCAGACAAAGCTCGCTGGATTACTCTATGGCCCTTGGACTCAAGAAACACTGGAAAACGCGGCTTGAAAGGCTCAGTCAGGGTTTTTTAAAGGGGAAAATAGGACGACTTTGATTCAGAAGTGGATTAGATCCATTACTCTAATGGATATTCAAACCTCTATGCTTTATAAAACAGCAAGGAAGCACATACCTGTATTTTACAGATATTAGAACCCAAAGCAGCTAAATTCAAAGTGAAGTAGTTTGTCTCGGTCTGTCACTCAGGCTAAGCTTGTGGCAACTAAATCTCAGGGTTGTTTCTGCGATTAAGAGGACTAGTGAACTTATTTTCACAGTCTGTCTTGATGCTCTGTCCAATATCTTTATAATCCGAGACTAGGCTTAATCCATCTCTGACAAACCGGCTCCTCAATCGCCCTAAATCACTACTGATGTGTGGAGGAGGAGTCCAGAACACCTTGTAGAATTTGAGTCCTAATGCAGTCCTGCGTCCACCCACTCCAAAAACTAAACCTTAAAATAAGAGGTCAACCAACATTCAAATTATGCCCACATTTACTCCATACAGCACAGAAGAAGATACTGAGCTCAGAGTTCAAGCTGCCCCTTCCTATAAAACAAAAAAGTAACAAATATAAATTAAAAAAATTTGCATTTAGCAGATGCTTTTATCCAAAGCGACTTACAGAGCATTTAGGCTATCAATTTTTACCTATCATAACATAAATATAACCTACATATTCCAAATTAGGGCTGAGTAATATAGCTAAAAAATGTATCAACAACATAATGATTAATATTGTTCAATGTCGATAATTATTGACATTTTTTATAGCCTTTATTAAAACAAAATGCAAAAATTTTTAACCACTGTGTTTTTAATTCAATTCATGTTTTTTTCAATCAAACACAAATGTAAACAAATATCTCCTTTCTTATGTGTTATATGCAGATTAAATATGTATGTTTTACGGAAATTTTGGGCTTGTCTCCCGGGGCCACAGGAGGGCGCAATGAGCGAAATAATGCAGCGTGTTCAATTGTCAATGCAATGAAATAACGTTCCATAAAAAAAACAAACAAAAAAAAAAATATATATATATATATATATATAAAATATAATTTCGGAAATTGCATTAACAATTATGAAGAAAAACAGCATCCTGCATTTAATAAAACAAGAACCAAATCGCATATCACACAGATTTCATTTGAAATCATATGAGACTCGGAAAAGGAATAAAACTCCACATAATCTTGACTTCTAAAGCGTTTTCTAAATGCTTAAACTGTTTTAACTTTGCATGACTTTCTATACATCTCTTGTTTGACCCAAGTGCAGCAGTCGTATTTGACAGTCCAAAAAAAATGCACTGAATATACGTTTTGTGTGATCGGTTTCGGTTTTAACCTAATAAAGATCTTCTAAGCATTGAAATGCTATATCTCTTTAATATTTTGAATAAATAACGCAGCAACAGAGCGTCTCGTGGGCTCGACAAACAAAATATTAAAATGCAACAACGTAACTTACATCACTGCATCTTGCACACTACTGATGATGCTCCCTGACGCACACCTTACATTCAACTGTATATATATTTTTGTAATTTTAAGTTCTACTAATATAATGTTTTTTTACTTACAATCTCTTCATCATAGTCAGGCACAGCTCTAATGTTTGTGTTAGTGTGTGCTGTCTGCGTCACCCATAGCACATGCCTATATCATTTTTTCTATCGTTATCAATGAAGGAGTACGGTCCATAAATATTGATACCATTTTATTGCCCAGGCCTATTCCAAATCTTCAAAAACAATAATAGAATATCTTTGTATGAAGAACGGGCTAAAACTTTTGTTATTATTCAATAAAAGCATGCCTTATGGTACACTCCTGTCCTTGATTTTTACTTTCATTGTATGGAAAACAGTAGAATGGATATCCTGGACAGTTTCCTTTTTTGGTTGGAAAAATAGAGGTAAGTTAATGACAATTTTAATTTTGAGTCCATTATTCATCTAAATTAAAAAAAATGTAAGGTTCTACTAACAAAATAGTCAATAACAAAAATTATTCATTCATTTAATAAGTATACTGATTATATGATAAAAAAAAAGTATGCTTTCAAGGTAGTTTGAAACATTAAGACTAGTGATAGCAGACGCTTATTGACCTTGTCATGGCCACGCTGGAAAAGAGGATAATCCTAATGACTTCACAGAATACGAGCTAGAATACCAAAGAGAGGCCATTTACATGGAGAAAATTCACAGGAATCACATCTGTTATGCATAAAAAATGCATCCACCTAGAAAAGTAGTCCCACTTCTATACAGAAGTCTTTTATACAGCTCAAATAACACATTTAAAAAAAGAAATAATACAAATGCTTTAAGAAACATATAAGCTGCATATTTCTGCTTTTAAACCCTTTTCAATTTCACTGTTAAAAAACCTAAAAACCTCCCTAAAAACCTAAAATATGAGTCTAAGATAATTATTCCAGTGGAAAATCGACATTATGCCACAAATGCTGCCAAGTGGCAACCGAGTTTAACTCGTACTGAACCTGAAGCATTCATTTAAA
The DNA here is from genome assembly GCF_023724105.1 of Carassius gibelio. Classification (NCBI taxonomy): domain Eukaryota; kingdom Metazoa; phylum Chordata; class Actinopteri; order Cypriniformes; family Cyprinidae; genus Carassius; species Carassius gibelio. The sequence continues at coordinate 3,662,107 of NC_068394.1, read as the reverse complement.
GTAAGTGATGGCCGAAGATCTAAGCATTTGGTTTTAATCGAACAGTCTTGGCATGAATTACAGAGGCAGAAATCTTTATGCATCAGGTGCTGTTTTTTTTCCAGTACACTTTGCCAGCGTCCTGCTCTTTTTTTTTGGAAGAACAAGCATGCAACAACTTGTCACTGGGATCCTACTGGACTTTGAACCCTGTCACAAGCTGTCGCTGCAGCGAGTGAATGTGTGCATGTGAGAGAGGGAGAGAGAGAGAGAGAGAGAGAGAGTGTTTAAATGCGGGCATGCTTCTATGCGCCTGCCTCCTGCCCACTCACTCCCTCTTCTCTTGTTCTGCAGCAGGCAGACTGTTGCCTTGGAAACACAACGTGCCCCTGTCTGTTGAAAGTGAAAAAAAAATGCTGCTTAATTTATTTATTTGTCTAATTTATTTTCCTCTTTTCTTTGAGTGAGTGAGGGAGTGAGGGAGTGAGTGAGGGAGGGAGTGAGTGAGGGAGAGAGGGAGAGAGTGAGTGAGTGAGTGAGTGAGTGAGTGAGTGAGTGAGTGAGTGAGTGAGTGAGTGAGGGAGAGAGGGAGAGAGTGAGTGAGTGAGTGAGGGAGAGAGTGAGTGAGTGAGGGAGAGAGGGAGAGAGTGAGTGAGTGAGTGAGGGAGAGAGGGAGAGAGGGAGTGAGTGAGTGAGTGAGGGAGAGAGGGAGAGAGGGAGCGAGTGAGTGAGTGAGGGAGAGAGTGAGTGAGTGAGTGAGGGAGAGAGTGAGTGAGTGAGTGAGTGAGTGAGAGAGGGAGAGAGGGAGAGAGTGAGTGAGTGAGGGAGAGAGTGAGTGAGTGAGTGAGTGAGTGAGAGAGGGAGAGAGTGAGTGAGTGAGTGAGTGAGTGAGAGAGGGAGAGAGGGAGAGAGTGAGTGAGTGAGTGAGTGAGGGAGTGAGTGAGTGAGGGAGAGAGGGAGAGAGTGAGTGAGTGAGTGAGTGAGTGAGGGAGTGAGGGAGTGAGTGAGGGAGGGAGTGAGTGAGGGAGAGAGGGAGAGAGGGAGTGAGTGAGTGAGTGAGTGAGTGAGTGAGGGAGTGAGTGAGGGAGGGAGTGAGTGAGGGAGAGAGGGAGAGAGTGAGGGAGAGAGTGGGTGAGTGAGTGAGTGAGGGAGCGAGTGAGGGAGTGAGGGAGAGAGGGAGAGAGTGAGTGAGTGAGTGAGGGAGAGAGTGAGTGAGGGAGAGAGTGAGTGAGTGAGGGAGAGAGGGAGAGAGTGAGTGAGTGAGGGAGAGAGGGAGAGAGTGAGTGAGTGAGGGAGAGAGTGAGTGAGGGAGAGAGTGAGTGAGTGAGGGAGAGAGTGAGTGAGTGAGTGAGAGAGTGAGTGAGTGAGTGAGGGAGAGAGGGAGTGAGTGAGTGAGTGAGTGAGGGAGAGAGGGAGAGAGAGAGAGAGAGAGAGAGAGAGAGAGGTGGAAACTGCACTGCAAAAGTCCCTTATGTAGCACAAACACCTAGCATTTACAAACTTCCAGTTTACAGACAGCTCGTCGTGACACACTCAACGAATGAAAACACAGATTTCACTTCTGGATCAGCTTCGGAAAGAGGGAAATTAATGAAGAACGTCATATAGATTGGATTTTTGAAAATTGGATATTTTTCACATCAATCCACTTCAAGGCAATCAGATTAATTGAGAGTCCTTATGTAAATGGACTAGCAGAAATTGAAAAGCCATTATGAATTATCTACAAGATATAATGGAAGGTAGAAGCTATACACTGATTAGGCAAGCTTAATAAAGTGACTTATTTATTATATAAAATATATTTTTTATATATACTGTATACAGAATTATTTTTATTTTTATAAATGTGTAATTTTATCTAATATAATAAACAAATTTAATAAGAAGAATATATCTAATAAATGTACATATAAATAATTTAATTTCATTAATTGATATATTTATATAATATATAATTTACTTTAATATACACAATCTTTTTATTTTTTATATATATTTATTTCAATCTAATATAATATAGTAATTTAATAATACTAATACTATTTTTTTTCTTTTGGGTTGCACGCCTCAATAGCACTTAAAGGGATGGCTCACCCAAAAATTTATTCAGTCATTAATTACTCTCCCTCTTGTCGTTACTATATTTTTGTTTGAACTGTTCCTTTAAGCATACAGGCATACATTCATCAGCTCCCACAAAGACTTTACACACACCTACATAGAGAAAAACAAATATAAGATACCCAGAATCCCAGCAAGCCTCTCACGGTGTGAATCCTAATAAAAGATCTTTCGAACGGGTTCAACACACAGATTATTGTAGATCATGATACTCAACATGTCAGCATGTGGTCGGAATAGAGTTACGAGTGTTTTCATGACAGCTGAACATCTAAGGATGATCAAACCAGCGGTGAAGTGGGTCAGTGGGGAGCATTTGAACACACTCACAGATAATAAATATCAATACACACACACACACATTTCTCACCACAGGGATTTTATCTGATCCAATGTACACATACACCCGAAGATAACATTCCCTCTACACTCCAGGAGGTCTGAAACAGCACCTCCAGGTATTTTCAGACAAACACACACTCACGAACACATACACGTGCGCAAACATATGCATATAACTGACATTACAATCCTTCTTCGCACCACTAGAGCTGCAAATGCACCTTTAGCCGTTTCTTAACAAGCACATGCATGCATTAAAATGCACACACAAAACAAGGAGTGTTTTGGGCTTCGTGCCGCTCATTAGAAAGAGAGGCAGCAGGTACATGACACGTTCCCATTAAATCTACCTCACTACCTCACTGAGCACATAAGACCGTGTAAATGTGCCAGCTTTATCAGCTAACCAGACACAAACAAAACAACCAAATTCACACCAAACCTGACATTTTTTGACAACGTGTTTTTGCAAACACTTTTAAACTTAAGGCTTGAGGCTAGCTCAATTTTCTAAGCTAAAAATGATGAAAACCTACTTGGTTTTTAGGCTTTTAGACCATGTTGATTAACTTTAAGGTCATCCACACTACCATTCAAACGTCTGTGGTCAGTAAGACAAAAAAATAAAAATGTTTTAGATTGTGTGACTCTGAAAACTGGAATAATGATGCTGAAAATTCATCTTTGCATCACAGGTATAAATCACAATTTACAAAATAGTCAAATAGAAAACAGTTTTTTCACATTATAATAATATTTCACATTTTTATAATTTTTACTGTATTTTACTGTAATATATCTGTCTTGGGGAACATAAGAGACTTCTTTCAAAAACATTTTAAAATCCGACCCAAAAGATTTGAAGAGTATTGATTCTGATCACCTCCTAAATGTTCATAAAAACTTTTTGCAGACCCGCATGTTCAATTTCCACCAGATAAAATCATATTGAAAATATTGAGAACTCATCCTACACTACAAAAATTTTCAACCAATCAAACGTTCTCTAAAATAAAATGTCCCTCCCCAATACCACCTGCAACCAATTACAAAATAATCCTATTTAAAAATAAATAAATACATACAATTAATGGATGATTCATTCTGACCAATAAAATGTACTTATTTCATCATACCATTTTGCAAGAATTAAGGAATAATGTTAGAATAGGAAATATTTCATCATAGAACTGAAAACTACTTTCATGAGGTTTTTCAATTCTCCACCAACAACATCTTTTACTGTTAATGTCTAAATCTGATAAAAAAATAAAATTAAAAAAACGTTAAAGAAACCCACCAGAATCAGTAATTTTCTCGGCTACGAAACACTATGTTAAGGGGAGGCGGGGGGAAGATTTGGCCCCGCCTACTGTGAATTCTCATTGGTCAGTTCTCCTGCTGTGAAAGTGTTATTTTTTATGTTTACAAATTACTGCACTGATTCAAAATAGAGGACATTAGAGTGAGCAGATTAAACTACTCGATTGATTCCATAGCACATGCCGTTAAAGCTCAGCTTGCTAAAAACATCCTGTTATGTGAGTCTTAATACACACACTTAATACAGTGGTTTCTTTCCCATCACTCTTTTAAGCTTTAAAATGTTCTGAATGTCCAAGACTATGTCTCTCTCAATTAGTTTGACCCCCCATACTGACAAGCCAGGCTCCGAGTGCATCCCCTTGAACTGGCACGGCTCCCAGTTCACGCGTCTAAATTCAGCGACTGGTATCCTCTCCAGATGGCAGAGGAAAGTGTGAAGAGGATTTTGTTGAAGGGAAGCAGGACAAGCCCCCTCTTTGCATCCGGCCAGCTCAATCCAACCTTCCCCTGTAAACAGGTAGGAGATCTGCACGCCGGCTGCCCGAGCAGGATGTGGGCGCGCGGGGCGACCGACGTCATGGCTTTACAGACCGCTTGGGTCACATTCAAGAGACTTTGGCTCCTACCGTGTGAAAGCTGAATGAAAAGGCAAGAGAGAATGACATTTGGGATGAATATGAGTCGGAAACTGAAGCTGCAATCTGCCGTTGACGCCGCTAGCAGGCTACAAGCAGAAAGGCGGCAAGAAAACACTTCAGCTTCTTACTTGAGGGACATTTCAGCAATTAAAGATTTTAAATGACCCGTCATATTTGCTCACTTGCTACTTGTGAAAATGTATATTTCTTCCATTTTATTGTTCTGTTATTTATTCTTATCATTTAACCAAGTTTTTTTTGGAAGATTTTGGGTTAGGAAATGCTTGGCATGTTACTAACAGTCAACTTGAATAACACCAACAATGTCAATATTCTCAGTTTACCAAGAAGTGCTCACCAAGGCTGCTTTTATTTGATCAAAAATACAGTAAAAACAATTATATTGTAAAATATTTTTACAATTTTAAATAACTATTTTCTATATGAATATATTTTAAAATGTAATTTATTCCTGTGATCCAAAGCTGAATTTCCAGCATCATTACTCCAGTCTTCAGTGTCACATGATCCTTCAGAATTCATTCTAATATGCTGATCTGCTGTTCAAGAAACGTTTCTTATTAACAATTTTCAAAACATTGCTGCTTTGATGAATGGAAGGTTCAAAAGAACATAATTTATTTGAAATAGAAATTCATTACATTATAAAACACTTTTGATCAATTAAATGCATCCTTCCATTTCTTAAAGAAAAAAAATCTTAGATGTTTAGGATTAAACTCAAACAACTAGTAACAACTAGTAATACTTACATGTAGGCTACATACACTTGTCCCACAACATGTCTTTTTCACTCTATTCTGCTGAGAAAATCAGAGGTACAGAAATGTCGAATGTAACTCGCGTGGAAAGAGTTGCGTCAGCTCCAAGGTCTGGCGGACCTTCAAGAGATGCTCCAGCCAACCCATGCTACACGTCTCAGCCCTGCCAAGAGCTCGGAGAAACCACAGGCAACGGCTTCCTTCTGCCAGAGTTTGTCAAACAGGCTGCAGTCAACTCCTGGTTACAACAACTCGCTTTTAAATTCAACACTGAATCAAAATGGAAAATGTTAGCCGATAGCCAAATACATATTTAGGCTTTATTTCAGCAAACTCATATTCATTTCTCGCTCGATTCTGGTATGCAATGCCAACTTTTCAATTTCATCCAACCAATTAAATAAATGTTGGACAAAATAACACAGTCTTGATGAATATTCTGTTTTACTTAGAACTATTAAACGTTATGCAAGTAAAATGTGTTGAAAAGGGTGTATCATGCTAACATTAATGCTATAAGTTAGGGTTAAATAGGACGACATGGACTTACAGCACTTGGATTAAAAAAAATGCATGGAAACTGCCTGCTTCAAAGCAATTGAAAGGTAAGTTCACCCAAAAATTTATATTAACCCATAAATTACTCACCCTCAAGTCATCCTGGGTGTATATGACTTTTATCTTTCAGACGAATCCAGTCGGAGTTATATTAAAAACTGTCTTTGATCTTTCAAACGGTTTAATGCCACTCAGTGGGTGTTGCATGCATTATTCTGTACAAACTGTATATTCTATGGCCCTACACCAACCCTACACCTAACCCTAACCCTCACAGGAAACTTTCTGCATTTTTACTTTCTCAAAAAAACATATTCTGTATGATTTATAAGCATTTTGAAAAATGGGGACATGGGTTATGTCTTCATAAGTCACCCTCTCCTTGTAATACCCGTGTCATACCCATGTCATTATACACAGTTGTGTCCTGATATATCACAAGAGCACACACACACACACACACACACAGAGCCCTAAGGCAGAACCATAAAGTAACAGACAGTTTGATATATTCTCATTGGCGTCTATGGTAATGTATGCTAATGTGACTTGCATGATTGGCCGCTGTTGTAACATATGCAGGTCTGAAGTAATTTACACCCTTCAGTCATACGTAACGCATTACAACCGCAGTGAAGAGAGTACGAGCTGCTTTACAAAGACATGAAAAACGGATTCTGTCTGGGTATAGTAGATAACTCCGTTTTTCCAAACTAACAAGCTGAAATGGCTGAATCTGCAGACAGATGCAAACCCCGAAAAAGGATGAAAGTCGGAAACTAGAGCCATTAGAGCCGAAATGGCTAACTACCTGAAATGATGTGCACACAGTCAGATCTGAAAAAGGAAAACTGGATTAAAGACAGCTCCTACGACAGATGACTGTAGGCTGAAATTACACTTTTAACCAATACAATGCTTTGATGGGTAAAAAAACATTCATTTCTTCTACCTGAACTGAACAGAAAATAGGACCTGAATATATCAGAAGGTATTTGAAGGGAAGATGAAAGGCTGTTTCAGAAAGGTTTACATCTTACAGTGAAACAGACAGTCTAGCTCTTGAGTGTCACAGCAGAGTCTGGGTTCTAGAAGATTCAGCGTGGCATTATAAACGCTATGAAATATTCATACCTGTAATATCAATCATATTAACTGACAGCACTCTGGAAAGAAGAGCTGGCCAACAAATCATTTGTAAGGGAATTTTTAAACCTTAGCCTAAGATTGATGATCTACTAATCCTTTTCTAATAAATAAATAAATGTATGTGTGTATGTGTGTGTGTGTATGTGGTCTGAAACCAGCATGCAACTTTGTGCAAACACTTGTAAACTGCTTTAAGCATCTGAATCTTTCAACTTATTACTTAAAAGCAGCATGAGTTCACCAAATATCAATGTAACACTTCCATTGTATCATGTTCACAATAAGAATCTTGACAACAGCCTCACAGTAAACTATCAAATCTGAGCAGGTGTTGAACACACGTGAGCCTGATCTGGAGCAGATTGCGTCGCACTCACTCGTGAGAATTCACAAACACACCAAACTCACAGATGTAAAGCCTGCAGGTGACACTCGGGGCGAGAGACCTCACACACACACTCATATAGGTGGAAAATCACAGCATCTGAACCTCAGGTATGGTAATCCCGCTTCAATTGTGTGCATAAAATGCATAACTGCATGTGAAATAATGCTATTTATAGACACTCTGTGTGTATTTCTTAGTGTCTGTAAACAGCCATGAATGTGTGTGTGTACATGTATGTGTGTGTGTACGTGACCGAGATACCCAGAGTGTAATTGATGCACCAGCTCGAAGTGGCAGGTTAGATGACACCTCCTGTACCTCCCTCCTCTTTCCAGAAGCACACACACACACACACACACACACACTAACAAGCCAACATAATTACATGCCTGACTCCTAAAGATAAGGGAGAGAGTGATGCGACTGATTGCTGGGAAAGAGGGAGGGCAGAACGAGAAATAGAGAAATGAAAACATCTGGCTAGATGATGCACCAATCAGTTCAAGATCACAAAGACGACCCCTTCAGAATTCAAATCTTACTTTGATTGAATACTCATCCTGTTGCTTCATTAAATACTACTATTATATATGACACTGATGCACTCACACAGCTTACTGTATCATTATATATTATGCATACTACAGTATGTATGGATTCTCATGAAAACCCATCAGGATCATGTCCGGGTCATATTACTGCCCAAAATCTGAAGAAATAAATGAGAAATTATATTTTTTATTAGAAAAAAAAAATTCTTTATTCTTTTATTTTTTTTCATTTCAGTTCATTTTGTGAGCATTAAAAAAAAAGAAAAAAAAGAATAATAATAATGTGCTCCAAAACTCTACTTAATATAATGCAGGAATTTGTCCATGTCAAATTAATCAGAAAAAAATCCCCAAAATCAGAAAAAAAAGAGAAATTCTATTTTGTATTGGGCAAATATATATATATATTTTTTAATACATTCTTTTTTTTTCTTGTTTTGTTTATTTAATGATATAACTTTTATGACAAATAAGAAAAATCTTTCCCAATATACTTCTTAATATAAAGCATTAAAATCAGGATCTTGTCAAGGTCATATTACTCAAACATATTAGGGCAAAACAATTATCTTTCTTTAATTTTGTCACATTATATTTTATGTCTATTAAGAACATTTGCCCCTTACTGAATTCTCCTTACTGAAATGGATTAAAATCTCATTATTACAACATTAAAAATTAAGAATAATACATTATTTAAATATGTATTTGTTTTACTGGTTTTAAATCATGAGATTTTAATGAAAAATGCATGGAATTTTATTGTAATACTGTTTAAAAAATCCTTTATTAAAGTAATGAGAATGAGCTTGGAGAATGAGTCATGGTTTGATTCCCAGGGAATGTGTGAACGGATTAAATATGTGACTTCAGATAAAAACATCTAACAAATGCATAAATGTGAATGTAATACATCAAATTTTTCTTTTGATAGTGAGGTACAATGTGACCTGGGCATGTTTTCATGAAATTGTTAATTATGAAAACATGTCCATGTATTTGCAAAATGAACCCTGCCCAATACACACACCTGAGGCACTCCGTTCTCCGAATTTTCCATTCGGAGAACCACTAACATAAATAATCCACTTCATAATTTAAATATGATTCATCTGCTGGCTGGGTTTCATTTTTAAATGTTTAAACAGCGCTGCGGCTTAAAATGAGCTTTGACTCTATTTTCTATGCAGTTTACAATAGGTAAAGCCAATATGAACATACATAAATATATAAATCCCATACACTTAAACTATTATTTTGTTATACTTCAAACAAGAGTTCCACCATTTATAATTATAAAGATACCACAGAGCTGTAATGACGCCGTTAAAAAAAGAAAAATCATTTCAGAAAGGAAAACATTTGGATGGTGAAACTGTATTTTAATAAGGCTGTGACATGACAGCAGCGTAGTCACAAAATTACACTCAAGAGCTTTCAATAAATCAAAATGCCTTTTTATACCTTTAAAATGCATGGAGCGGTAAGTGCACTCCACATATCTTTTTGACTAAAATGCAATCATTTCCATCTCGTTCGGCTAAACGATGCCACTCTGAACCAGCAATATAAAGAAATTTGAAAAGTGGTGTTTAGTGATTTACACTGTATTTAAAACAGCAGTGGAAGTAAACAGTGTGCCTGTTAATCAAAGAGAAATGTCTTACCTGAAAATCAGTCATCAGGAGTTATTTCAACATGGAAGCACAGGACAAAAAAAGAGATTTAGTCAAAATAAGGCATCCGATTTCTTTAAACACTTCTTTATCTGTCGAACTTCTAAAGAGCAACAAAACAAGACAGCAAATGAAACAACTAAACTGAAAGGAAAAATGTATTGTATATTTGAAATTTACCTACTTATTTTATTATTCCTTCCAATTTTATTTTTCTCATTTGCTCTCTATTATTTTCGGTCTTTAGAAGTTTGACAAAAAAAAGTGTATGTCTACTGTAATCCACAAATATCTAATACACTTTTTTTTTATTTGTGAAACATTATAAAGACCTATGATAATAGACAACAAATGAGATATTAAAATAAAATGTAAAATATCTAAAATTAATTCATTTTACTAAATTAAATACAGTCCTACTTAATACATAAATATGATGTAAATACAGCTAGCTAAAGTGATATATAAAGTGTGTGAGCGCGTGCGTATGTATATATATGTGTGTGTGTGTGTGTGTGTGTGTTTGTCTGAAAACACTGTGCTTCAACTAGCTGCTAATGCAGCATGGACAATCAGCCTTAAGTTCTGCACTGGACAAATCATATTAATGTCATTTTTCATATGTTATTATAATTACAAGGCTAATTTTCTCAATATCTCACACCTCAATGCATATTCAGAGGTTGTGTAACAACAGGCTGTGAGGCAGGTTCACCTCTGACGTCCACCTCTTATGTGGTTTATTCTAATTTCATCCACATTTCTCACCAGAAAACAACCTTTCGAGCCTCAGACTTAATCATACACTAAAAAACATGTCAAAACAGATTGTTGAAACAAGTCTCTTTAACACAACAGACACTGGAAAGCATTAATAAGTAGCTCAGTGTTGTGAAGTAAAGGTCACCGAGTTAAACACTACAATACTAACAAAAAAACTGAAAAAAACAGATGTCTGGATGAAAACCTGGATCATAAAAGGCTTTACTACAAATATACAGCATTACAGATTTTACACCCAAACTGCCTCTATTAATACAGCAGAAGTCAAATAGATCATGTGACGCTGAAGACTGGAGTAAAGATGATGAAAATTCAGCTTTGACCCAGGAATAAATAGTTAAAAATAAATAAATATAAATAAATAAATAAATATAAATAAATAAATAAATATATATATATATATATATATATATATATATATTACAGTTGAAAACCGTCATTTTAAATTGTAACATTTCACAATATTACAGTTTTACTATATTTTTTATCAAATAAATGCATTAAAAAACTTCATTTTACATATGTATGTGTGTGATTTATATTATTACCATCAGAAATTCAAAACTTATTATGAAAGTATTTGAATCTATTGTCAGCTAAGGTTATTTTATTATTTCTATTATTATTATTATACGGTTTTACACTTTTTACTCTAATAGTGGACAAAAAATATATATATAATAATAATAATTTTTAATTATTATTATTATTTTTATTATTTTTATTATTATTATTATTATTATTATTATTATTATTATTATTATTATTATTATTATTATTATGTAAGCAAAAATTATCACAATAATTTAATAATAATAATTTGACTTTAATTCACTGAGAACAATTATACAAAACAAATATTTTCCAGATATATATATGACTTTAAATTCACTGACAATATGCCGTGCTGCTATATTTTTCTCACATACAAACATAAAAATCTATCAGTCTATCTCTTGCATTAACTGTGATGACATCAAATCTCAGTAACCTCAAGGGGGGCGACAGAGCTCAAATGTGGTATTAAACCAGATGTGTTTGGCTATTCAGCTAGCTATCGAATAACCATATTCATATTATCTGCCATCCTCTGCTAAATGCGTTTCAAACATCATGACCTCAGAGAAAACGGACTAACTAGACTGGCCTTGCCATCATCCGTGGCAGGATATGATAAACAGCTCATTAAAGAGAGTCAGAAATATTTCTCATGGTTTACAAACTGCAGAGATTGAGCCTCGTAGCTCACGTGCCTTGCAGCACATTTAGACAAGAAACACAACACGTACGAGGTCACGAAAGCACACACACACACACACACACACAAACGCTCCCACACAGCGGTCTTCAGTGAAGGATGAGGTGTCACGCTTTGAGAAAAGCACTATTCTGATCTTCCTCATTCTCTCCAACTGAAGTTTATCCCATCAGTCCTTTTTCTCCGTTACATAACAGCACCTCTTCCGCCCACCTCTCCGCTGCAGCTCTCAATGGAAGGCACACCAACACAGATTCACATTATAACGTGCTGGAAGACATGGACACATGCACATGGCACACTAAACCCCATACACACGGAAACACTCTGGAATCCTTCCCCTCTCTCTGTGATGCATCCTTCCTCTTCCTCTATCCATCCTTCATCGTTTCAATGAGATCCCTGACCTTTCAGCTGAGGTGTTGCACATGAGCCCAGGACAATAAAACACCATACGTCAAAACTGAATTATTGCAGGGCAGGAGCAAACAGATACGGTCGGACTAACCGGGCTTTCCATCTGCAACGGTCCACAACTGGATGACCAGGTGCGAAACACAGACACATCGAAATAAGATTTATTTTTAAAAGAAACACATTTAACCTTTATCTGTCACTACATTTTTATTGTTAGTAAAGGTTACGTGCAACAAAAGCAACCAAACAGGTTTTCACTTTTTTTGACATTTTTTACTATCTCTCTGACCTTTAGAGCCAAACTAACATTTGCTAACGTATCTTTATGATTTTTAGTATGTAAAAGACTTTTATTACCAAATAAAAGCATAGTGGAGAAAAAAAAATGCGGACAGCTATATATTTACCTTTTAAAAGGATTTATTTACGGCAAAACAATTTCATTTTATAAATAAATGTTACTATTTTAAATAAACTTTTAATGCAAAATTTGTATAAAATATTAATATATTTTATTAAACTATAATTATATGAGCATATAATATTAATATAATAAAAATAAAGAAATGTTTTAGAATCATTGAGATTTTTTATTATTTTCATAAATATTTAATGTATATATTTTTTCATAACTTTTTCACATAAAAGAAAATAGAATATTTTTAACTTATTGTCATTATTTTAATAACAATTAAGCATATTTTTCTAATTATACAAAATATATATTCCACTTTTTTACTTTAAAGTAACAAGAGATTTGTGAATGAGAAAAATGTAACAAGCACATTTTCCTAAATTCGAATTATTTTAACAGTATTTTTAACATATTATAGCACAAAAATTAAACAAAGATTTATTAATATCAGCATAAAATAAATGCAACAAACAGTGCCATGATGTGCAGATTTTTGCATTACATTAAAAAAATTAAAATAAAGTTTACAATTTCAAATAGTCGTAAAAACTCACTTTTATTTCCTTAAGGAAAATATTAAAAGTATATATTTTTAATATTAAACAAACTATATTTTTTTTAGAATATAATGTTATTATTTTGACAATTAACCACATTTTCCTAAATTCAATTTATTTTTACTGTATTATAGTAAAATATATTACTGTGAAAAATGATTGAAATCAGTATAAAATACCTCTTTTCTAACATGAAAGTGATTTGTATTTTTAGATTTATGTTAATAAAAAATTAAGAAGTAAAAAGTAATAACATATTATAAAAATATATTTTTCCCCTTTAATTGGTGACGTACCACACAGCAAGCTTTTAATCAGGGTTAGGACAGTCCATTGGCTGTACTATAAGCATACTGAATGCTCTCCTGAGCTCAATCTGACCCTCTGTTGCTCTGAAACACTGTCTCTCCCACAAGAGCTCTCTGGAGGAGTGTATGAAGAGACAACGCCGACGTTAGCGCTGTCGATTCTTCTCGTTTCCACTCGCCCACATCCACCCACCCACGCATTCACTAACACACACGTTCGCTCTCACTCTTTTGTGCCAGCAAGCTCTCCCCCATTTACAACTGGCCCACTTCCACATCACAGCATTGTGATAAAGAAGGTACGAGTAGCACCCGTGCTCTGTGGGACAAGCTATAGATATCACTGCTTCACCCTGACACCTAAATGAGAGCCCTGGGTCTTCAGCTATACAGAATAAGTGTGATCTGGACAGTGTTTCCGGTGTGCAAAAATAGCCGAACTTCAGATATTCTAGTCATTTGATGATAACATTAAAAGACTCAAAGGAATCCTAGAGGCTGGTAAAACAATAATTGTTTTGCTTTTTATGCCTCATGAGCAGATGTAAATTAAAGACAAGCATTCAATGGAAGTAATGTTAATGCACTAAGTAATAGAATATGAATTCTTAAAATGTGCACATTTTATATAACCTCCATTAAAGCAAATATCTGGAGCTCTTATGAATGCATCAAATCTGCAGTCTTACCCTGAACTCTGCCATTTCCCTTGTTTTCAGTTGCATTTTAATCTACCACATTAAAAGTATTGTAATATAAGAGATTTAAAAACTCTTCATACACAACGTAAAATAAAAAGATTATGCTGACTTACTACTACTACTACTACTACTACTAATAATAATAATAATAGTAAAAATAAAATAAATAAAATAAAATAAAATTAATCTGTAGTTGATTATCATTCACCTTTTTTTACATTTTCTGGGGAAAAATGTGGGTGGTGGTTGTTTATAAACAATAAAACAAAAGATTATTTAAAAAAATAAACAAAACATTAAATGGTTTATACAAAATAAAACAATAAGTTAATAAAACAAAATAAAATAGTGGTTGTTTACAAACAAAACAAAAGATTATACAAATAAAATGAAATAGCTACGATTGTTTATACACAATAAAACAAAAGAAAATGCTAAAAATAAAATAAAAAAACTAAATAAAATAAAATGGTTGTTTATAAACAATAAAACAAAAGAAAATGCTAAAATAAAATAAAAAACTAAATAAATAAAATAAAACAAAATGGTTGTTTATACACAATAAAACAAAAGATTATGCAAATAAAATAAAATAAAATAAAATAAAATAGAATAACTTGTTGCTTACTAGTCCAGGCATTACAAAGGGCCCACATTCAAGTTTAAATCTAGAGTTCACCAGTTTTATCCTCGGCCAGGTGGAAATAGTAAGTGATTAAATGTTAAAAAAAAGTTATAATGCACCTCTCCTCAACAAGCCAGAAGATTTTGAAGTTTAATGCTATGGTTTAAATGTCTGTTCAAAACATTATTAGCAGCCATCGGCCATTAAGCTTTAGAGGTGAAGGCAATGCCCTCCATTTTCACAGTCTTTCTTTTCTAACAGGTAAGTGCTTTTGAGTTGAATTTTCTTTTCTTTTTTTTTCTTTTTTTACAGTGAGCGGATGAGAAAAGGAAGTGCATAACGCGTTTGAAAAAGCTCAAGGCTGGCGGTGCTGAACGTAGCATTTCTCCTGCCAGCTTCCCGCATTGCTGAAGCAGCGTCCATTCATTCCTACTGCTACTAGTGAAAAACATCACCGCAGACGCAGGAAGACTCATCAGAAAGAGAGAGAGACACACACAGAATGCTGACACAAGGGAAGCTGCATTTCATTTTCCCCTCGGTTTTGTGAAAGATGACAGACAGATATTCCAGTCCGCACATTTGAAAATATGAAACCGTTCGTTTAGAAGCTTTAAATGCATTCGATGTACTGATTACAGGACGTCTTTTGACAAGGATACTTGATGACGGCTCTTGATTTTATATCACTGTTTCACTTGCCACAGTTTGAAGAGCCCATAAAATCCAAACTAGAGATTTGTGTTTTCAGCTTCATGTATTTTGAGGTAAATCGACAATCTGTGGTGGCCCAGAGAGCCCAAAGCAGCGACCCCCTGGATATTTTAACAGAACATTTGACCCACTGAGATACTCTTGACCCTTTACAATCTGCCTTTCCACAGAACATTGTCTCTGTTGTTAGCTTAAGGTGAGAGCTTTCTTTTTGTTTTGTTTTCAGCACCACACAACTCTTTTAATGTATTCTTTTACGTTCACAGATTTACATCTTTAATTAAGCACCATAAAAAATGGACTATATTTCACTGTCTAGTATAAGATACTAATTATACAATATTTGCTGATTATAAAGTCCATTGTGATGCCGTAATGAACACCAATTGGACAGCGACCAATATTTACAGTCCCTCCAACATAAATTATCACGGGAGTCAAATAATCCATGCAACTACTGTATAATTTCTAAAGATGCTTCCATTCAAAATTATTGTGTTTTGGGTGCCAAAAGTATCGCTAAATGATTGCTACTGGGTAAAAATAAAATTAAAAAATTAAAAAAACGTAAATATTCATAAAATATTCATTTAAAAAAAAAGTCCTAACTACCTGTCTAATCTTTTTGTATTCTATCCATTTTCTTTTTATTGTACAATTATAAAAAAAGACCTCTTGCATTAGCTTGCTCTATTCTTTTTCTATTCTATTTGTTTTCTATTTGTGTATTATATTATTTTAAAGCCCTTGCTACGTGTACTGCATTTAAGCTAACCGAGACTTGATATAGCATTTATATATATCATTGCTCTTTTATTGTTTTTGATTGCTTCTGTGGTCCTCAATTTGAATAAACGTGTCTGCTAAATGACTAAATGTAAATGTAAATAAATCATATATAAATAAAATGGATTGATGGGTAGTTAAGTATCAATAAATGGTTGCTGATACATGATATTGGTCTCTATCCATGCCATGGGTCACTCATTCAACATTATTCCCATGATTTCGCCATCATTCATGTCTGTTGCATGAATATCACATGATAAGAACACAATCATTAGCAATAAGACTAGAGATGCCTGCTTCTGCAAACACTGCTAATTGCAAACATTCCTCACGGAGAAAAAAAAAAAATCTGCCTGACTGGCTAATGATTATATCATCCGGCTGGGAAAACCAACTCATCTAATTAGTCCACACTCAACTAGATCAAATGCTGATTGATAAAGCGCTCTAAAGCCGTAAATGATAGAAAAGCAAAGACGGATGACAGCCGCGTGCCTCGCTCTGCCTCCAAACGCCATCTACATCACCAATGCAGCTCTCTAATGACCTTCTTGTTACAATGTCTCCATAGTAACCGCTTCCTTAAACAGGGTACCATCAGAAACTTCATTCATATTTATGACCGCAAACATGCCACTTTGCTCATATTTCGCACGTAACCTCCAGGATACATTTTTTGCGAGTTTGAAAACTGCTCCCCCTTTTCTAGGAGTTGTTGATTTGTGTTTGCCTCTCAGTGTGTTTTTGTGTTTGCTGATGATGTTGTTTTGCCAGCAGGTATTCTTATGTAACGTGTTATTCTGCATTTTCAGTGCTAGAGGAAAACCAAAAGCAACCAACCTCTCAGTTTTTCATTATGAGATTCTCAGAGACAATTTGTAACAGGTTTTCAAGGCAACATTAAATCTCTTGGCTTTTTTTATCAATGCGAAACATGAAGAACCAGCAAAAAAAAAAAAATTAAAACGCTCTGCTTTTTAATATAATGAGGCTGGTGGACTGTACTGGACTACTAAACGAATCTTTCAGTAATGACTGAACGTCCTGACAAACTGAAAAGAATACAAGTGATGGAGAGGCGGTGCTTTAATTCACAGGATCCTTACTGCAGTGTTCAGTGTTCGCTCCCTTCACACTCAACAGGGGTTACCACTCCACTTCACAACATTAGTTCATTCGGAAGACTTTGCAATGTCATAAAATGCAGAAAACACAGAAATAAAAATAATAATAATAGAAGTAATAACATAAATACTTTTGTATAATACATTTTTCATTTATATAAAAGTATATAATGTGTATTAAATTGAGATTATAAAATTAAATTCAAATATTACTTAATTATTAAATATTATTGATATTTCATTAGTTTATTAATTACATTTTTAAAGGCTTTTAAAACAACTAAATATATATATATATATCAATTTAATATAATTTTACTAGCCTTCAAACCACTAAGTTTTACCCATTAGTTTTTAATCAATTAAAATATAACTTTTTAAAACTTTTTCTTTAATATATTTTCATAAGTGTTTCAATTATACATAAAAATGCATTATGCTGAGTGACGACTGGACATTATTTCACCCGTATTTTTACATTTTAGTTTCATAAATGCATTTAATACGCTTTTTGTGTATATAAAATCACTTTTGTAAAGTTAGTTTGATGCACCAAACACAAAAATGGCACATCTTGTCTTTGAACCAAATACATATTTTCAGTTATATAAATGTATGTGTATTAAGCTCAAACAAAATACAAATAATTAAAATGTAATATAATTACTGTAAATATAATTAGGCATTCATTTTGCGTAAATAAATGCACACATAATTTAACAAAATAAAAACACAGAACCTTCTATCAGGCTATTCTTTACATACACACACACACACACACACACACACACACATGCATACATACTTATTAACATATATTTTTACATATACATGCACACATACCAGCCCCCCTATCAATTGGAGCATGGCAGGTATTGAGAATTGTGGGAACACAGGAAATAGAGAGGCAAACAAGATCATCCAGCAATTCCCTCAAGAGCAGATCTGGTCCACTGATCTCAGTCCAGCCTCCCAAAGCTAAATTCTAACAAAGACTAAGCATGAAATGACCTCAAATCAGCACTGATCTGCATTTGCTACTCTCAAAAGAGCGCTCACCCAAAGTGATGAGCAGAGCCGCTTTCCTGGAAAAGAGGATTGTAGAAACCTAAAAATACACATCAGCTGTGGGACAAGAAAGAGACCCCAGTCAGCTCTGTGACAACGCATTGGGAAGGTCAGGAATTTCATATTCACAGGAAAGAGCAGATGTGTTGAATCATGGGATTACTGAGATATCTGCACCAGTTGTAGAGAAACAACACATGGATGCTAGTGCAGAATTAATAAATTGACCAAAAACATCTCTGAATGCACAATTTATTGGGACTAGATAGATCAGAGCATTATGTCAATGAATGTTATGATTTTTTTTATCATAACATTTAAAATTAAATAAGAGTGGATTTAAAATTTGACTAATTTAGAAGGCATACAACTAGATTACAACAGATTTTTCTTGAAGAGCATTTTCCTAAAGGTGCCATAGAATGAAAACAATCACAAACAAGGTTTTTGCAGTTGCATGGCTGCAGTGTGTGAAAACAACCAGCATATAATGGTAAAAAAATCCACCCGCTCATGTTTTTATAATCCCAATAAATCATAAACAGTCTTTGAAAACGAGCAGTTTGAGATTTCTCCTTATTATGACATCATACTTGGAGAAGTCCCGCCTATTTGTTATACTCTCTGCCCTATTAGCATATACACAGCCCTGAGTGAGAAGCAGCAGTCCACCATTACTGTTTTCTTGCTGTAGCTGCTGGAGATACAATCTCTGCGCCAAAGGGGCATTACAAAGTGTTGTGTTGCATTTAAAAGTACAAATACAAAAACTGCACGTTTTGGTTTATACCCTAAAAGTGGCAATTTCAACAAACTATAGAAAGATTATCTGTGGGGTATTTTGATCTAAAACTTCAAATACACACTCTTGGGACATCAGAGACTTATTTTACATGTTGTAAAAAAGAGCATAATCGGTCACCTCTAAAAAAAATCCAAACAGACTGATCAATTATTTATCTAAATATGAAAAAAAAAAACGTTTTGACTAGTTTTTCACTTTGATTTTAGTCTTACTTTTTTTTTATTTTTTTATTGACGTATTAATAAAATAGCATATTTTAAATAAGTATATAATTTAAATAAATCATTATTTTTAATAAATAACAAAGACAAAAAAATATATATTTCATGATTTAATTTGTTACTAATCAGAAACATCATAAAATCAATATCGTTTAGAATTTTTATATTGTGCATCCATACTGAAAGATATGAAAAAATATAAGTCTGTAAAGTAATTATTTGCAGTGTAAAAAAGCTAATCCCACCATTAAATAATGTTTGTCAAGCTTTCTTATGTACAGAATGATTGGAACCGTTTATGTGACTATTTTCCACCCACTCACTATTATTCATTAAAACTGCAACTGTAACTTAAGAGTTCTGTATGTAAATAACCTGAATAACCTTCTAAAGAGAAAAAAAAATACTGTTTGCCATGATAGAATTTACCCAAGCAGCAATATAACAAAAAACAAGCAAACTACCCAAAGTCACATTCGTAAAACAACTGAAAATTGCCTTTTCTAATTTTCTAATTTTCTATTCTGCCAAAGAAACAAAACTGAAATGAACACCTCATTGAAACCAGGACAAAAAGAGAAGGAAAATATTTAGCTTAAAATTCACGCAATCTACCATCACACACACAAACAAAAGAGAAGAAGGGGAATGAGGGAATTCACAGTGAGGTGCCAAGCATTGTCCCCTCAGCTCCAGCTGGTTTTGCCAAAGGACACCCATTCTCCTGCTGCCGTCTGCAAGAATCAAGGGGAGAACCACCTCCAAATCACTTCACAAACACCGCCTCTGACCAAAGAAGACAGAGTGGTTGAAAAAAAAATTGCCTAGTGCAATATGGGGGGTTTACACATTAACACGCGGCCTGTCGCACAGTGGCTGATTTCCAAACCTTGGATTACGATGATAAAAATCTAAAAGCGAATTGCTGTCCGGGGCAGATTTTGGCTCGTGTGTGTTCGTGAAGAGGATCCATTCATGTAGGCTCAGTAGCGTGATAAACACATGAATCCTCTTTAATGCAATATCTTACAAAACGGTTGGTTTTGAAGCACGTTTCAGTTTAGTGCTGAAGGCGGACACCCACAGTCATCAGCAAAAGCTGTAAAGTAAAGAGCCAACACTCCACTCCTGAGGCCTCCGCTCCACCCCCATGTGACACCCACAAAACAGCTCTTGGAAAGTTCTTTACAACCCAGCGAAACTGGCCGCTAGTTCACACCAAATCGCATTAAGTGAAGGTGGATTATTCTCACTCATCCCTTCCCCAAAATTTTGAGGGGAAGTATATTAGCTCAGGTGGGTTAAATGGATTTTCTTTCAATTGTATGAAAGAATCATTGAGATTTGCAAACAGGATTTAGTTAATGGTCCTCCATTCACTTCTTCTGACCTCAAACCTAGAAAGTAGTTCAAATGCAAGATTCCTCTTTGTGTACAAGGCTTGTCCTCTGTAAAACCTTGGTCTTTTTAAGGTTTGGACACTGACATATGTAGTTATGCAGGAACCAGGCTTGTGCTTAACATGATAACCCAATCAGAGATCGTGTGTACATACATATAGATAAAGAGGTCTTAAGTAAACAGTTGGTGTGAATGGAATATAGGCTAAACTAACATGAAAGAAACCGTGAACAGAAACAAAAAGCTACTACTGTACATGTAGCATATCAATGTCAAGTAAGACACTTTTAAACTGTAGCTCATCAAGCTACAACATAATTCGTTAGCTAAAGTTAGCTACTATTTGATAGTAGCATGTAGTGTAGCTAACTGCATTGAAGCCATTTTTAAATATATAACTATCCAATGCTATGAATTATAATTTAAACAGAGCATTTCTGACACAAAAGCAAGGGATCTGAATGAATAAATGAACATTTCAATATCACTTATCGAATTTACACCAAACAGAACTACAATATAATTTGTACAATAATAAAATGTATCATTACAATACAACACAAGACACATTATCCAATCCAACATATGAGAAAAAGATCCATTTAGGCTGAACCAATTCACTATGATGAATCAGACTTTCCAATGCTCAATATGAGAGAAAACGGTTTAGAATGAACCAAATCACTAAAATGATTCACTTTCCAATGCTTCATTTTTGAGATAGAACAGTTTAGAATGAACCAAATCACTAAAATGATTCACTTTCCAATGCTTCATTTGTGCGATAGAACAGTTTAGAATGAACCAAATCACTAAAATGATTCACTTTCCAATGCTTCATTTGTGAGATAGAACAGTTTAGAATGAACCAAATCATTAAAATGATTCACTTTTCAATGCTTCGTTTGTGAGATAGAACAGTTTAGAATGAACCAAATCACTAAAATGATTCACTTTCCAATGCTTCATTTGTGAGATAGAACAGTTTAGAATGAACCAAATCACTAAAATGATTCACTTTCAAATGCTTCATTTGTGAGATAGAACAGTTTAGAATGAACCAAATCACTAAAATGATTCACTTTCCAATGCTTCGTTTGTGAGATAAAACAGTTTAGAATGAACCAAATCACTAAAATGATTCACTTTCCAATGCTTCATTTGTGAGATAGAACAGTTTAGAATGAACCAAATCACTAAAATGATTCACTTTCCAATGCTTCATTTGTGAGATAGAACAGTTTAGAATGAACCAATTCACTGTAGCGAATCAGACTTTCGATACTTCATATGAAAGATCAACAATTTAGAACAATTTAGGATGAACAGATTCACTAAAAGGAATCAGACTTCCTAATGCTTTATATGACAGAGAACCGTTCAGGCTGAAGTGATTCAGTATAATGAATCAAACTTTCCGATGCTCCATATGAGAGCGAAGAACAGTTTAGAATGAACTGATTCACTAAAGTGAGTCAGACTTTCCAACACTACGTATGATAGACAGAACCATTTAGAATGAACCAAATCACTAAAATGAATCAGACTTTCCAACATTATACAAAAAGAGAACCGTTTAGAATGAACCGATCTGATTCACTCAGTTGAATCAGACTTTCTAGCAGTATGTGTGAGAGAGAGCTCAATTAACAGTTAACTGCTGGAAAGAGTAGCTTGTAAAAGGGATTTTGGAAAGAACTCTTTTCAACAGAAAACCCTATTAACTATGCATCATTACAAGTAGTTATTAATGAATCACCCTAAACAATTAATTCTTCTGCACACAAGAGTATCACTTTGCGCAAGTGCTTCTGATGGTCTATGGGCTTTTGCTTCAAAAACCAAGTGCTCATGGGAAAAACGTGTGTGTATGTGTGACAAGAGCCAAAAGCAACAGCCGAGTGCTGTGTACTCCAAACAGATCCATCAAACCATGAGGAAAACAAGCTGAGCGGAGTTTACTAACACAACCTTCACTCAACGCACACTTCCTGCCTCAAGCAGAGACAAGTAGGTAAAGAGCAGCTTCCAGAGCCAAAAAAGGATGTCCTTGAAAGCTGACTGACGTATGAGTGAAAAACTGTGACATGACCTTGTTTTAGAATTGCCATGAATAAATTCAATTTAACTTGTGCAGGTCTGAAATCCCTGCACGGGACGATATATGCTCTATGGCACATGCCGTGGAACTATTCTACTTCCTGCTCCCACTTATGGCGTGCTCCATTTCTCCAAGGCCGTACTAATGCTGGAGGACGGGGGTGAATTCGTGAAGAGGAGCCAGAACTGTACGGCAGTCATGCTCTTGTGGTTCAGCCTGCGTCACGGGGATCCGTATCCAACCAGGTGGCATCCACTGCTGGGCAAACCAGGGGAACTGTTGGGGTACGCCTGGATGATCCCAAATGAATGTAAAGCCTTTGTAAGCATGTGTAGATACAAATAAGATGGTCTCCACTGTGTTGTGTGTGTTTGTTTGAATGTGTCGATCCTAACAGCGAGGAGAACCGGGATCTTTGGCAGGATTCAGTCCCTGTTCTCCAAACCCTCCTCTCATGTCACAGACCATCTGCTACTCAGCAGCCACGCTGGCGCCGGAGATGAGGCGTACTGTTCTGGTCCAGATGCCTATTCGGCTGTACTTACACAAAGTCAGATCCATCACCTCCATAACATGGTGAGAAGATCGCAGATCAGCGTCATATCCCACGCTCAAAATAGCTTAGCAAAATTCCTGAGAAAAAACCTACAACAGTTGCAATCAAATCTAGCATCAATGGGGGTCATGTTTCAGGTTCAAGGTGAACCGACAGCATTTTATAGCATGTAGATTACCACAAAATTAGTTTCCACTTGTCCCTCCTGGTTTACAGTAAGACACTTACATTGCAAGTAAATTGGGCTAATCTGTAAACGTTAAAAAAGTCACTGTTCCGACAGTACAGCAACAAGAAGTGTGTGATATGCATGATAGCATGATCTTAGTGCGAATAACTGCTTATTAACCATTTTTGTTAGTTAAATTCATCTCTACAACCATAACTTAAATTTTTCACTTGAAAATAGGGGTGTGTGATAGATATCGTCTACATTAATTTCGTAATTGTTGTATAAACTATATGCAATTTGACATTATCGAGTCATATCACAACAACTAGACGAATACACACCCAGAGAGTGCACACATACACTTTGAGATGTAGGTTAGACTACAGCACAAGCACATTTACGGTTTCTCTTTATGATTTAATCTATTAAAATACATTTAGAATTCCACCAAAATTCAAGATAAGAGGGGGCAAACATTCCCCTGTAAACCTTTATGTCTTTTCTATTTCGATCATTTGATATAGTTAATATATATCAAACAAACAAAAGTTTTTCCAAATATCGGTACATTTGCAAATATAATATTCTTTTTTTTTTTAAAAAAACATATAATGTTAATACAAGATGTTACTATTAACTGACTTGCATTTTAGACAAATTCCTGTTTTTGCTCTATTTTGTCAATGAAAATAGTTTCAAACAGAAGAATAGCAAAAGCTCTGAGAGTCTGAGAGTTGTCCATGGCAGTCCTAATCCTGCCAAAATACCAGCACAATTACATGCTACATATAGTTATCAACTAAATTCCCGAAAATATAGAGATATAATTTTGTCACTATCGCACAACCCTACTTGAAATTTTCTTAACTTGTATTGAACATGGAATATAAGTATACATTTGCCATAAAACTAACAAAATGTAAAAAAAACTGTACATTTAGTACCCTTAAAAGGTACACCTTTGTACCTTATCTATGCCTAAACGGTGTATTTTAATACTAATATGCACTCGTTAGAAGTATAGAAGGAACAAAGCCTCATAGTCATAGTCCTCAAAGAGCAACTAAAATTTAGAAATAGAATTAACAGTCTTGCTCTAGGGTGCAATAGTGAAGTTCAGAAAAATAAAAAGTGTATATTCAATAGTTTGGACTACAGAGAGTGCCTCTTCCGCAGATGATCCCTTGACCACAACCAAAACACAGTCCCCAGGCTTTTTCTGTGAAGCAGAACATGTGTGTTCACTTAAGAGAAGCAAAAAAAAAAAAAAAGATCTGCAAACAAGCGGAGAGAGCACCTTTGTGTAGTGGGAACAATGGCCTACATTATGTTCCAGAGATAGGCCGTGGCTTCAGAGTTTCCCTGCTATGAAAAGATCCTCTTCACGAGTAGCTTTTTGACCTGTGACCTCTCACATTTGCAACATCGGAGGCTCGGAGCATCCAGAGTGCACCAAGTCCAGGGTGGGACTGAAACGCCGAATGAGAGACTCCAGAAGCATCAGAAGCTTTCTGACAGAGAGCTTTTAAGACTAAACCACGTGGATCTGAAAAAATCCAATTGAGTGAAGCATAACGCTCTTGTTTTGGATTTTCTATTGACGTCGCCAACGTGTCTTGTTCCAAAACAATCTCTTCGGTGAAGAGCTGAAACAGATGCACAGACTGAATGATGATCACTCGCAATTAACAACAGCAAAGATGAAAACTGAAGACAGAGATATCCGTAAGACAGAGCAGAGGTAGATTTCTCATGGATGAATTTGTACATTTGATGGAGAACTTTAAAATGTCCTTAATAAGCTCATTTCCATCTTATTCTTTGAGTAGTCATACGCTCATAACTAAAACACTTTCTGCAAATTCTCATGAAAATTATTTTCAAAATATATATAAAAAAAAGGGACCTTGGTTGACAATAGAGCCTTTCGCACCACTTTAGTTCCAGAATTATATGTACAGTACTAAAATACTGGTACGATTTTGCACAAACGATTTCCCAGTACCATTTAAAGGGTTGCATTCACACCAACAGTGTGTACTAGGAAGTGACATAAGCCTGGCGACAGCGACGTCATTTGTGCCCGGCATTCAACAATGTAAACAAATAAAAGAACAACGTTAACAACAGGTGGATGGAGGACATGGAATGTCGACGTATACGTAACGCGACTGAAAGAACGGAGAGGAGGACTAAGAATCTCCAAAGATAACTGGCAGTGCTACATTTGCTACTAGTTCCTGCACTTCTATCGCTGTTCTCCATACTTGCAAAATAAGTTGACACAGTGTTTAATGTATGTTTACTCAGCATTTTAAATCATGGCGGGTGAGGGTGTTTTCGTACGCGTTTGGCCAATCAATGTCTACTTACATCACGTGTAGTACCAGTTGTGTTCGTTAGACCCTGCTCCGCAGTAGAAGCCAAATTGGTTCTCGAAAGAGGCAGTATTATAAATCACACCCAGTTCTTGCGGTCCGAAAACGCCAAAAAGTGGTTTGTTCCACAATTAGTTCTAGTACTACGGAAAGGTTCCCGTGGTGCGAAAGTCCCTAATCACTTATGTTTCTGAATACAAACTAAATTATTCTTAGTCTATTCCTTTTTTTATCCACTCTGCAATGCACGCAGGCTGCTCTTGAGTTTTAAAGTATAATAACAATGGCAAAGCCACAATACTAATATAACAGCAAACGCACCAAACAATACCAACACTTCCTTACACTCCACTTCCATAGAAAAACCATGTTTCAGCCGTAAAACCTTGCTTTTAGTCCCTTTAAGCTTTTAGTTTTCTTTTCAGGAGGCAAATAATCTGTCTTTAATGTCCTAAGCACAACCATGAATATAAAAAAGAAAGAAATAAATAAACAAGATACTGAATAAGCCGCCTGCAAGTCTTTCTGAATTATTGATTGTGCATTCACTTACAAAAATGGGAACAATCAGTGGTGAGCGAACTCATAAAACACTGTTCCTCAAGCTTTGAGAAGCAGAGCGAATATCAGAGGTGTTTTTTTAAACTCCTGTTCTGTTCCAATCTTCAGCAAAGCTATAAGGCTCCGGTTTCTAAGCAACAGGCGCGCTTGCAATAACGTAGGACGGTCGCAGTAGTATCTGCAGTCCAGACACACAGGTGCATATTCACATGACAGTTCCTTCTGCAAGAGCGTCACAAGCCTCGCTGCAGTCAAAATGCCTGTGGAAACTCCCCCGTGATGCAACGCATGCAGTGAAGCGATAGCTTTAGTGCAACGTCACGCTCTGCATGCAACGCATCACAAGGAAATCACTGCCTGTATTCTGACTGGATCTCTTGCAGAAGAAACATTTTGGCCTTGTGCATGAGCTGACTCACAACAAGATATTTCTGGCAACACTTTCAATTATTTCGTAATGACAGTCAGCAGGGTGTCAATATAAAAATGTCAAGCTGCACATGCAAACGTCAAACAGCTTAATTTGATTCCGTTCCAAGAATTTCAGGAGGTTCTA
Organism: Carassius gibelio; assembly: GCF_023724105.1. Lineage (NCBI taxonomy): Eukaryota > Metazoa > Chordata > Actinopteri > Cypriniformes > Cyprinidae > Carassius > Carassius gibelio. The sequence continues at coordinate 3,635,084 of NC_068394.1, read as the reverse complement.
GGAAGACAGACAGCACGAAATTAAGGAACAAGAATGTTGCGCATAGAGATTTATGCTGCTTATGACAAAACAGCGCATATGTAAATTTCTCAGGCATGCCTTCAGTAAAAGAAAATATTTTATTTTTTATTTTTTACATAAAAGCACAAATAATGTGCAGTATTACAAATTCAAAAATCCTAGTCAAGGCTTAAGAAGTGTAACGGTGATAGAAAAAAAAAACATTTTAAAACAAACTGCTGGAACATAATTTGCATAACAGTTTGAGCAGCAAACCATCATAAAGCCTGTGAATGTGAAATACATTTTAATGAACACCAAGGTCGTCACGATACATTTCAGTAGTCAATATTAGTGGAATTTCTTGAATTCAATACCACAGCAAAACAAATATGCTACATATTAAATATTAATTCAATACATGAAAACTATGGCATGTAGCCTTCAAATATTTCTCAGTAGGTGAACACTGTAAACCCCCTCCCCCCATCCCAATTTTTGGAAATCGACCAATAATAAAACGCTTGATATCCCCACATGCAACTATCAGAAAAGGAGGGAGTCTGAATTTCAAAGAGAAAGTTAACCAAAAAAGTCATTTTGTCATGATTTACTCACCCTCATGTTTCTCCAAACCTGTATGAGCTTCTTTCGTCTGTTAACACAAAAGAAGATATATATAAAAAATTATTTTTGTAACCATACAGTTGCTGATAGCCATTAAAATCCATAGTATTTTTTTTCTACTATGGAAGTCAATGGCTACCAGCAACTGTTTGGCTGTCAACATTTTACTTTAAAATACGTTCTTTTATGTCAACTCATACAGGTTTAGGGTAAATAAAGGACAGTTTTTTTGATTCTGGATTTTAACTTCAGCTCCATTTTGCACTGTGGTTTCATTTAGACCCTGATGACATTGAATTCATAATTCTGTAAACACCAGTGAACATCCGCTGAAGGTCGTTCAGATAACGCTGACAAAAAGAATTAAAGCGAAAGAACGGCCACAGCATCGCTGCGGCAGAGATCCCAAGTCAGAAAATTTGCTGATATGGCATCAGTTATAGCAGCATAAAAACAACAGCAATTACATTTCCACTTTTTTCGGAAGCTGTCCCAAGTGACGATGATGGCTAGAAAGCACGTAAAAAAAAAAAAAAAAAGACAAATTCTGAAAAATATTTATAAATCAATAATAGCAACACTGTACCACCTACAAAATGATATGCTAAGAAACATACTCAAAGTCTTTTGTCACCATGAAGTTGCTAGGGTGTTGCTATGTGCTAGCTAGTGATGTGAGTGGCATGACATGATTTATATTTTCTAGGATACTGACATAAAATGTAGGAGGATTATGTAAATAAATACCATGTAAATAATACAACCAAAGGGGCATGACAGAGGTGAAAGAGAAGCAAAGAAAACAGATATCTTTCTGCCTAGAGGCATCTTGTGCTTGAGTGTGGAATTGCTTTGATGAGTTGCTGATAAGCTTTATCACAGCTAAAAAAAGAAATACACAATTGGACAGATTTGAGCTCTTTTACAAAACCTGTAATATCACATTAACTTTCTGTGTTCTCTAATAACTGAACATGCATACATAAAAGATACAAGAGTATTTGACAGATGGAGGCGGATTTTTAATTCCCAAAGCACAATGCACTTCAAGCTGGACTTCACAGACAGTCTTAAAGTATAGCTATATTTCCTCCAGCTAAGATTAAATCAGATTGTTGACTAGTTTCCAAACCTTTTAGCATAGACCTGAACCAGTAAAGATAAAGGACGGTCACTATTCTAGCAGAGGACTGTTTGGAATGAAAAACTGTATACTATTTTTATAAAAATAAAATATATAATAAAAAATGCATTATGCAAGAAACAATCACATACTGTTATACACACAGCATTTATTTCCCCCTCAATATTCCAATGATAATTCAGGGACTTTTTAATCACTTTTTTATTTCTTTATGCTCATAAACATTTTGAACCGTTTAATTAAAGAAGCCGGTTTCTAAATAAGAGTAAACTCAGAAACATCACCCAATTATGTGCTTGCTTTATTTAACTTGGAAATAAAATTTGTACAAATCAACACTTTTTTTTTTTTTTTTTTTTTTACAGCTAATCAAATAAAGTGGATGCACTGCAGATTATACTAATTCTGGCTCATTCGCCATGCTGGAAATGGAAAGTAAAGTTTAGCAGTATTGCATGTGGTGCCTTTTGTTCCCTTCTGCACATTTTAGAATCGGTAGTATGTAAATGCATACAGACAAATTTGCATATAATATGCATACGTACTGCTGAAATAGTAAAGGAAGTATTCCATTCACTCGCATACAACAGATGATTTGCATTGCACTGGATGAATCAACTAATGGCAAAATGACCAAATCAATATTTATCCTGTCATCAGCTGTTGATTGCCATCATTTGATTTCTTTTGTTCAATAAAACATCCAGTAGTCAAGGGCACAACAACTAATGCTAATAAACTAATAAATATGTTCCATCTGCTTTTAGATCCAAACCAATCCAAATCAATTATTAACATGCAAGGAGATATTCTCAACACTTACACCACAACTATTGGTCAGCAAGCTGGAGATCAATAGCATAAGCCGCCTCTGTCGTATAGGCTAGACGTTCTGTGATACATCAAGTGATACATCGCAATTATGATTTTCCATGGCAACAGTAAGACCTCACAGCTTTCTGAGGATTTCTTTACAGGCCGGTTGAGTCAGCATCAACCAGAGGTGATGAACACTGGTCGTTACAGGCATTTGCAGTAAAAAAGGGTAACTAGTGTTTGTCTGAGAGGGCAAGGTTATTTCAGGTCTGGAACAAAAACTGAAAAGTTTCTGGAAAATGGCAACATAAGTTTTCCATTTCTTTATCTCAATGAAATGACTTATGCAGCCAACAACTGATTGATCATAGGCCTCATGGATCTGAGCTAATGCACCTCCATTTTTGAGTAAGAAAGCATTATTTGTGGATAATTTTGGCGATGTTCATTTAATTATTTTACTTTAACTCAATGACTTGCACAGGCACTTTTATTATACTTACAAATTGTTGTGCAGTTCTGAAAATCCTTTACCTAATGTAGTTTTCCTGGTTGAGAATGACAGATCAATGAGAGCCACAACCAATCAGTTGCAAGAAGAAACACAACCTATGCAATTTTAAAGAAACAATAAAAAAGAATAAATCCAATATTTGGTAATAATACAACATGAAATGTAAGCAATGTCTTGAAGGACGGTCATTTTTGACCAGGAACACCACAAGTGTAGGGTGGGTTGAGGGTTTACCAAACAAAGTAGAAATATTATACATTTTTTGCTAGGAATTAGTTCAACCCTGTGCGAAGAAACGAAGTCAAGAGGTTTTACACCAATGTGATACCATTAACTCGCATTTTAAGTAAAAGAAGATCCTCTCTTGGTCAAATGACAGGAGGGCTAAGCTGGATATTATTCACAGTGTAAATGACTCAATCATACTTAGTTAAAAATCACCGGTTTGCTGGTCCAGAGCCAGGGCTGCTCCTTAACCCTAGCGCAAGTAAAGAGGATTAGCAGGATAATACTATTAACACAGATTATTTACACCCTCCACAGTGAAAGATGAAGATCTACACTAATGTCCTGCAATATGCACAGAGCTACTGTCTGAATTACAATGCTTCTGGCCTACAATACAACTCACAATATTGTCAACCCCTCACTGAGATGCTATCTCCATCCTGGCTACTCTATATGGAATACACAGCGATATTATTTTAGAAAAGCATCCAACGATTTGCTCTGTATCATATCAATATATCATCAGCTTTCACATAACTCAGGCTCTCACTCGCACCCACATACCAAAAAGGCAAACTCTAACACTCAAAGTCACCCCCTCGAAAGGGTGTCCGCTCATCCAGAAATTTCTCCATTCCCATTTCTCAACGGTAAAATGAAAACGGAGTTACAAAAGAACGTCCCAGTTCACAGCCTCACCAAATCTGAGATTCACAATCATCTCATTTTACATGAAACCACTATTTATTATACAATACATCAATCATCTCCACATTAATCTTTGAACATAAATGTTCTTATTGACATTTATAGCGTTTCAGCACTGAAACATGGTCATATAACTGAGAAATACTAGACGGTATATAAATATAAACGGTATGATAAGACTGTATGAGAGGATTCTGTAATATCCTGCAATTCTAGAAGTGATGTGACTGTAATCGCAAGGGTTTTGCATTTAAATAACCGGTGACTAAAGCTCATCTTATCTGAACTCTCACCCTGACCATTAATATAAGAGTCAAGAGGTCAGTCTGTAGTAAAAATTGGGAGTCAGAGTCAATGTATCCAACATAATCAAGTTTATGAGGCTAAAAGCCCATTTTATCGAAGACTGATGCTGACAAATTGAAGCGCTGCTCATCATGAAACGATCATATCTGAATTAAGTTCTGCTGTTAAAATCACATCTGACTGGTGTGTCAATATTAATACAAATCTTTGATGTGCATGCACGTACTCAAATTGAGCAGTCGTTCTGGAAGCTCATGGTTATGTAAGATCTCTGCACTTCAGATAATCCGACTAAATGTAGTCTGTAATCCAAGACTATTTCAAAGCATATCGGACAACATAAAGACCATTTACATGAAACTAATACTCAATTCATATTAACAGCCAGTTTATCAGCATGCATTGCACTTCAGGATTTTTATTGCATATTTAGTGATCAGAATCTTCTTGGTGGTTCACGGCCATCAAGTGGCCCATTAATCATTAAAACTGTAGATCAATAATGGCCAGTCCTGACAATACACTCATTTGTGACGTCATAGATTGCCTTATTTGCATGCACAATCAGCTTTTATCTTCAAAGCCATTAATATGGTATTCAATAGGACAGATGTCGTAAAAAAAAATGGTTAAACTTGAGATTCAGAGTAAATGTCTTTGACATAATCAAGTGAAAAACTCACTTTAGGCAATGAATGACTGATGCACAAATAGTAGGTGAGAGGAACCTTGGAAAGCATTTTCCAGGAGAGCTTCTAATGAAACAATCGAATCTGCATTAAGATCCAATGTGGAAATCAAATCTGACTGGCATGTCAATATTAGGAGCCACAAATCTTTGATATACAATTTAATTTACAATGACGTGTTTTGGATGCTCGTGGTTATGTAAGAACTGGGCTCTTCATTCCCAAACAATCCAACTAAAGAAAGTGTAAATCTCAGCTGTATTATTTATGCTTTTCAAAGCAAATCAAACCTATTTTGTGAAAATGGTATCACGACTCAAGTGAACAGCAAATTCCACATTAAAATATTGTAATGCATATTTAGTGAGCATAAGTCATGTTGCTGGTCCCTGGATATCAGTGGCCCCTAATTATTATGATTAGGGATATACACTCATTTATGTCGCCTAGTTTTCACGCACCATCTGCTTCTGTCTTACAATGTTTCATTGTGGCATCTTTTAATACGCTTACCTTCAATGGAGATCACATGCTCGCGGATCTGGTTCTGGAGGGCCAGGTCATCGATGCGCTCGACCAGGTCGTATATTGCATAAATGTTCGGGTGGACGGACTCGAACCGATGGATCTCGGCTCTGATGGCTGCTGCGTTGGATAAAACGAACTGGGAGCCCGACGCACCGGACTGCGCTGCAGGGCCCGATACGGTTCCCGAGCCAAACTGACCCGCCCCGGAGCTCCCGGATGATCCAGATCCGAACTGAGCCGGGGGAACCGGCACCGGTGCCGGTACCGAACCCGGGGTGGGCATGGCGGGCTGGGACTGCTGGGAGATCCCGGACACTGACACCGAGACCGGGACGCTCGACTGGTAATTCATCGTTGTGGATCTGTGAACCGCTCAAGGAATAATAGAAACGCCGCGTTTGGAATGCTTTGGAGAGCGCGCGAGGAATCCGTGCTGCACACTGTAATCTGGTGAAGAATGAGAAGAACAACTATATATGACGCATCAATGGGTTTCCAACAATCCACGCGCCTTGCTCATAATACCAAAACTTCAATCAGCATCATTGTTCCCAGCGACGAGCTCGCTCTTTTGCGCGTGTCCTGTCCTTTTCTGACAATGAATGTCTTTCAGATGGACACACCTTTGTTTTGGGGCGATCTTCTGGACCGAATCTCTCTCTGTTTTGCTTCCCAGCCTGAAGCGAACACAATGAGGCCGGTTATCGCAATGCGCCCGAGTCCATTGACTGACTGAATGCGACAGTTCTACACTAAACTCATAAACACGTTTGAATCCTCTTTTTGGTCCAAGAAGTCCCTCCCCGACACCCACCTCCATCCACTCAGATGTGGAAAGTCCGAATCTTTTAGCGAATCGGTTCATTTAGTGAACCTGTTCGAAGAGTCGAATGTCCGATTTTTTTTTAGTTATCGCTCAAAAGCGTTTCCAGAACCCCTTCGCTGCACGTTACATTCATTTCTACAATAATATCTCTGTTAATACCTACACCTTAAGGTACTGTCTATGTAGCGATATTTCGCACTCAGAAATGTCCATTGTCTTTTTTAAAGCACCTAGCAATATTTGAAACACCGCTCACACATTTATTTTTTTTATTATTAAAACAAGCCTTTTTAAAAGGTTGTGGCCTACTGTTGTTTCTATATCAGACTCCCACTGTTGTTGTGATTCTCACAGCTTTCATTTAAAATGTTTTGTTCATTTTTAGCAACATTGTTCCCTATATTAATAGTAAATTAGCTTTAATTATGCAATATAGTATAGCCTACCGTATATTAATCTTCTTATCTCCCAGTGCTATTTAAGTCCTGTACAGTGATTTACAAACGCTTTGTGAGTCGTCTAACTCTAAACCAAATCATCACAAAGATTCGGTTCAGAAGAACGATTCGGACATCACTAATGCAACGTCACACATCACGTAACTGTTCTTGAAATGGGGGGTAGTGAAATTCGATTGGATGTTTAGGTGGTGTTGGTATACTGCGATTGATGCTTCAGTATTATGTAACCAGATATTTTTCTTGACAGTTTAATGCTTATAATTGTTCAGTCCTTCAAAGACACACACAACAAGTATGCTGCCGTGTCTGATCGAGGGTTACAGCCTTAACGATATTAAAAGACCATAATTTACAATAGCTATAACAGACATTACATCTCAGGCTTGACACGGTTATTGTTGGGTTTGATTCAAATAAAGATGTGATTCTCTGTCCACTGTAAAAACAGTATCAGGGCATCCTCTAGCATTTATCCTAACAAGTTTATTCCTTGCTTTGAAGTACTGTCATGTTACCATGCTATCAGATAAATACTATGGTATTGAATGTTTGCTATTCATTTATCATGGTAATTTCATTTTATATTAATGCTAGAATATATGGATCTGTTATACTATGTGTTCAAATAACAAATAGGAAAATCCTATGGATACAATTTTTATCATTTGTGATGTTAAAACTTTCGCAGCATTAAATAACCATTGGATGGGTAAATAACCAAGATGTTGCAGTTTAACCTCCTAATACTGTCAGTATTGATTGTTTCTTCCTGGGCTTTGGGGAGATTGCTTTTCACACTGTTTTGTTGAATGGTCCGATTGAGTCACTTATTAGGGTTCATTTTGTAATGTGATTAAAATCGACACAATCTCTGCATCTCAGTTCCACAGGGTTTGTGATGTAATTCGCTTCATGTTGACGTTTTCTATCACTTATCAAGAACTAAATGCTATGTGACTTCAACAGCTGAAATCTGCACAGATAACAATATGACAAATTTGCACAATTGATGACAATAAACACCCCCAGCCCGAACCCCCCAGAATATGATGTTATTTTAACAACTGAGACTAATTTATTATTTTGTGTCTAATTTGCAATATTCAAAAACATCTCTGTAAGTAGTCTGAGACATCTGAACTTGAGATATTTTCTGTGGGCTTTATTCATATTCCATTTTACCACGTACCCTTCCTTTGATCTTATGAGAAATCTTGCATCATTAAAATATTCCCACTTGAAACTAGTGAGAATAAAATTCACCAAACTTTATTAATTATACGATAATGGAGATTCAGTGCAGATGAATCTAAGAACAGACCCACTTTAGATAAAAACTGCTTATGACTTTCAGCGTTCTAACATCCCCTGAAAAATGCTGATATTGCACTGCTCATGCAAGAAGTTACACAACATTTATGAGATTCAGGCAATAAAGCACTGAACATTTTTCAGCCTTATTTGAACCCAAATCTCAGAGTCATTTTTTGCATCATCTTTGAGCTTCATAAGCTCCAGAATGAAGATACTGAGAGGAAGCAGTTCATCAAAAGAACTAAACTCCCAGCTGACTGTCATTAAAGGGACACCCAGGAAATAAGTTATAGCCAGTAGCCCTTATTAATAGTTACTGGGTTAATCCAGAGGGAAAGATTATGGTAATTTTCAAATGATTCTGTATTCAAATGTACCGGTTATGAAATATTTTTGGGATTAATCTTTTTAGATGCAACTGAGGGAGGGGAGACATGGGATTTGTCAAACTAGAATGGTGCAATCCAGTGGAGACATCTGTCCAGAGATTGATTGGCAAGCTTCACTAACAGCAAGCTGCTAAATTCAGAGCGATTCAAAGTAGTGGGTCTCCATCTATTGGTCAAATGTGGAACTGTAAGATATGTTCTGCCCACTTTTATCACACATCGGTCCTGAGGAAAAACTACTAAAGATGTGCACTTGAACCATAACGTTACTGATGCTCTCTACTCCGCGTAGATCAATAAAATATAATATGTTTATCTTGAATAACTGACTGACCACATCCAAGCATCTGGTCAGATTTTTAATACTTTCATCTTTGGGTTCTAGTTGTGCGCCCCACATCTTTGTTAGTTTATGGACAGAACTTTGCCTTGTTTGTTGATATTACTAGAACATTTCCTGCATCTTTTGTTTATCAAGGTATATACGTGTATGTGTGTTCAGTATTATTTTTCAGGCTTGTGTTATTTGTTCGTAAAAAAAAATATATATATATCTAGCATCTTAATGCGACAGTATTGCTTTTGAAATCAGCTCAGCACTGTGTGTGTCAGTTTATTGCGGTTCACTATATCTATTTTGCAGAGAGAAATCAACCTCCAAATAACATTTAGATCTTGAAAACACAATATAGAAGTTCTGTGCAAATATTTAATATACAAACTCTCATATGCATACCACACACTATAAGGAATTGATGGCTAAATATGGTCTTGCATGATTAATTTTTCAAAGTTCAACTGCATAAAACACCTCATCTATCTATCTATCTATCTATCTATCTATCTATCTATCTATCTATCTATCTATCTATCTATCTATCTATCTATCTATCTATCTATCTATCTATCTATCTATCTATCTATCCATCTAGTGAAGTAACAGGAACAGGTTGTTAGATGTGTTACGGTGCAGTACAGATGGCATTTTTATTGAAACAGTTGCTGATAACACTTTCATTTGCAGCACAATAAAGGTGTTTGCACTATGAGAGTAGTAAGCACATCAGAAAACATATTCCAGAAAATAGTTGACACTATTATGAATGTCTAGAATACAAAGCAATGGCTTTCAAAAGTGATGAGGAGTTTTAGCCAAGAAGTCCCCTAAAGCACAAGGCAGACAGATTTGACATGAATATAATATAATGTAATCCCAAGCAGGGTTCAGTTTTAATGGAGTAAAAGACCTTAAGGCCCCCCAAAAAATGCTTATTAAATATTTCTATATTTAATAATATTCAGCCTCATGTCTTTCTGACAAGTTGAACAGTCAATCTAAAATGAAAAAGAAATGAATTCGTTTTTTTGTTTGTTTGTGTTTTTGTTGTGAAGATTTAAATGTAAAAAAATACATCTGAAATAATATACTTATTAAATATTTATATATTTAATAATTTAGAAGTATATCTTAATTTCTATATCTATATTTTTTCCACTGAAATTACAATAAATGAATTCATTTAAAATATATATATATTTTTAATTCGATTTTTTTCAATAATTTTTTTATTATAATTTAATACATTTCATTATAGTTTAGATTGAGATAGATTTTATACTGTATAAATACAATATATATATATATATATATATATTAAACTATTCATTCATTCAAAAGGATAATGCACAATAATATTGGTGTTATATAAAGGGTATAAAAAAGTTTAAGCAATGCCAATAGCATCCCTGAATTGGTTAATGTACAACTAAACCTATAACTGAACACTAAGCCAAATAATAACATTTTGTGCAGCATAATTCCAGTCAATAACCGACAGCAGGGGGGAAAAAGTACAGAGAGAGTGCATTGTAAGTCGATTTGGATAAAAGCATCTGACAAAGCCATAAATGAAAAATATTAATTTACTTAACAGCAAAGTTGAGCTGACATCTGATTTTTACAGAATGTATTTGCTATTAGAAAAAATTATTTATGCAAAATATAAAGTCAAATATTCAATGAAATAATCAATAACATTTAAATCTGTATGTCTTAACAGTTTAGTTTACTCAGAACAAACTAAAATGCCAAAATTAAAAAAAATACATGTAAGATAAATGTATTACTTATTTTAGGCCTAACAATATATAGATATCAAAATAGCAACAATGACTAAAAATTCAGACTGATTTACTAAATTGTAGGTCATGGCAAATAATAAAGAATTCAATTAAAGATAAAGACTACTATCAAACAACAAAAATAAACTCTTTAGGATTTAACAATCTGTTATTTGTCATTCTTTAGACGTAAACAACATAATAAATAAAGTCTAAACTATTATACAAAAGTTAAAACCCAACATTTGTTCAAACTGCTCCCACACCTTGTCATTATATCCATAGCCCGAAGTGGCTGATTTCAGATCGGTTTCCTCGTAACTCCAGCATCACTCAGAATCAAAGCCACCCTTGTAAACTGATCCCAGACCAGCGGTTGACTGCTGACCGTTGTCCTTCCCAGAATGCACCTCGCTGCGCAGTGACGACAATAACAAAACACAGAGAAGCAACATTAGTGGATCCCTACGCGACCCTGCCAGAAAAAAAAGCTCGATGACAAAACTCCCATCTTATTACCGGCCCTCCTAACATCCATGTCTTGAGAGATGAAGCATTAATGAGTCTATCCCAGCTCGTCCTGGATGAATTTGGGCGTATTATGGGAATTAAAAATAAAGGCCCGCGTTCGGAGTGATGAGCTTTAGCCTGTTAGCCCGACAGCTTCAACCTCTAGCTGACAGAAACCTCCACATCTCAGCCGAAAACACCCTGTTAATCTGCTCTGATGTAGAGAATGGACTGAAGACAGCTCAGGTAAGACTGCTTGATACAGATTTATCTTCTTACACTGTGGATGTGGAAGTGCAAAATCAAATAACGGATAATTTGGGGCACTAATACGGAATTCTGCCTCAAACTGTAATTAGATAATGTAAATAAAAGCAGGCTGAGGTTGTTGAACGAGGTATTAGTGGGTTAGCTCTCATGTAATGTGTTATTGATGAGGTTTCAGCGTCCTGGTGATGCTTTGATAGAGATTTGGACATAGCGTCACCCTCCCTAAATAATGACCAGGGCCTTTGGAACAAAGACTTGTAGCCTTCAGGAGCCCCTTATTTGCATATTAACAGATCAGTGTTTTAGAAAACAAGCTAGGTTAAAATCATATTTTAACCTAGAAGTTTGTTGCCAAGAGGAAAGATGTCAGTCAGTATTGACACATTGTAAGTTGTGACAAATAACTTATACATAAAATTTGGTTCATTTTATGTTTGATCAAAACAGTATTTTATGCCATTTTACTCCTTTTATAAATGAATAACATTTATTAATTTGTTACCCATATGGGCCACAGGAACCTTGTGCTATTCCTGGTATTCACGCCTTATTCCTTGTATCCATAATAGCAGCTGTTACAATACGTCCTGTCAAAGTTCTACGCCCGTTCATGGGAAATTAGGATACAAAGGGACTTCTTTTTGCATGTGTTGATGCTGTTTCCCCACAGGGAACAACATGACTCAGCCAGAGTTGGGCCACATGGTCATGCTGGTCTGTGTGCTGTTTTACAGATCTAACCACGTTATGGAGCACAAACAACCTCAGAGATTTATACAATGCTCATGTCATAATCTGAAATTGTTTCTGTTTTGTCAAGGCCTAAAATGATGTCCCTGATTACTGTGAGTAGCCTGTTATCTGTGGGGTTTTCCAGGCTTTTATGGTTTCCAGGTTAAGTGTGCTTGTGCAGATGTCTCTAAAGGCCTTTGAAAGTGCAGCCATGTATTAATCAAAGTAGATATCTTCTATCATCAGTTTTAAGTTCTGGTGCAACTTGACTTGAAGTGTGTGCTTTTCATTTATTTTCGATCAGGCAGCCATAAGTGACTAGATGAACAAATCAAGCTGGAGGCAGGCTCAGCGGAGAATTCAGCATGAAGTTGTATGTGTTTCAAGTCAACAACGGAAGCACGTTGACATTTGACACTGAACTTGCTGTCCAAACGTAAGAGAATTTACTGTTTTTAAGAAAAAGTGAATCCGTAAATATTTAAGGTTTCATTTGTTTCCACCTCATGTGAAGACTTTGTTTAATACTATACGGTTATGTACAGTAAAACAGTTCATGCAAAAGATATCATGAACTGACATTGAACTGTAATTTGTATCCAGCATTTATTAATATTTGTTAATGTTACTTTATATTTTCACAATGCATTAACTAATATAATCATTTCCAACCTTTAATGGTATAAATATTAATATTACACATTAACAAAGATGGCTAAATGCTGGGAAAGTACTGTTCGTTGTTTGTTACATATTGCATTGAAATAATATGAACACTTACAGTAATAATGTTTATTTTTGTCTTCAAACATCCTAAAATTAGACGAATGTATTTATGCATTTGCGCACACATATATTTACATATTCATTAGAAACCACATTATATTGAATAATGTATTATGTACATGGATTATACGTAGAGATGCAATATAAAAATGTATTAATTACATAATTCCAGTGTAAATACCTGTATAATGCTATGATGGTTAAGTTGCTAATGTAAATGAGTCCAAATGTTTTGTTTGAAAATTGAGTCCTGGTTTGTTTTACTAGGTAACTGAAATGTGTTCATGCTTCATGCTTTTTTTTATAGTGTTTTGGACCTTAAACATGCCATTCAGGCCAAATATAAAATTGCAATCCAGCACCAGGTGCTGGTGGTCAATGGAGGGGAGTGTATGGTGGCAGAGAGGCGCGTGTGCAGCTACAGCGCCGGGACAGTGAGTAACAAGCAATTTACAAAATTTTTAGAGAGTAGTTATTATATATGAATTCTTTAGTCAAATGCTTGAGCATTGCTACAAAGTACACGGTTAAAATGCTTGACATGAAAATTGCTAAGAAGCACCATAAAAGCAGTGCATACAAGTCAGTCGATTTAAAAGGACCCTACAATATTGAGGATCGTAACATGGTTTCCAAATGCCCATTGATTTTTTTATTATTTCTGGCTGCTTCAGGACACCAACCCGATCTTCTTATTCAACAAAGAGATGATCCTGTCTGACCGAGCTCCAACCATCCCCAAAACAACCTTCTCAATAGAGAATGAGATGGAGCTGAAGGTGGAGGAGTCCCTCATGATGCCTGCTGTCTTTCACACCGTGGCCTCCCGCACTCAACTGGCTGTGGTAATGGCCAACTTTCTGTTCTGACCTAATGAACAACCTCTGTCCTCTTAGATTTTCTCAGATTTACACATCTGGGCTCATCCACACTATGTTATATCAATGCTTTTTATGTAAGGTTTGAGCATTACTTCTATTTGAGAGCATGAATGCAACTGACAAAGGCTCGGATGGAAGGGTTTCTTACATTTGTATTCAAATGACTCTCATTAGGTCTGTTGTGCCCTTTTTTAGGAAATGTTTGAGGTTGCCAAGAAGCTTTGCTTGTTCTGTGAGCGTCTGGTCCATGACGAACACCTTCAGCACCAGGGATGGGCGGCCATCATGGCTAACCTGGACGACTGCACTCTGTCCTATCAGAAACTCCTCATGAAATTTGACACTGCTTATACAAATTACCAACAGGATTTTGAAGACATCAAATTAAAACTCACAAAGTATGGGAATCTTTGACTCTAACTTTCTTTCTTTCTTGTAATATATATATTTTTATATATATATATATATATATATATATATATATATATAATTATGTTGTTAAAACATCAGGTGCATGTTTTTTTTTATATTTTTTATTTTACGTTTTCTAAGTTCTCTTAAATTCTAAGATAGATTCTATTGTAAACAGTTTAGAGAAAAATTATAAAATATTATTACAATTTAAAAGAAATATTATATATTAGAATATATTAAAAAATTTAATTTATTCCTGTGATGCAAAGCTGTGTTTTCAGCATCATTACTCCAGTCTTCAGTGTCACATGATCATTCAGAAATCATTCTAACATGCTGATTTGCTGCTCAAGAAACAGTCCTTACTATTATCTAAAAAAAAAAAAAAATATTGCTTTGTATTTTTGTCGAAACCGTGGTAGAATTTATTTGTTTTTCATAGAAAGTTCAAAAGAACAGCATTTATTTGAGAAAAATTTTGTATTTTGTAACACTATAAATGTCTTTACTAACTAACACATTTTATCAATTTAATGTGTTTTTGCTGAATAATAAATGAATAAACTGACCTTAAACTTTTGAATGGGGGTGTATTGGACTTTAATATATAAATACATAGATCAATATAGAATATATAGATCACTAATTCTAATGTTTATTCATCAGGCTTGGCACTGCTGTCTCAGTCATGGCAAAGATTCCACTGCTAGAGTGTTTGACTCGGCAGAGCTATCGAGAAAGCCTGGAGAAGTCCAGCTCCCCTCACCCAAGAACCACAGATGAAGAAGACGAGAATGAGGATGAAGAAGTAGGAGAAACATCCACTCAGTCCGCAATCCTCTGTCCCGCTGACAGCCAGAAGAATCGGAAGTCATTCTCGCCAGTGTCTGCTTCTGGAGAAGCGTCGTCCCAGGCGTCCTCCTCCCCTCAGGACAGACTGAAGAGCAGCTGTAGTCTAAAAGAAGCTCTAGAGGAAGAGGAGGAGTCTCCAGAGAGGGGAGCCACTCCCTCTTTCAATGTCACACTGTTGGATTGGATCAATGTTCAGGACAGACCTAACGATGTCGAGTCAGTAGTGAGGAAGTGTTTTGATTCAATCAACAGGGTGAGTGATATCAAGAGGGAATGTCTAGGTCAAATTATCAATCAGTCTGTAGACCTGTGGCAAACCTTTATTTATTTACATTATGATGATGTGTACCATGTGATTGTAGAGGTGTGTCACCCAGCAGAGATTTTGCTATAATATTTATATCTAATTACATGTATTTATGCAGCTGTTGTTAGTGAGGAAGAATGCTTTAATTTGCTTATAAAACAACAAACGTCGAGCAATGCTATCAGTAAGTCATTAAAAAAAAACTACATACTGTCATATTTCGCAATGTCCTCAAATATCCAGTTAGGTTTAGAGTTTTAAGACTTGTGTTTTGTTTCCCCATCTCAAACATTACGTAATGTGACACTGTTTTTGGCCTCAAGTCAGACTTATCAGTCATTTGTTATGAATAATCTTCTTATGCATTGTTTGCCTCCATCAAGTTCCTAATAGAAAGTAAAAATAAAAAATAACAAAATGTAACCTATTGAATTCACTGGAATATCCAAATATATGCATTACCTAATGGGTATTAAAATACAAACCATGTTTTGTTTCATTTAAAAAAATATGAAAAAAATATAATACTGAAAAATATAACCATATACTGTGGCTGAAACATCCAGTTATACATCACATAGACATCATATTCACTAGTGTATAAAGGTTTGTGGTCAATAGGGATTTAAAAAAATAAATTAACACTTAATACTTAAATTAATACACTAAGTAAATGCTCATTAAATAAATTGATAAAAAATAACAGTACATTTATTGTTAAAATATATATTTAAATATATGAGTATTTTCAGTATTTCTAACACTAGTTAGCAGCAAATTAGCATATTAGAGTGATTTCTGAAGGATCATGTAATGCTGAAGATGATGCTTTGCATAACAGGAATAAATTCCATTTTATAATATATTTAAATGTAAAACAGTAGTTTATAAATATTTCATAATATCGCTCTTATTACTGTATTTTTTATAATATAAATCCAGCTTTAATTAATGAGCATACAGACCTTTTCCCAAAACATTAACATTTTCTTACCAACCCTAAAATTTTGAACAGTAGAGTACATCATCATCACATTTACAGGACACTAACAATGAACTGTTTTACTGTCTGTAAGAGCTCTTATTTGTTTCTGTCATTTCTTTATGCTTCCAGCTCGACCCACGAATCATCCAACCCTTTCTAACTGAATGCCGTGAGACGATTACCAAATTGGATAATCAGAACATGAAGGCCATCAAAGGTCTTGAGGACAGATTGTATGCTCTTGACCAAATGATAGCCAGCTGTAAACGGTTGGTCAATGAACAGCAGGAACTTGCTCAGGTAAACAGCGCTCATTTTCATAGTCAGCATAAAACAGCCTGAAGGGGACATATTCTACTCATTATGGTATTTTATTTTTATGCCCATTTTCAAACCGTTGTTTTTTTTTTTTTTGCTACTGTGACATTGAGATGTATATATGATTGGCTAACCTCTTAAAATATAGGTTACGACCATAGACTGTAAAAAAATATGGACATAGTGTCCGTGACGTCACCCATAGACTCCTCAATAGCGGTTTTGAAGCCTAAAGTATGCAGAGCGGGCCGTCGCCATCTTGGCAGCACGTCATCGCGCGACTCTCACGGATAATCAAAAATGGGCAAAAAGGCGGGAGCTGATTGCTGAAGCCACGCCCACCTAGCGCGACGACATTGTCAGCAGCAGCAATCCACCTGTCACTCAAGTGGCCACGCCCTAAATTATGCAGAACTTTAAGGCTTAATATAATTTAAACGGATGAGTTATAAAAAAATTCACCCCCCTCACAGTTGTCATGAAGGGCAAAATTAGCAATATAGACCATAATCATTTTTTGAACCAGGCTGTAAACATGTTTTTTTTTGCTTTAAAGTTGGGCATTTTAACACGGGGAGTCTATGGGACTGACTCCCTTTTGCAGCCAGCCTCAAGCGGCCAGTCAATGAATTGCAGTTTTAGTCACTTCCTTTTTGGCTTCACGAGAGAGAGCGAGAGGTTGCCGCTCGGTTACGACACATACTTGTTTGTGGGTTTACTGCGAGGTCTGCCACAGTTGGCACTAACCCATCCTTCAATAACAGCCTCTTTATAAACCTGTATTACTTTGTGGCAGATTGACCAAACAAACTTTAGACACAAGGGCTGCACGATTAATCGAATGTGATTGTCATGCACATTTTGTCAGTTCTGTAATCAGCAGTAAATCATCATCACATGCTTTCAGATGGAGCAGCATTTACTACACAGAGCCGTAGTTCACCGACAATTTACGCAAAAAAATCGCGGATGATTTTATTTCGTGATTATCAAATAGATAGCGATAATGTCAGCTGTTTGCGTTGCTTCTCGGTGAACTGTGGCTCTGTGTAGTAAATGCTGCTCCATCTGTAAGCATGTGAAAATACCACATTTAATAACATATTTTTACTCCGAAACAAAAGTGTTTGAAATAAATCCTTCTGTGCGATGATGGTGCTTCTTAAACAGAATAAGCCATGCAACATATTTCATAGTATTCTAAGCAGTGATAAAGGCATTGCATTATAAATATACTTTATTTTAGCGAACATTACAATAATAATACACATGATAATTGCAGCTTCTGTCGAATCATGATTTTGATTCCATTTCGATTTATCGTGCAACCCTATTAGCCACGCTTCTAATGTTTGAATATATTGCAAAGGTTTTCAGAAAGCTACTCTTCCTCATGTGATCTCCTTTGCCTTCTACTAGGGATTTCATGCCAATCAGAAGAGGGCTGAAAACCTGAAGGACACCTCGGTGCTGCCTGACCTGTGTCTGAGTCATGCCAATCAGCTGATGATCATGCTAACCAATCACAGGAAGCTACTAGACATCAAGCAGAAATGTACCACTGCCAAACAGGAGCTCGCCAACAACCTTCAAGTTCGACTCAAGTAAGTATTCTTCATGGGTAATGCTAAATAGTTTTTAATTTGGATAGAACATAACTAGTCTTTATGCACTTTTCAGTTTTAGAGAGCTACAATACTTTGAAGTGAAGTGTTTCCTAACTGCACTGTGGTGTCTCCTCCATCAGATGGTGCTGCTACGTGATGCTTCACGCTGATCAGGATGGAGAGAAGCTGCAGGCTCTTCTGAGGCTGCTGACGGAGCTGCTGGAGCGCGTGCGGGTGGTGGAGGCACTCAGCACTGTGCCACAGATGTACTGTCTCGCCGTAGTGGAGGTGGTCAGACGCAAAATGTTCATAGGACACTACAGACAAGTAAGAATCAGCTGCATTCATTCATATTCTATAGAGATGCAGATGTAATCGGAAGTGATTTGACCAGAGAGAGAGTGAATAATATGATATCTTTTTTGCACATTTAATTGTTTCTCAAAAAAATAAAAAAAATAAATCAGGACTGGCTGTTAATGTTTTATTTTTAATTTTATTCCAGTGGGCCAGTGCTCTTGTCAAAGATGGGAAAAACCTCTATGAGGCAGAAAAAGTACAAAGGGAATCCTTTGGGAAGCTCTTCAGTAAGTGTATTCTTCATATTTTCTTATGTGACTTCTTTCAGTTTTAAGAACAAACATGGACACCTGATTTTATTTGTCTCAGGGAAATCGTTTCTCAGAAACCGGTTGTTTCGTGGACTGGACTCATGGCCACCCTCTTCATTTTGCGTGAGTCTTTGAACACGTGTTTTCATCTTTCAGGATCCCTTCATGGACTTTAAGGACATTTCAGCATTCATTTTTTGTGTGTTCGTTTGTTTGTTTGTTTTGTGTTTAGACCCGAAAGCCTCGAAAGTTTGACTTTGAGCTTCCAGATATTTCCCTGAGTGACCTGCAGTATCTCAAGACCTGTTGTCCTTCCGAGGTTCAGCCTTACCTCAGGTAAATGCCTCTTACTTGGTCACGATAGCACATTTCTACCGTTATTTCACCATGCAAAACTGCATTTCTTTGAGCCATTACCCTTCCAATCATGGCTAAATACTCCTAAATGATGATATGTTGCCTCTTTTCTTCATTAGGGTCCCCACACTGTGTGACTTTGAGCCTCTTAACCAGCATGTTGAGGTTCTCCATCAGCTGGTTCAGGCTGTGCAGAGTGTGGACGAGATGTCAAAAACGATCACAGACCTACTAAATGAACAAAAGGTACTTTGTTCACAGTCATTTAAGTGTTTGAAATATTGGCTGTTATAAACCTGTAAAGATGGCATGAAATAGAAATTCACCCTGTCTGTTTTCTAAATGCATTTTGTTGATCTTAACGCGATCAATCCAAGCATTTGTTTCGTTATGTGCTCATAAGTTTTAATTAAAAAGTAATAAGTGGCAGTGATGAATGCAAGATCTGTTGCTACTTCCGATACGTTTCAACTTTTAAAATGCATTTAGTTTAATTTGACTATTCTGGGAAGGTCATTTCGCATATGATTTTGACATGTTGCATTGTCTTCTAGATTTCCTGTAGCCAGAGTGCTCAAAGATCCACCGCATTAACACCCAGATCTGAAAGCACAACTGAAATCATCTCTACCTCCACCAAAACTTTGTCCACTCTCAGTTTAAAAGCACCGGACTGCCAACCCCTGGTGCTTCCTGGTCCCTTGGAGGACCTGTCACCCGACAGCATAGATGCCCAGACCTTTGACTTTGAAACCATTGGGCACCCAAATATGGATCCTGTATTACAACAAGGCTCTTTGGACTTGGACTCATTGGGAGGAAGTCCTGAGTCGGATTTCATGTCAGCAGTTAATGAGTTTGTTATTGAGGAGAACTTGTTGTCACCTAATCCCATAAGTGATCCCACAAGCCCAGAGATGATGGTGGAGTCTCTTTACTCCTCTGTCATTAATGCAATCGATAGCAAACGCATAAAGGACACTACTACGCTGGAGAAGGAAAATTCAAAGATTGCAGCACTCAAGCTGTCAGCGGACAGGTACCGTTCTGCTGCGGAAGAGTCA
The DNA here is from genome assembly GCF_023724105.1 of Carassius gibelio. Taxonomy (NCBI): domain Eukaryota; kingdom Metazoa; phylum Chordata; class Actinopteri; order Cypriniformes; family Cyprinidae; genus Carassius; species Carassius gibelio. The sequence goes on along the minus strand of NC_068394.1, from coordinate 3,614,719 downwards.
CATAACAGTTTAAGGAAAGTTAAGGAAGACCTTTACCACTTCCGAGGTCTGGTTCTGAAGGAGCAACGAGACTTTGGATTTGCCCTGAAAACAATGACCACTGAGGTCCGAAACGCTCTTAACAGTGTCCGATACTGTCATGAGGAGAACCTAAGACAAACGCAACAAACCAGTCTCCAGAGTTTGAAGGACGATCATGAAAAGCAGATGCAAACCCTGCTGGAAGAGCTGGAGGGCAATCAGAAGATTGTTCGAGACATCCAAAGAGCAATGCTGGAATTGGAGGGGCTCGTGGAGCGTAAGGAGAAGGAAATATCACAGCTGGAGAGTGAGAGAGCACGCTCTATGCAAGAACTCAAAGATCTTCACAAGCAAACTCTGCTAGACCTTGAACAGAAGCTCTTAAAGCAAAGTGACGAACTGAAAGCTGCATTGCTCTCCAAGGACGAAGTCACTGTGCAGCTGGAGAACCTTCACTTTGAGATCGAGCACAGCCAACAGAAAGTCAGACAAGAGATGGAGAAGGCAGAGAAGGTGCACCTTCAGGAGCTGGAGACACGGTTGAAACAACAACATGAAGCAGAGCTGGAGTCTCTCAGATTGGAAAAAGAAAGTGCACTTGACAAACTCGTCCAGGAGAACCTGGTGAAGCTCAGAGATCTCATGGATTGCCATTCTGCTGAACTCAAGGAACGCGAGGGACGCTTGAAAGACTTGGAGGCTCGCATTACTGAACTTGCAGACGCCCGCTGCAAACTGGAAGTGGAGATGGCTCTTAAAGAGGCCGAAATGGAGGACATGAGACTCCAGTACGAGGAGGCCAAAAGCACCCAAGAGGAGGTGTTGAGAGAGGAGCTCACTACCCAAACAGCCACCTTGCAGACGCAAATCGACATGTTGAACCAGCAGCTCCAGCAGAAAAATGAAGAGTATGAGGTGGGCCTGGCCGAGCTCCGAGCGCTCATGAGGTTGGAGAAGGACCACTGCATCTCTGAACTTGTGGATCGACATGAAGAGGAGAGCACCATGCTGCGCCATGAGTTTTCAGCACTCAAACAGAAATCGCAGGACGCAGAGAAAGACTGTGAGGAACGAGTCCAGAAGATCCAGCATGATCACCAGGACCAGCTTGATGCCTTACAGAGGCAAAAGGAGGATGATCAGAGGACTTTCCAGGAGAAAGAGCGAGAGCTATCGACTGTTATCGGAGACCTGCAAGCAGAAAACACACTACTGTCAGGAAGACTGGAGCAGGAGAGGGTGGAGGCCCTTCAGAGAGTGGAGAAGGAGAAAGAGGACGCAGTCAAAGCTGCATTGCAAGAGGCCTCAAGAGACTTTCAACTCCAAAAAGAGGAGACCGAGACAAGACTGTTAGGACAAATTGAACTGCTTGAAAATCAGCTTAAAGAAAGACAGTCCACTGACATGTAAGTAAATGCAAGTTTTCTAATCAGACATTCCCACGAAAATAATTCTACGATTCTGATTTAAAGCAGATAGCTGTTAAATTAAAAATTGTACTTAAAGCTGCGGTAGGTAACTTTTGACGCTCTAGCAGTTAATAAACAGAACTGCTTGCGTCTTGCGGAAGAACATCGTAGCCGGAACTACTTCTCTCTGTTTATGTCTATGAAGAATCACAAAGGTACTGGGTTACTCCGCCGCGGTACCCCCGAAGCAATCTAAAATAGTCCGAATATAAACACTTATTATAGGTGCACCCTAGTGATTCAGGACAGGCTAAAAACACGGTTTGGAAAATGGATTCATGATGCACTCGCTTATTATATACATTTTTCTACATTTTGAACACAAACAAAGTTATGGACCGCAGCTCTAATTGGTTGTTTCTTACCGGGAGCGGATGGCTTTCTGCAAATGGCAATAGGACACTGGGAGGAGCCAGAGGAGCTTGATTTTTTTCACAGATTATCTGTCATATTCTACTGTCAGGACATAATGACAGGTTTAACAAATATGTAAAAAATATATTTTTACAAAAGTTACCTACTGCAGCTATAAAGGAACACAACATTTTCCAACTCCCCTGGAGTTAAACAGTTGAACTCCGGGTCTGGCGGTAGCACTTTAGCTTAGCTTAGCACAGGTCATTGAATCTGATAAGACCGTTAGCATCTCGCTCAGAAATTACCAAATAGTTTCAATATTTTTCCTATTTAAAACTTGACTCTTCTGTAGTTATATAATGTACTAAGACCCACAGAAAATGAGAAGTTGCGTTTTTTTTTTTTTTTTTTTAGGCTGGTATGGCTAGTCGTGACAATCAAGAAACTTTGCCATACCATGAGTGCAGCAGGCGCAATGATATAACGCAGTGCCTGAAAATAGTCCCCAGCAACTCTGCTATTGTTGCAACTAAACAAACTAGCTGGGGACTATTGATTCATTTGGACAACTTCAAAAGATTTTCTCAGTATTTTGAATTGTTTGCACCTTCAGATTCCACATTTTCAAATAGTTGTATCTCGGACAAATAATGTCAGATCCTAATAAACCATACATCAATGGAAAGTTTATTTATTCAGTTTTTATGTGAAAATTGACACACGACTGGTTTTGTGATCCAGGGTCACATTTGATTAATGGAAAGTTCAAAAGAACATCATTTACATGAAATATAATTATTTTGTAACGTTATAAATGTATTTAAGGTAACTTTTGATAAATTTAATGCATTCATTACTGAATAAAATGATCAATTTCTTTGAAAAAGAAAATCTTATTGACCAAAGTGGTGATTATTATAATTATATAATTTTTTATTTTTTTGGCATAAGGCTCTTCTGACTTGGGCAAGCACCCAGAATGCAGAACAATCGCAGAACAAACACCCACACCATCTTAGCATTGTTTCAGAGTTTTTGCAGAATCACATACTCCTCATTATTTTGTTTAAAAAATGTTTTGTTTTTTATTTCTGTTGGTTTGTTTGATGATAACCTCAGTTTCTTGTTGATTTAGACATTAATAACTCAGTAATTCTTGCAATTTTGTGTGAGGGAAGCATCTGCCAAAGACACAAATGAAATGACTGAAACAGTGTTGCTCTAGTCCATTAAAATGAAAGCTTCTACCTCTAACTTCACTGTTAATTAAAAACAGAGAACACACAAGCTACATGCATTCACTTACTCTTTCTGATTTCACTCTAGTGAATAATTAGCACATCAAAAAGAACCAACCAAAACTGTGAACCGTTTCATTAAAACATTTCTTAAGTAGAAATTAGCAAAGAAATGTGATAACCCTGTTACATGTGCCTGTAAAACAGGGATTAATTAAAAACAGAAAACATATTTGTGTTCAAGTCTTAACACCAATCCCAGTAAATTGGAGGTTTTTGAATATTTATTTATTTATTCCGGTGACTAATGTTGTACAAACAAGAAACACTTTAGAAAAAGTGGGTGTTGCCAAGTGGTTATAGTTCTAAGCTAGCAATAAAAGGTTGTAGGTTCAAACCCTGCAAATAGTGAACACATTTAGAGCTCCAGAAAGCGACTGTTTACCTCATTTACACATGTTCTTGTCTTATCGTGAATAGTTTATAAGTTCACAAGATGCAAAGAAGGATCTTCAGAATGTAATAACTTCCTCAGCTTATGAATTTGCATGGTGTAATTTGTTTACATTAATTATACATTAATGCAAATTCAGGTTGATTTACAGTATGGTGGAGTCAATTTTCACACCTGATTCTGTGTTGCAGAGTGGCCCCTACTGTAGAAAAGACAGAGACTGGTGTGGAGACCAGCACTGCATTGTCACTGGACAGCGGTCAGTGGACCGAGGAAAGGGCATCGCTCCTGGCCCAACTTGAGCTCCTGGAACGAACAAAGAACGAGGAGATGCAGAACCTGAAGACCTCGCTCATTGCTGAGCAGCAGGTTAGCAATATAAAGGATCTTAACTGTAAGAATTGAATCAAGCTGAAGTTTTGTTGTCACTGCAATTCAAAAATTGGCAAAAACTATCGAGTCACTACATTTTACATTCTGTACATGTCTTTATATACTTATTAAAAATTCAATTAAATTTAGTTGTTGCAAATTTTCCAGCAAAAGTGTGTATTTAATATAGCCGTCCTGGACTTGCATGATTCAAATGAATTCAGTTGAACTTTCATAACAGCTGTGTATCTTCCAGGTATTATTAATTATTATGAATATTTTGTTATTTTAGTGAAACATATTATGAAACATAATTAAAAATATTGTAATTTGTAGCTAAAAATGATTCCTTTTTTTGTCCGGACAAGTAAAAATAAAAACTAAAAAAACAGAACTGAATGAAAATATAGTTATTGTTGATCTAAAACCCCTAAAATTGCTTGTTTTAACGTACTGATCATTTCTAGACAAACTTCAATACTGTTCTGACCCGGGAGAAACTAAAGAAAGAACACCTCATCAATGATCTCACTGAGAAGCTCAAAAACTTGACGCAGCAACAAGAGAAAGATAAAGGTATAACACATTTTGTATCATATGATTTTAGTGCATTTTCACTTGTTTTTCAAACATCTCTTACCAAACTGTACAGAAATGGTCAGTGTGACCAATAAACGCTAAAAAAGGACGACATATGATCATTGTCCTCTTGTGTTTTGTTGTTTTAATGAAGGTTTGATCGAAACGCTCTCTGAAGACCGTGCCTCCATCCTTCAGGAGAAGAAGCAGATGGAGGAGGAACTGAACCGTTTGAGGAGCACCGTCCTCGTCTCTTCATCCTTCTTTCCTCCTAATCCCATCCCGGTCTTCACGGAAGCTCTGGGTGCCTGTGGCCCTGCCCACCCTGAAGTCCTCTCACCGTCCACCCCTGATCCAGAGAGATTGGCGTCCATGGCTGCACTGAAGGACGAGGAGAGGGTGGAGTCAGCCGTGGAGGCCAGCATGATGACAGTGCAGTAAGCATCTGCGCAGAAGTTCACTCATTTAAAAACTGAACTACCACGCTCCGTTTTTGTCTTTGACATTATACAGAAGATGGTTTGAAATGAGTTTTTCTATAGCAGTGGAACAAACTGTTGTTGGCCTATGTTCTCACTCGACAGCATTCATTAGTGTAAATCAGCAAACCTGCACAGCCAGCTTCAGCATATAATGAAGTGCTAAAAATACTGCACAACGTTATAGCTGAATGAGCTGCAACAATACACTTTGACTCCACATGCTCTTGTAGCAACAAAGTCAAAGTTTTAGAGGGATGTAGTTTGTTACAGTTGAAAACTATTTCCCAAAACACACACATGCAAAAAACATCTGTTAATTTTCCTCATTCAGTTTTTAATCTTGTCATGAGAGGAATAAAACAAAAATGCTAGATTTATTAATTTCAGAAGTTTCGTAATTGTTGAACAGAATTAATATGTTTTTGTAATTAAAAATCTGCACAGTTTTTATAGATTTATAAATGTATTTTTACTGACAGACTTGTTTGAAAAACAAATTATATATTATTAATATAATAAAAAATGCTACTACTGCTAATAATAATAATAACAACAACAGAGTGGAGTTTTAAGTTTTATAGTTTTGTAGTTTTGAACAGAAAAGTGATATGCTATTTATTTATGCATTATACATTTATGGATGTAAATCTACAGACAGACTTATTTGGAAAAAAATGTATATTATTATATATATATATATATATATATATATATATATATATATATATATATATATATTAATAATAATAATAATAATAATAATAGTGGAGTTATTATAGTTTGTAGTTTTTGAACCGAATTAGTGATTAATATGCTTTTTGTCAGAAATCTACACATTTATTATAGATTCACACACAAACACATGTATCATTTTATTATTCTTTTTTTTTTTATGTTTAGTAGAATATCAGCAGTAGTTAGAAAAAAAAACTTGTGGTTTAAAAGTATGCAGGGATCTATGTGTGGAGAGAGGCAAGGCCATGTTTTTTCTAGACCTTGTCTCTTTAGAGAAGCTGAATGAACGTGTTTGAGACAGGAAAGCTGGGTAGATCAGATAGAAGAGGAAAGATGTGAGTCGAGCGCTTGCTGTAGGTGAGGAGTCTTCAGCGCTTTCTTTTTAAAAGCCTGAAATGTGTTTTTTAGTCTTGACACGTTAATTAAATTTCCTGCTTTGAATTATTATTATCGGCTTTTAGAAAATAGTTTCATTCAAAGCTGAATTATTGAACTGTGTATTTTGTGACATTTATTTTGATGCAGTGACAACCCTATGCTGTCTGAAGAGAAACAGCGCATACTGATTTTGGAAAGGGTAATTCACTTTCACACACACACATTGATGTTTTAGTATTTTGCTAAACCAAATGTAATCACTGCATTTCTTAAATATATATTTTAGATGCAATTATTTCTTATTGTGTTTCAGACCTTACACATGAAGGAGGAAGAGAACAAAAGGCTTAGTCAAAGACTGGTGAATATATTTTAGTTTATTCGGACACGAATGTGTGTTTGGTTACAGTTTTGGCTCTCATATTTCATCTGAATGTGTTAATTGTAGGAGAACATCTTTTTAATTGATCATCTGTATTTGTGTCATTTGTGCTTGATCTCAGTTTATAATTGACCACTCGAACAGTCAATTAAAAACAGTAATTAGTGATGGTAAATAGAACAATACACTCGATTAACACAGGTCAGCGATCATTAAAGGCATTCGCTTTTTTTTTTTTCATCCATAAGTAAAATAATGGAAATATTCTGTTATCCATAAGTAAAATAATGAATATATTATGTCTTCACTGTATCATTCATTATCAGCAGTCAATTAAAACATGAGACTCTTTGATATAATTTAATTATATTTCCCCTGGGAACATTTCTGTAAATAGGTTTAATCTCTTTGGCAAAATTACAATCAGCGTCTTATTGGCCGCGAGACGCATCTTATGAGACACGTAACCCACACTTTAGAGTCCTGACAGCTCGGGGCAGATTCACAAGATGAATTTAGTCTGAAAAACAGCTCTGAAATGTGCCTGGGTAATTCAGCTAGGGCTGAGTTTCAACTCATTTGCAAACGAGCCTGAAATGAAACTAATAAACATGTTTAAATCCCACATTTCATATTTATTATTTATTTATACATGTTCTCTGTCCCTACTGTGTGTAATATGCATGTACTACCAATGCATGCTATTTAACAGACCGTTCTACTCCTTACCACTAGATGGCACACATACATTTGTTTTAGGTACAATCTCCATCCTATAAACAGTGACACACCAGGAGACATTTATGAGATTCATCAATGTTGCATTTAACCAAAACTGATTTTATTTTGCTATACAGTTTATGCCGTTTTATTTTTATAACGGTTGCAGAGTGTGTACGTAGGAAACCTAACAAACATCTACTAGTGTGAATATCACTAGAACCGTCTAACTATTTGTTTTACAGATGTCACAGAGTATGTCGTCCGTCTCGTCACGGCACTCGGAGAAAATCGCCATTCGAGAGTAAGTATTGTTGGATATTAGCATTAATGATTTGAGCTGTTTAAGCCCTCCACCTCATTAGAAAACCCCTCTTCTTGTAGTTTTCAGGTGGGCGACTTGGTTCTCATAATCCTGGATGAGAGGCACGATAATTACGTTCTCTTCACTGTTGGTCCCACCCTTTATTTCCTGCACTCAGAGTCTCTCACTGCACTGGACCTCAAACCAGGTCAGTCACACACACTACAGGAGGACTTCTTAAAGAGACAGATTCATATTCAGATAACAATTCTGCTCCAACATGATGGTACATGTTTACTCAATTTAATTATTTATTAATTGTATATGTTAATGCATCAATCTATTTGTAAATTGTAATGATGACAAAGAAAGTGTGTTTTACTCCTGATAAAGTGTGTTTTAGTTTTATTTGACATATTTTTATTGTATATCAAATATACTTTTTTTTTTTTTTTTTAGCGACAGGAGCAACCAGACGGCCATGGGTTCTAGGAAAAGTCATGGAGAAGGAATATTGCCAAGCCAAAAAGGTAACTGTTAATACTCTATTATTTATTCAAATGCTCTAAATGGAAGTGTTATGTTTCCGTAAATAAGCTTTTTGACTATTATTATTATTATTGAACTCTCATTTTATAACATCCTTGATGACTAAACAATACCCCGTTTTCAGTTTAACATTTGCAGATACTCAGTCCCTTCTCAGCACATCGGGATGAGAACATTGATTTAGAATTGTGCATTTAATTCTGTTTTGCAACTTAAGGTTAATTTGAGCAGAAATTGTGTATTTTATAATCGGCTGTTAATCATTACTTCACGCACGTATATGAAATGATCTCTTTGATTTATTTATTTTTATGTGATATTCTGTTATATATTATGAACGCGTTTCTTTTGTCATTCTGTCTCCAGGCCCTAAACCGGTTCAAAGTTCCTCTCGGCACTAAATTCTACAGAGTAAAGGCCGTGCCATGGAACAAGAAAGTGTAATCGTGTACAAATTGATCATATTGTAATGAGCTCAGTATGTTTTTATTGCTTTTTTTAAAGCAGACTCGCTCTTCCTTGATTGTTTTGTCAGCTTTAGAAGACAAAATCTTTTTTCGCTTTTTACCCCCTTTTCTTTTCTTTTTTTTACCTCTGTTGCAAACCATTTTATCTCATTTTTTTTTATACACAGAGGATTTGTAAATGTGGACCAAATGATTCTAACTTTATCGGGGCATTGGCTCCAACTACGATGGCTCTGAAGCTGTCACAACAAGTCTGTAAAATGAACAAAAAGCAGTTGGATGTTACATATTAGTTCATCATTAATATTATAATCGGGTTTGGGGAGGTGGGAGAGGGGGGGCTATCATGATCAGCTTACCTATTTCAGAAGGTTATGAAAATATAAATTTATTGTAAATGTTACCAGAGGAATGGTCATGGCATGCATATAGATAATATTTTCTTTAATTTAGTTGTCTGGATATGCGTTGTAGTCGGAGGTTTCGGTAAAAAGCTGCTGGTTGTTACTCTCAGCACAGTACGTCCCGCCTGTTTATTATGATGTACATTTGGACGGCCGCCGCAGAGGCCTCGCGATCCTTCAGATGCACTTTTGGAAAAAAGACGACGCTTTCGTTGATTCAAAAGGAAGGTTTGTGCTGTCGAAAACAAGCGTCAGAAGAAAAGCAGCACATATCTTCCCTCTGTTGTAGGATGTTGAAATATAGAAAGTAATATTTCATGTTTGTGAATGTGTGTCTTTATTGAATTTAACCACGACATTGTATATTATTCATCACATCACACAGTAACAAAAAATGACTGTATTGTAAAAGAATTTAGAGTTTTCAAAACAATAAAGGTTTGATCCCAAACTCTTCGCAGTGGATTGCATTCCCCACAGCGTCCATTCCCAGAACTTTATTTTGGCGAGAATATTGCAAATGTATCGGAATAGTTTTCTTTTTATTGTTTTCATTTATTTTATATTTCTATTTGCCATTCTTTTGGATAAGAGATGCATTTTCAATACATTTAAAAGCTTTTGTTTTGTTGAAACAAAGTACAATAAAGCTTTGGCCTTGATGCTTGAAGATGTTTCCCAGTACTGATATAGTCGTGTACGATTCCAGTTGCACGTCATTTTTAAAGAGCTTTTTGATTGGAAAACATACTCTGAAAGAGTTTTCTGTTCAAAGATTTTAGATCTAAAAATATGCCCCTTATTCCATTTCTCTCCCTATGCAAATGCACGCACCGCTATGATTGGAAGTAATTGTTTACATAAGTTTTGCAATCATTCCATATTGATGCTCTTGAATCATTGGCAACACTTCCAACAGAGCAGAACGGAAGATTTTAAAAGAATTACGCCTCTATTGTGTCAACTAAACTAATGAATAGCATACAAGCCCATACATATCAGGAATTAATGGGATCCATTTTATTGCTATTGTCTGTCACTTATGTAACATGTTCCGTCTAAAAATAAACCAGTGCTGAGGTACGGCAGTTGAGGGAATTATTCCCAACTCGGATGTTTTTTTCTTTTAGCTCGGTCCTTGTCGAATTTTTGCTTTTGTGGGTGCATTAGCTACTGTTCTGTGCTAATGTTGGCATGCTTTTGCACGCAACAGACTTAAAAAGGGCTTCGATGGGGGCCCGGGAACGGTATTACCCTCTTGGAGGAGCACGGCGCACCAACATCACTTTCCCAGTTCACAGCGGGGAGCATAGCAGCTCTCTGCCGAGCCTTCGGTACCATGTGGGCCTAGGGGTGTCTCGGCAATGTTTTGCTTTATTTGCTCCGTTTAGCATAAGTCGGCTGTCACATTTGGACGGCGTTTACATAAATTGATGGTGTGATTCGTAGTATCTCGGGACAGGCCTGAATGACTAAACGCGAGATGCTGAGGTTGCTAGTGAAGGAGAACCATGTGGAATGGACAGCCTCTCAGTGTAAATGTTTACAGCCCCCTACTGTGGAGCCGGGACTTACCCATGCTAGACACCACGGAGCTGGTGTGACATCGTTCCAAACGGTGTTTGCTTCACCAAAAAGCTGATAATATACTGAATTAACAGTCTGAGGACAGTGCACGTGGTTTCTAATATTTTATTTTTGCACACTTTTTTTCTCACTTTTATTGGTGCAGATAGTGAGCAGAGGTGGTTATTTTTAAACTGCACTCTTAAAAAAAATAACGTTTCTTTTACACTTTTAAACATTCATGGAAACTTTCCATGCCACAAAAGGTTCTTACAGTGGAAAAAATCCTTTAGATTACTTAAATGTTTTTCGCAGTAAGAAAAAAAAACTGTTCACTAAAATGTTCCAACAATGGGTTTTTTAAATGGCATTACTACAAATAAATACATTTAAAAAATCCCTTTTTGGAGCCATTATTTTTAAGAGTTTTTGTAATTACAAAAAAAAAAAAAAAGAGGAAGAATACAATTGTTTTGTAATTTAAGTATTTCTGTTAAGTTATACATTGGTCTTTCTGAAATATGCTTTGGCTCACACACTTAAGGTTGATTAATAACCAGGTTATTATTATTGTTTTATTAATACACAAAATGGAAATAAGAGTTCTCTGCTAGTTTACATTAGAACTTAAATATATTTTTTATATTTTCAACCCATGTTTTGGCAAGCTGATATTGTAAAACTTGATTTCTTTCATACAGTGTGTGTCAAAGTGAGTTTTGTTTAATAAGTACTTCTAAAAACCATTTAACCAATTCATTGCTGATATTTTTTTAGTGCTGTTATTTTCCCTCCCAAATGATGTCACGTCCTGTTGCATAATGACTAACTTTTGTAAGTTTAAGGGGTTTTATAAAAGACAAGTAGCATGGAAAGTGATATGGAGAACACATGACAAATGTAACATACATGTTTTAATTAAATCAATATTTTCAAGATGTTTTGTTTAAAAAAAAAAAAAAAGTATAGATACATTTAAAAATGTGACTGTAAAAAACTTAATATTCATTAATGAATTGCCAGTTTTTCATGTTATGAAAATTCAGCCAAGACGGAAAAACGACAACAACCCAGCAAAGCAAAGGTAACTGTTAAAAGAAATGATCTGAAATCAACCACTTTTGCTTTCTATCCTTTAATATTGAGTTATTTATTTTTATTTTTTTATCATGTATATTAAGATGTGTGATTTGGAAATGGAAATGAAAATGAAAGATCCAGAAACAGGACATCAGACGAGAAAAACTCAAACTTGTGTCCATGTGAGCACCACAACGTGAACCACAAAGCCAAGGCAAGTACATTATTGAACTGATGCAGTGACTTTTATGATTTATAAAAAAATAATTTTGATATAGCGCAGTAACTCATGATTGCTTTGAGTATTAGTATCTCACTGTTTACTCTAAATCAGACACTTTTCACACAGGACAGATCATAGTCTATGAGACATATATTCAGTCACAACTTAATTTTCGACTAAATGTGTATTTGCTTCTTTTGAATTTGCATGACGTTGACATTTTTGCCAGTTTTTGCAATTGCATATATTGAGATTGATGCGTCTTTGTAATCGTTTTTACAACAGATGTTCTGTAGTTATGAAATAACTAAATTTAATAGTTTGGCACCCATCAGGAAATGATTCAGTGGTGACAAAGTCTCTATAAAACGGATTGTTCTTCAGTAGCAATTTGTGTTAAATAGGATCCGTTTTGATTGACTTTAAAGCAGATTAGGTTATATTTCATCTTAATAATGAACTAGAAGCATAAAAATATCATCATTCACATTTTGCATTTTATAAATGCAAATGCAATTCTGCTGTCAGGGTAGATTTGAGGAGATGTTTGACTTCTGCAGTCTTGCCCTATTTAAAGCTTGATGTCTATAATCATGCCTATTACAAAACTACTTAAACCATCTGTCATCTAATATCCCGCCATTGCTGTCGATAATAGAGATGGAGCTTTTAGGGGTTTGAGTGGAAAATGATCTGGGCTCGGTGTGTCAATACATCAAAATGAAGAAATTAAACAACATTTAGTCTGTTCATAAGAGATGAGACCTGGAAATAGCTCTAATTCCATCAGATTTCCTTCTTTGAGTGTGGAAATTGAGCAACAGATTTTGTCTCTGTAATATACAGCCTCTCAAAAGATTATTTTATTGCCGCGCACATTCAAAACGATCAGTAAACAGACATGTTTCATTCGCCTCGAGTGCCTCTACTCAAGATGGAGGATTGTACATTCCCGGTAAGAGATAAATGTTAAAGAGCACATGTCATGGCTTATTGAGAAAAGAGGCAGTGTTTGTTTGTTTGATCATACGGTATGTGATATTACGTTCTCTTAAATTGTGTATCAGAGCCATACAAACACCTTTTTCATCTTTTAAATTATGTTTGAATTTTAGTGCAATGCAAGAGCCTGCGATTAATCCAACCTCACACAGGGTTTCAGATCTAAATAAACTTAGACCTAATCCCCTTAGACAATTATTATAAACTTTATATAAATCTCACGCAAAATGAAATGTGATTTCTTTGCTGCCAGTTTTGTATTGTGAAATTAAATCATGAACCTGTTATCAAACAGGTTTCCTGAACACTCCCCACATCTGCCATTGGTTAGTCCCGCCCCCAGACTCCCGTCATTGGTTGATCCAGTTTTGCTGTGCTGGCTAAAACAAACTGATACAAATGGTTGATAGACCTTGGTCAGAGTAGTGCCATATTTGACAGGAATTAAAAAAAATGAGGCTATGAGGGACATACTACAGTATGTTAAAAGGATACTGTTGTTTAATAACATATGAATGTTATATAAAAAAAATCCATAAAACACTTTTAAAACATTAATCATAGAAAAATCACATTATAAAATAAATCAACACGACTGCTCATGGAAATGTTACCAGTCAATTTGCTGATAAATCAAGAAAAATTAGACAAAATACATTTTGGCATTATATCGCGACCTTTAGCGATCCGCCACTTTCTGTAAAACGAGCTCATCCGGGTAACTGAAACCATTGCTACTTTCATTTCCCTCATATTTTGCGCATCCATCAACATTGCGTTTCAGTTATGGATTATAGTAAAAAGAAAAAGAAAAAATTACCTCAGAGGACTTCCGTATTAAAGGGTTAGTTCACCCAAAAAGGAAAATTATGTCATTAATAACTCATCCTCATGTCATTCCAAACCCGTAAGGCCTCCATTTATCCTCATATGACAAACTGCTTTGTTTTGAACTCCCTTACAACAGACAAGGAAGAGAAGACTATGCTGAATAAAGTCGTATTTTTTTTACTATTTTTGGACTAAAATTTATTTTCAATGCTTCAAAAAATTCTAACTGACCCTCTGATGTCAGATGGACTACTTTGATTATATTCTTTTTACCTTTCTGGACATGGACAGTAGACCGTACACACAGTTTCAATGGAGGGACTGAGAACTCTCGGACTAAATCTAAATTATCTTAAACTGTGTTCCGAAGATAAACGGAGGCCTTACAGGTTTGGAAAGACATGAGGGTGAGTTATTAATAACATAATTTTAATATATGGTTGAACTAACCCTTTAATGCCTTTAATATTGTTTTAGCCTTCCTCTCGTTACTTAGGCGAATATTTTCTACACTCTAACAAACTAAATTTTTTCTCTCAGTGGAAGCTTGAAGATATTATGATCATAAAATGCAACCTGAACTCAAATCAGTACTTGATGTTGCAAAATTAACCCCTTCGGTATGTTACATGACAAATTCGCTCTGCTTATGGATGTTTAGTTGTGGTTTATTTAACATATTAGTGTATTCATATAGTCTAGCATATATAGAATTTAAAGTCAAATGCAATTAAAAGTCATTGAGTGCGTCATTATTGTTTCACCGCAACAGGATGAACCTCTGCCGGTCACAGAAACACCACATGATTCTCACCTTTTGCATCTTGTGTGAACATGGCTTGTGTCCACATGATGACAGAAGGTGTAATGCCTCCGCTTGTAATAACATATCATTACAGTGTGCTCATCAAACGCTGCAATATGTGCCGCAAATGTTTATACATTTGCAAGTTAAACGTTCTATTTCAATCGCAGCATTAATAGAGTTTGTATTTAGATACTTTTCATGTCGTAGACAAAGATCATTGTGCGTGTGTGTCTGTGTGTGTCAGCCAGATTGACAGACCGTAGGATATAGCGTGATATTTGGTGCCATGGAAGAGAATAGAATATGTATTCACACCACACCAGATGATTCAGTTCATCAAACTCTGGGTAAAAAAAAAAAGCTCCTCGTTCTGATTGGCAGCCAAAGAGAGTTTCATTTTAGTACATTCTGTACATTTATAGCGATTTGCTTATGTGTATTCATGTTATGGCCAAGAATCTAATGTGTAAACTTCAATATGGGGATTGCAGATGTTTTTAGCCATGAAGAAAATAAATATTTTCAAACTAAAAAGAGATTAGAGAGAACTTGGCAAAAAGATCTCGTGTTTCATCTGTAGTAATCAGTTACAGATAACTGGTCCGAACCTTCCCGGTGATATCAGCAGATATCTGGCGAAGGAAAATGGAGGCTAGCTTTCAGCGTTTTTGCAGCCGCAGCGCCTGTGCAGAAGGAATGACACCAGCTTTGATGGACTTTATAGCTTTTTTGAGATGAGTCTCTTTATGCCGCTTGCAGTTCCATTATGGCTTTGTTGGAAAGCTTGTTTACCTGCTGATAACATACACTGGTGGATTGAGGAGCAGCGATCCAGAGCTCGCTGCCAGAGTCACTCAAGTCACATTGTATGGCGGGAAGAGAAGAATGCCGTGTTTACGCGAGGGGGGGGCCACACATGCTAAATGTGAAATCAAACTATAGGACCAATAAGAGATGTGCACAACTTTGCCAAGTTTTTATTTTTAGCCGCCGGGTTGCAGCGGAAGCTTACGGGCGATGAGGTGGATGCATACCTCCAGTCGCCCTCGTTTTACGGTCGTTTAATCTCTACATGTTGACAGATTTTCAGGCTTTTCAGTTCTCTAATTGAAAACGTGGAAAAATGGCAAATGTGATTAAAACGCATACTAGCAATCGTTGTTCTTGGTTGTGTTTTAATAAAAATTGCCGAGGCCGGGATGATTTCAAAGCACAGTCCTACGTGACATGTTTTGTCCTCGGTAACATGCAGTGTATCACCCTTGGCAGGAAACAGAATCCAGTAGTCGTGGATAAAATGTGCTCATGAGGATTTTAAATGCACAAAGTTGGCACAATTTTGGATTACATTTATATATATATATGTATATAAATTACCACAAAAAACATGAAACAGGCCCACAACCGATTTTATTTTAAAGTGTAACTGGAAATTTTTGTGAAAAAAAAGGACAAGATTGGATTTTAGCCATTTGGAATGAATTGGATTGTGAACATGTGGTTGGGGGAGGAGTTTAAACTAAGAGGGCTTGGTGACATCATCAAAAATGGAAAGCCGTTTGATGAACGATTGTATTATTTATTGATTTTTTTTTCTCTCTCGCTCTGATAAATAGTTCCCAAAAACTATTAATTATAATAGTAATTTTGGGGACTTGGACAATATGTGCTTGATGGATATTATATGCACAAAGTCTTAAGCACAGTTTTGAAATACATAAAAATAAAAAGACAAAAAGCATGAAATGGCACCGACAAGCAATTTAGTTTTTCTTATGTGACATATTTAACTTAAAAATCTAAATTTCAATGGAAATTATATAGGACAGGATTTGAACGTATTTACTTGGAGTGAATTGGATCGTGAAAATGTAGTTGGGGGAGGAGTTAAAAATAAGAGTGTTTGGTGACATCATCTGAAAAGAATGTCATTTCTGAGGCGGCGCAAGCATGAAACAACACCCACAAGCAAATTAATTATTCTAATGTATGATACATTTGCATTAAATTGGAATTTCAATGAAAATAAATGTAGGGCGTGACTTGACTTTATCTACTTTAAAGTACTTTTAACTACTGGGAATGAATTGTATTGTGAAGATGGTTGGAGGAGGAGTTAAAAATAAGAGGGCTTGGTGACATCAGC
Source organism: Carassius gibelio (assembly GCF_023724105.1). Lineage (NCBI taxonomy): Eukaryota > Metazoa > Chordata > Actinopteri > Cypriniformes > Cyprinidae > Carassius > Carassius gibelio. The sequence continues at coordinate 3,598,152 of NC_068394.1, read as the reverse complement.
TGAAAGGAAAGTCATTCCAAGTTACAATTTTATGTAAATTGTAATATTTTTTTTACCAATGAATTGTTCACAGTAAGACCAGGAATATGTGTTAATACAGTAAATGAGGTAAATTGTGGGACAACAAGTACAAAAGTACCAAAAAGATTTTATATGCACAAACATAAGTCATAACCACAATTTGGAATTACATTTTTCAAACAATGTAACCCAAAAAAGTGTTTAAAGTCAACGTGAAAAAAAATTTGCAACACACATTACTTCTGTAAAATTACATGTTTTCAAGTGAAACGGATATAAATTGATCACAATAAGAGCGCAAATGTCTATTAAGGAGGTAAAAAGGCCAATTTTGGATTTTAGGTGTAATCTCTAAATTTACAATTTTGGATTATATTTTACAAAAATGTACCCAGAAAAATCTCTAACCACTCAATTTTGGATTAGCAGATCTTGTCAGCGAGAAAGCACATTGTTGTTCACTAAAGTGAGGCCTAAACACAAAACATAATTTAAATGTAGTTTTTTTAAATGTAACTTGAATATGAAAAACCCTTAAAAAGTGGTGAAGGCCGACCTGTGGCTTTATCAGTCACATGAGAGCAGTGGAGGAAGCAAACATGTTTTAGGGGTGTGTGTGTGTGTGTGTGTGTGTGAGTGCGAGAGAGAGTGTGAGTGTGGGGCTGTTGATGGCAGCTGCTAGTGCTTTGGATGTAGAAGCGGACAGATTGTGCGTTGTGTTGGTACAGCCAGTTCGCCACCTGGCACACTGTTTCTTGTTAGAACTTCTTGCTGTTTCTGTTCTGCTCAGAGAAACGCGAATGCAAGCGATGACAACTTTCGTCACACACCATGTTCAAACCGCCACCACAGTTAAGGCCAAACGGATTGTGTACAAAAAATGATTTGCATTGGAAAATTTCTACTTCCACTGCTGAGACAAATTAAAAGGCGATAATTTTGACATTAGATGCAATTATGGAACAGAATTGTCTCGTTAATCATTGAAATGATTATTTAAACCTGTATTTTCCAAAAAGTGCATGCCCTGACAAGAAGTCCTGCCAGTTGAATATATAAAGTCTATGGTTAGTTACTTTTTTGCTATAAGACTAAGGTATTAAATGTTTTTATAAAAAGGGTAAAGCTTCCAAAAGAGGGTTTATCAGTGATGCCTTAACTAAACCATTTTGGGTTTCCCAAAGAACCTTTCAGTGATCAGTTATTAAAAGAACCATTTTGTCTTAACCATTTTGGATAATCTAAAGAACCTTTTTCCACAAAAAAGAACCTTTTGTGGAATGGGAAAGTTCCATTGATGTTCAAGGTTCTTTATGGAAACATAGATGCCAATAAAGAACCATTGTATTTAAGAGCGTACTTTCCTACTTAGTGTTCTAAATTTGGACTGGAGTTTTACATTTTGGTGCATGGCTTTGTTCTGCCGAAGTTAATAAAATAGGGATTCCAAAAATTCCAAAAGGGAGTTTTTTCAACAATGCCATAGAAGAACCATTTTTGGTTCCTCAAAGAACCTTTTAGTGATAAGTGATCAATTTTGTGTTCGTTTGAGGAACATTTTAATAATTTAAATAACCCCTTTCCACTATAAAGAACCTTTCGTGCAATGGAACGGTTCCATGGTTGTTAAACGTTCTTCATGGAACTATCGATACCAATAAAGAAGCTTTATGTTTCAGAGTGTACTAACTAAGGTTCTAGATTTGGACAAACCTTAAGTTGTAAACTTTGGTGCATAGCTTTGTCCTGTGGAAGTTAATAAAATAATGTGATTTGTTGAGGAAAAGTGGATTACTACTTTTCAAAGAAAACAAACTTATGATTTTTATCCAGGCAAAAAAAAAAAAAAAAAGATTCCAAAGGGGTGTTTTCACAGTGATGCCACAGAAGAACCATTTTGAGTTCTTGGGTTCAACTTTTAACATCCATGTTCACGTTCTTTTAAGAAGTGCTCACTTAAAGGTTCTTCTGGGAACCCACAATGGTTCTTCCGTGGCATCACTGAAAAAATCTTGTTTTAGTGCCTTCATTTTTTTTAAGAGTTCATACTTGTACAGAAGGAGGATCCTGAGCCACATATGGGCTCGAGAATATAACACAGACATATGGACAGGATCTATTGACTAGCAACGATCAGGCAACCACACTAGTATCAATTTTTAAGCATTCATGTTTTCTTAGTTCATAAAATATAATGGTTTTCTAATCATTCAGCTTGTTTGAGAGTGCCAAAATTGAAAATTCTGGTCTTTGTGCAAATGATAATTGTTTAGACACATGCCCCCTCCCCCCACCCCAGACCAGCCCAGCCTAACCCAGCCCCCGCATCCCACCATGTGATTGACAGCCAGGGTGCTAATACCTCTCTCCACTAACAGACCGATGCATCCTTCTTATTAGTTAGTCATTCCACACTATCACACCCAGAATCCCTATCTGTCATTTCACAATTTAGCCCCCTGGTGCATATGCACAGCGCCTAGACCAGCACTCTCATCTCCTACATTTATACAACAGCAGAAATTAACAAATGTATTCCTGTCTTCTCTCTCCCCCTTCTTTTATTAGTATTACTTCATCCCTTGTGTTATTTTGTCTTTTCCTGTGTGGTGTGTCATGATGCATTTGCATAGAGAATGCTTTGGGATTTAGGCTTGGAGGGAAAATATATTTACATGTTATGACCTGAATTCAGTTTATTTTTATTCTATATTGTGACTTTTTATGAGAAAGTATGATTTGAAATAACTGAGAATAAGTACAATAGACAAATATATGATAATTAGGCCCTAAGACAGTATTGTATCATGTAACATTTAGTATTTTAATCATACTCTACCATTCAAAAGGTTAGGGTTGTATTTATTATGTCTTTGAATGAAGTTTTTGTGCTCATTGTGGCTGCATTTATTTGATCAAAAATAGAACAAATTGTATTGCAATTTAAAACAACTGTTTTCTATTTTAATATAGTTTAAAAAATAATTTATTCCTGTGATCAAAGCTGAATTTTCAGCTTCAGTGTCACATGATCCTTCAGAAATCATTTTAATATGCTGATTTACTGCTCAAGAAACATCTATTTATATTATATTATATGTAAATGTGCAAACCTAAGCTGAATGCTGAGACTCAGTATCAGTGTAACACAGATCATAGCAAAGGTCGAATTGAGTTACATTTTCAGTGTAAGTTTGAAAAGTACATTTTCACCACTAAACGTGAGTCTTTCAGTTGACAACAGTCCCTCTATATATTGGCAATAACCAAACGGAAGCAGAAGCTGAGCTTTTCAACTGTACAAGTTCGGAGGCGCTGAAGAAGAAAAAAAATAGTTGCAGAAGAAGACAAAGTTCTGGAGGATGACAACAGCACAAAAGTTGTACTGTTGGGCGTGAGTGGTGTGGTGTCGCCCAGTGCCAGTGCCCTGTGCCCTCAGAGCTGTTATCAGGGCACTGATGGTAGTCAGGCACACGGCCCCCTCTGTTCCCCTGCCCGATTTGAATGGACAGCGTTTTCCATTGTGTTCTCCATCAAAACAGAGGACAAAGTTAGTCAGCAAGTTACATAGCTTCCCTGCATTCAGATTCCTCAAGCCTCTTTTGTATGACGCTTGACAATGTGTTTTGCTGCCGCCAGACCTGCTCGGCCTGCCAGAGGTATGTAAGCCGCCGTGTTTTTATCCTAGCAGACGCTAATAATTTGATCATTAGCCACACGAGAACATGCAGTACACTTTCTCACTTCAGCGGGGAAATAATTGATACGGCTTTTATCTGATCTCTCTCTCTAAAGTGCTTCCTTGTGAATTCCTGGCACTTTCCTAAAATTACCTGAAGGCAAACGGTACAGATTTGTACAAGTTATTTACAACAGGAGCCCAGCCGCTGCTCTGGAAAGTAGGCTGCAGATCAAAGGATTGTTTTGATGTCTTCTTAGCATATTTGTTTAACCTAGCCAGTGATTCTGCAAAGTGCACAAGCTTTTCGGTGATATGCAGAGTACCCTTTATCCCTCTTTCTCTTGTGTTAGCTCCGGATTTAAGTACTTTCTGTATTTAGGAGACAACTGGATTTGCCAGCTTTTGAAATGTAGTTGCCCACTGCTTGCAGTCTTGGCACTCCGAAATAGATAACTAGGTATGTAGCAGAGCTAATCCTGATCGGCCTTGTAATAGTATTTGTGGACTACACGGCACCCAATTAGGGCATAATGTGTTATTTTTGTTTCTGCTAAGTTGGATTAAATATGAAAATGTGGTTGTTTTTCCCCTCTCTCTTGGAGAATGTTTACTTTTTAATCTGCATATTTATTTTTCCCGCTCAGCCCCCACCCCTTCCGTCCTCTTTTTCCATTTGCGGCCAAATTCGGGGGAAGCTGCATTCAGCTAGCAGTTAGCCGAGTGTCAATCGAGATGGCATAAGTGGGAAAGCACTCTAAGACAAATAGCCACAGCGAAAAGAGGAAAAATGTTTGCGTACACAATAGCATAATTCTCCGTTACTCTAGGTTGGCGAGATGAGCGTAGGTTTAGTGGAAGCAGAAAGAGAAAAGGGGTAGATGGCTCATAAGAGGGATAAACCTGGAGAGTCATGCTGCAAATGTGTTTTACAGAAACACAATGAAAAGAGGGGACAAAGCCATTGTGCCAAACTCCTTTGGAAAATGGCAAAGCAGCTCTCCAAGGTCCAGGACCATGGAGAAGCCGGATGAGCCTTCGGAAGCAGCAGAGGAGACGAGTCTTTCCAACGACACCTGCCCAAGAAAGGCAAGGAGTGACCGCCGTAACCCACCGTCTCCCGCGTCTACCTGCCATTATTGACCATGACATGTTTTTTGGATGCATTCGAAGGCCTGTTTCTCCTAGTAAACAGCATTGTTAGCGGCGAGAATTCCTTTTGAAAGAAAGTGTTTCCCTAATGATAGGGCCCTGCCAAAAAAAAAAAAAAAAAACAGAGAGAGAGAGAGATACAAAGCCAAAAAAAATGTGAAAGCACAAAAACAGTCACAGGTGCTTGGGAAAAGAGAAAACATAGTGAATGGTCACTGAAGTCCCCCAGGAGGCCTTTCAGCGGAAGCCAGTGCGGTGGGTGGACTTTGTGACAAGGACGTTTGTCGCGAGCCAGGTGGAGCAGTTTAGCGTGCGTGCTTCTGTAAGCTGCATTCACATGTTAATGCAGCTGCGATGTAACTTTTATTTGTCTCAGCCTGGTGCCGAGAGCAATAATTATAGAGCACTTTTGCCAGCGTTAAGACTGACAACAGAGGATCAAGCGAATGTATCATTTCCAAATGGATGAATATGGATGTTATGAATATAAGAGCGTGCTAGCTGTTGATGATATATTTTAGAGCTGTTTATGAGGAAACATTTATTCAGCCAGCACCGCTGTTTACCTCTTTGCCTTCGTCTGAGTAGTATTGTATTAACGTCGGCTAGCAATGCGTTAACGTCAGCTCAAATGCCAGTTGGCAGGGGTGTCAAATAATTTAGCATTTGCTAAAGCTAACAATGAGAGTGTGCATGTGTACCGATCAAACCAGTGGATACGCCTTGCAAAAACACCTGACAAAATGTGTGTTTTGTTATAATGGATGAATAGACATTTACTTGTAATGGTCCTAAAGTCATATAATTGTATTGCACATGCAATTTTTTTGAAAGCATTTATTACCCTGGAACACAAAACTAGTCTTAAGTGACAATAATTTTTTTATTATGTATAAATTAAGACATGAAAGCTGAATGAATAAGCTTTCCATTGATGTGTGGTTTATTAAGATCTGACTATATTTGGCCGAGATACAACTATTTGAAAATCTGGAATCTGAGGGTGCAAAAAAATATATGAATATTGAGAAAATCACCTTTGAAGTTGTCCAAATGTAGTTCTTAGCAATGCATGCTATGTTTTTTGGCTATTTCTACAAATATACCCCAGCGACTTAAGACACAGCTTTTGTGGTTCAGGGTCACATATAGATTTAATCATGGATAAATCAGGAATATTTGGTTGAGGTTTGGTTTCTCTTTAGACTAAATTAAGATTTAATGCACGCTGCTATAAGGATTACCGATAACACTTAGGGAACACTATTCACTATTAACAAGTTGCTTATTAGCATGCATATTACAAGCATATTGGCTATTTATTAGTATTGATAAAGCACATTCATGCCTTATTCTGCATGACCATATTCTAGCTCCCTACCCAATACCAAAACTACTACAACTGCCTTACTATCAATATGCATCAAATGTATTTTTAGTTTATTGAGGTAAAACTCTTAGTTAATATTGAATATGTGTTCCATGATGTAAAGTGTTACCAAATAACCTTTAAAGTGCAGTATTAGAGATGGCATAGAACTATACACCCACTTTTTATATGTGGGGTTTTATATGTGACAACTGATATGCAGAAAGGATTTAAACATGTTTTATGTCAGAATGAAATGCCATTGCTTCTAAAGACCAGTTTCAGAAAAACGCCTGAAGAAGGGAGTCTCCATGTCTTTTTTTTTTTGTTGTCAGTTGTACTTTATAGTCAAACTTTCTTTGTCTTTCATTCTGAAGTGGCTGGATCCACCGCAGCATATGTCCCTCCTATCACCTGGTTTGTATGTTTCTCAGAGGTCTTTCTGGTGGCTCTGGGGAGGCCTGATTCAATGCCCGACTATCTGCTCTGCATAAATAGCAACAAAGCCATTGTCATCTGCACCTTTTGGATTGCCTTTCCGAGCCTATTGAAACTGGCTGTCCCCTGAGATAATGCTCCAGTCATTGCCATAACCCTGCATTACCAATTGTTCTGTGCTTTCAGGAGAGTTGCCTGGCTAAATCCAGGAATGGATGGCAAAAAAGTGAACTGGGACCAAACAAACCTTGTTCTGTCAGGAAAAGATAATTCCTGAGGATTTAATAAACTGGACTATGTGTGGACTTTTTACAAGAAAATGCATTGGTTTAATAACGTATCTCGTTATTGCGACATAATTGAGTGGAAAAAAATAATGCTAAACAAATTTCAAAAATAAGGATTTTCTGATGATGTTTCTAAACACAGAGCTGAACACTCATCCCATCTACCATTGGTATGACAAACATATAGTCGCATCCCAAAGTCACGCCATTTGTTGAATCAGTGATTCTTAAGGTAGAGCCACAGTTTTTGGGGAAATATGAATTACTAAATTTGTAACTGAGATAGAACTTTCTGGAGAATTCTGAAAGATAGAATTTCCATAATCTAAGAAAATTTACTTATTTCATTTATTTATTTATTTTTAATAATTCTTCATATGATTGGGCCTTTGCAGTTTTTTGTAATATTATGACCAATGCCAAATCTGGCTTGTGAAGCAAAACCAGTTTATAAGCATTGATTACAAATTGAAACAATCTTTAACCCAATTCTTGTTGGGTTTCTATTGGGCTTCTTGTCGGCTTGATCAGCTTCTCTGATTTGTTGACTGCTATGTTGTTGTGATGTGCTCTACAAAGCGTGCAAAATCCATTTCGCCAACTCAAAAGTTACTTGCCTGACATCTCTTAGAATGGAATATTTACAAAACTGGGAAAAAAGTGATGCCCTATAGTGTTCCTCCACTTTTAAGCCTGTTTGGGAGACGCGATTGAACCATCCATCAGTGTGAAATCACATCCAGTCCTGGTTCTGTAATCATTCTCTTAGACTCTTGTTAAATGGTTTACTTGCCACTTTTGGCGGCATTTGCTGAAGATAGCAAAGGCATAAAGACTGGCCTTGATCGGATTAACCATGCAATAGCATGATGTAACTCTTTGTTTTTGTGCTATGTGTTCTATGTATGTAGCATATGCACTTAACCCATGTCGCTTTATGCCGCTTATGACAAGTGCACGAAAAGCCAGAGAGTTGCTTTTAGCATATACAGTGTTTTTTCATGGATCTCTGAGCTCGGGATTAGCGATATCATCCCAATATATGACTAGTCATAGTCAAAGAGAAGGATGTTGATTAATGCACTCAGAATGAAGACATTTATATATTTTATATTTTAATACAGAATTTTATAGAACCAATCTTGACTGTATGAATTGGTGGAATTGCACACATGAATTGGTATTATGTCAGTATTATTTATATATAATGACAGATTATATTAATATTTTGAATTAGCTTTTTTCATATTTTCTATTGTTTTATATATATATATATATATATATTTATATATATATATATATATATATTTATATATATATATATATTTGTATTTACATTTTTCATTTGTTTAATTGTTTATACATTTGTAACGTGCTTTTGTCATTTATATTATTTTTAGTATTTATATTTTATTTGAAACCGGGTTTTTTCAATTAACAAAATGCTTCCAATATTTTTTATTTTTAGTTTTGCTTAACAAACAACAACAATAACCCTGTTATGAACCACAAATGACTTCCTGCAATGCTCAAAAATGCTCAACATCCGGCACAGAAACTTTGCGGCTGAAGGTTGCGTGTGCATGCAGCACTTATCGGTGCAAGATGTTTCAGTTTACATTTCACGTTGTTGTGGGTTGACAGCTGTGACCATAGCAAGCCCTATTTCGCCTCTGTGTTCGAAAGAAGAAGAAATGTCTGCATTTTACTGGAGGTTTAGATGCTTGTTTATCACTTTTAAATACCATCATCTTTGGCGAAATCCCCTCTCAAAAGAACCTTTCACTTGCTGGAATAAATTCAAATTCAAATTTAAATCCCTCTTTGCATTCCTTCAGCCTCTTTTAAAATAGCTGGCTCCTTTTAGAAAGCTGTTTATGTAGTGATCTCTTCATAATCCAGTTTGTTTCTCAACAGCAAAAAAAGAAAAAAAAAAAGAAACACTAAAATCGTATTATCAGTGTCTTGGAGAGATGATGCGAGAAGTCAGAGAGACTCCATATCTGGTGGGGGTGAGCTTTCAAAGTACTAAATCTGAGAAACGTCACAAATGCTCTTTGATGGAGTACTTTTATGGAACACGTGCATTTGACTTGCAAATGCTAATAGTACATTGTATCGGCCCAACTCTGATATATCTAATGCCGCAAAAGAACGTGACAATGCCAAGCCTAAACAAATAGGTGAAATATATACCTGCACGCTGGGATCTGAACATTATGTCATTTATGATTCAAACATCTCGCCGTTCATCTTTTCAGTCTAGTTTTCCCGTATTAGGCTCCATTCTGTTTGGAAATACTGTCAAAGCGCATTTCAAACAAACAAATCAACACCCGACCTGTTTTTCCCCCGCTCTCTTCAGAGGTATTCAGTTGGCTGTTGAAAGGACAAATAACATGGAAGACCTTATTAAGGTTTTCTTTGAGCACGCTAGATTGGATTTATTGTTAGCGAACAAATTATAATTGTATCTCCTGAAAAGTTAGCAAAGATCTAAACAAAGGGAAATCAATGGCACAGGCCGATTAATCACACCAAGCGGGCTACTTGTGCCGAAGAAACTTACCTCATAATCAATGTCTTTGTTTTGCTCAAAGGGCATTTGCATGCTGATTCAGTGTGCCATATTGGATGCAATCAAAACATTGTCATCCACATTAATAAGAGGGTTATTTGGACTCTCAAGCATGCCACTGAATAGCACAGACACGTTGTAGCGCTCCAGTATTAAAGAGCAATCTAAATGTGACAGAGAGACACAGTTTGTTAGAAGAGTTTCAGGCTTTCAGTGTGTTCGTTTTAATATCAAGAATGTATTGGGCATGTCAAATGCTGTACAATACGTTTAAGACAGATTAACCTCTGCTATTCCAAAGTTGAGGAATCAGTAAAGAAAATCCCACAGTAAAGAAAATCTTATCCCATCCCACACAGTCAACATCAAAGTACACTCATTTACATGTGTTAATCCTTGACGTCCATGTGCTAACATACACTTGTGTTATTTATTTATTGTTTTAAATAGTTCTGGAAGGTACCGTTGCAATGAAGGCAGTTTCATAATGCATTGAAGGAAATTTGGTGAACAATTAACCCAATATGTCAGTGTGTATAGTGAAATTTGCTCTTGTGGTGTAGAGATTTGGTAACACCTTGCTTGAAGCCTCTAAATATACTCTGGTGTTAATAATAATATGTTAATTCAATTCAGTACATATGAATGATTTCTGAAGGATCACGTGACACTGGAGACTGGAGGAATGATGCTGATCACTGGAGTAAAATACATTTTAGGCTATATTCAAATAAAAAACAGATACTTTCCATTGTAAAAATATTTCACAATGTTACAGTATACAGCCTTGGTGAGCAGAATGGGCTTCTTTAAAAAAACATAAAAAATCTTTAAAATAAAACAGAAGAATCTTAATTATTGGGAACCCCAGTGTTATTCATTATTAAAGTATTTTTAGTTAAATAATTGTGCCTTGTAATGCACTTTATAATGCATCTGTTCATTGCCATACTTTTAGAAAGTATAGTGCATTAAAGCCTGACAAACCAGTTTCTGATGTAACTAGGAATCTGCAAAAATTATAATGTATTTTAACTTTGGTCACGATTATGAAAAAGTGTAATGTATTATGTATTACAACATACATTATGACTATAGCTTCAAAATGTATTAGATTATATATGAACACTTTAAGTAAAGTGTTAATGAAATGTGTACTTGATCTGAACCTTTAAAATGACTTTTGCTGTATGGTTAGGGTTAGGGTTAGGTTTTTAGTTTTTTTTTTTTTTATCTTAACAAGTAGCATATTTTTTAGATAATTTTTTTTACACATAATATTATAATATAATTTTACTATAATACTGTTTTAGCCAATATTTGTGTACACTTAAATAATTATTTTATTACTTTAATATTATTTAAGAATAAAAATAATAATATTTCTCTTTTTCTGCTTCACAATTTCACTTTAATTCATTATTACTTGCCATTTATTTGTAATTATTTGTGAAATTTAGTAGCAATTTCTGAGTGTGTTTCTACACACTTTTTTTCGGTGTATGTTGTGCATTTTTGGTCTATTTGAGTAGGGCTCTATTAAATAAGCAGCATACTGCCATTGAAAGTTAATTTTGGAATTAATTGAGATTTTGTAACAGAACTACATATCATGATCATGAAATTATGATTCATTTATTATCTGCATGACAAGTCTTAATGGATCAGGCAGTTTCCAAAAACGCATGCCAATTTTACATAACAGTTGTCCATATGAAATTGTTCTGATGCCTTACTCATAGTTCTGTGTGAGAAATAGACTGACATTGATGTTGTTATTCACTGATTATCTTTCCCGGCATATACAAAATATTAGTGTTATTAATAAAAATTATTATTTTGTGTTCCATTCACAGAAGTCATCCGTGTTTGGAATGACATGAGGGTGAGTAAATAATGGCAGTTTACATTTTTGGTTGAACTTATTTTTTACTCTTCTATGATATTGGTTATTTTCCAAGAGACAAACCTTGATTCCAAAACACATTTTTTTGGTGTCACTGACATTTTCAAACATATCTTCTAATCTGAGAATATTTTTAATCTGATCAAGCTGTTCTCTAGATATTGGCTGGCGTTATATAATTAGAAGCTGTTATTTAATTGATAGAGCAGACATGGACAGGTGAGTCTCTCTCACAGGTCTTTTTAAACCATTTGACACTATCAGTGGACACAGATGGAGTCCATTCCACTTATTAAGCACCTTGTTAAGACAATTTGCTGCACCTGAACTAAGCAGAGTTTGTCATGAAAACAGAGCTAAGCTTGATACAGTTCTTTTTAGTTCACCAAAAAACTAAATTCTGGTATAATTTACTAACCCTCTTAATGTTTCAGAATTCAAATACAGAGTTCTTGCATGAAACTCTAGAGGGCGCAGTCCGATAGGCCTATCTCAGTCTGACCGAATGACATTCTTACATGGCACAGCTGATTGGTTCTCTCCTGTATCGGTAGCCAATGAGCTCGCAACTCAGCATTCAAATATATGACTAGGGCTTACTGTAGCAGTTGAAGCTTGCGTCAGAAACCCTCCACCTTCCCCAGCTCCACCTGTGTAGATGTGCTAGGAAGTGATCCTTATATGGGGTTATTTCATGTATGTTACAAGTGCAGCAGCAATATTTCTTACGTGCTCACGTGTTGTGGATGTATTGGCAGCCGTCTCTGTACTTGTTCTGCTGTAGTAGCAGCGTAGCAGATCTGTTTTGCCAAGACAAAATACATAAACATTGTCATGTACATTACCATGCCAATTCCCTTGGAGAGTTGTCATAACAGAACTTTGTTTCTTGCGTAGAACTAAAAAGGACATATTTTGAAGAATGTACACGCTGCTCAAGCAATCCAAAAAATAAATAAATAAATGGCCTTTAGATGTCGAAATACCAAAATAGCAAAAGAGCACCATAAAAAGAGCAAGGGGTCTCAAGAGTGTTTAAAAAATATATTTTTTTATATATATGGCTGTAAAAAGTGTTTTTCCTCAGATTTATACATCTAACATTATACAGTGGTAAAAAAAAGATTTACTGTTCAAAAGTCATTAAGATTATTTCAATGTTTTTAAAAGAAGTTACAATCACCAAGGTTGAATTAATTTGATCAAAAATATTATGAAATTTTATTACAATTAAAAATGATTTATTTATTTCAGTATTTCTCAAAATTGTAATTTATTCCTCTGATGCGCAGCTGAATTTTCAGCATCATTACTCCAGTCTTCAGTGTCACATGATCTTTCAGAAATCATAATAATATGCTGATTTAGTGCTCAAGAAACATTTCTGATTATTATCAATGTTGATAACAATGCTGCTTTTTCAGGATTCTTTAATAAAACAAAGTTCAACAGAACAGCATTTACATTTATTCATTTAGCAGATGCTTTTATCCAAAGCGACTTACAGATGAAGACAGTGGAAGCAATCAAAAACAACAAAAGAGCAATGATATATAAGTGCTATAACAAGTCTCAGTTAGCTTAAACGCAGTACACGTTGCAAGGGCTTTTAAATAATATAATAAATAAAAAGAAAAGAGATTTATGCAAAAAAGAAATGTATCGTAACATTATAAATGTCTTTGCTGTCACTTTTGATCAATTTAATGCAGCCTAGATGAATAGAAGCACAATTTTCTTACTGATCCTAAACTTTTAAACTCAGATAATATTTTAATAAGTTGCTTGGGCTTCATTACAGCGACAAAAGTAAAAGCAACTAATTTTAGTCTGCAAATAACATGTTGTCGTTATAATATCAAGCGTTTCTCACTCAATATAAATGGTCTTTATGAACGAGGAGGTTAAATATTAAGGTTTTCAATGAGATCATTATTTGAGGATCCTTAGCATCAAAAAGTTTGATCTATATTCAAAATCTTTTGAAACTATACGTTAACTGTTGTTTAGAACAGACTAAACTTGTGTACGTGAGTATTTGTTAATCAAATGTAGGTTTGATATAAATGAAGTCATTGGATCTTACGTGTCTTGTAGCCAATCACAACTCACCAAATATAAATATGCTAAAGTTTGAATTAGATTGGCGACTATGGTGGAGGTAAAGGTTTCCATTTTCAATTGTATCTCAAACCAAGCTATAATATGATTTGAAGTGATATGAAATTTAATTCTTTAGTCATAAATACTACTTTTATTGTGCAGCTGTGTTGTCTTTTTTTTTTTTTTTGGACACTTGACAGCCTCTGGTCACTGTATGCTTAGGTTGCATGCAACAAAGCATATTGGACGTCATGCACAACACAAGAAAGTAAGTCACACTGATTTTGAACAACACGATGTTTAACAATTTTCAGTTTTTTTGAACTATTAGGTGCTAATAGCCTACACGAAATATGTGCACATCATTGTCACATTGTGTGTGTTTTTTCCAGCACATTGGATTCAAGCACTGTAACTGAGCTCTTAAAATGTTTGGACCGGTCTTACTGCAGTAAATGTGGCGCACTGTAAGCATTTATGTTTAAAGTATAGAGTTATCCGTCATAGCTTGTGTAGGATTGACTAAGGCACATAAACAACACAGTCCAGATGCATTTAACTTTGCTTACATAATTGGCGGACTAATGCAAAAAGCTTTTAGACATTATGTGTGACCCAGTGTGATACTTTTATAAACGCAATCAAACATTTTCTCCAAACATGCCGTGTACTTTGAAAAACGCAGACCTTTGTGTGACATGTCATTTCATTTCGCCCACTTTAGCTTTAATTTTCCCTTTAATATACACCTATTGTTGCATGTTTATATATATATATATATATATATATATATATAAATAACCCCAAATCAAGCATCCAGAATGCACTTTGTTTCACTTCCTGATGCTCCGCACATCCTCGATGGAAGAGCATGTGTTTACACTTCATATTCTACTTTCAACAACACAATATTCAAGTGCAAGGATTTCCTTCGTTTCATTTCCACTGATTCATCAAAGACTGTTGTAACAAAGTTGATCCATTTGTAAAGTTATTTATGTGTCGTGTTCTTTTCTTTCACCAGCTGTCTCTGCAAATTATGAGAGATCAGCGACGACTTGACCGAATGCACTCGGAATCAGATTGTGCAGTCTTTGCATCTTCAAGACAGGTTTTCCATTAAATAAGACGCTTGTAGCGACAACTCCTCACTTGTGTCGCGGGAGATTACAGAAGAAAGAAACATGTAGTTTTATGTCGCAAGTGCATCCAATCTGTCCCCTCACACATATAGAAGTGACCAACCTCGGAATTAGACTTTCAAATGAAAGCTACAACAAGATCAACCGCCAAACCTTTTGTAATGACTTGCCCTTCTGTCTCTGTTCCTCAAAATTCACGCTCGGCTGATGAAAAAATCGGCGGTTATTGTGCTTGCACCTTATCCTCTGGAGAAAAGAACAAAACTCATATGAGCTTTCGCTGAACCCAAGCAAGAGAAGGGGGTGTTGAATGGGTCTTGGCAGACACACACACACACACACACATGCTAAGACACATCAGATGGGAGCATCTTGTGGGCCCCTCGTGCGTTTCCCCTCATTTTGAACACTTGGTCATGAGCGTCCCCCCTCAAACCTTCTCCTCACCCTCCAGAAGTGTGGCACTCTTTGTCATTGTAATCCCGACTCTATTTGTTAAAGACTCACTCACTGTTTGCTCTGGCTGATGGGTGTGCGTTTGCATCTGTGTGTGTTTGCAAAAGTCAGTGTGCAGAAGGAGTGCCGTGACATAATTGCCGCTGGGTTTTTTGTCACAGCCTGTAAACACGATATCGTCCAGACGGGCCCCCCACACCCAACATTTCCCAAAAGTCACAGTCTACAGGGAGGAATTACACCTCATCACTCCCGTAATTACTACTCCTGCTTCTCTAAGTCACCAAACAACATCAAACCCACAGACAGGGTCATTCTTCAAAACGGCTGTCATTTGTGTCTCTCATGTACATGGTTTAGCGGATTTCAGGATAGCTGATGCCAAAAAAGTAAAGCTTTACTATATGTGTTAATAATATTGACGTTTTCCTAAACATATCAGCAAAAAATCTGTAATAATTAATATTTTTTTAAACAATATTTATTTATTTTTGGTCAGAGGTGGCCTGCCCCACGTCTTAATATACAAAATGTTTTGCTTTTTAATGAAAAAAGTTTTTAGATTTTAGATCATATATAACATACGTAATTTAGAACATATTCTATTTTTAAGTGATACACTCCTGCAAATTGTTTTTTTTTATAGATTTTGAAGTTATAAATACTTGTGGAAATACCAAATTCTAATTAAACTACAAAACTGTCAACCACCTCTTTAAAGGCATAATTATGTACATTTTTAAAGAATATAATTAACATGAAAATAAGTTTGATTTTTTATTAAGAATTAATTTATTTTAATTTTAGTAAATTCCAAACTAAAAACAGCCATTTCATATAATATCTGTCAAATGATAATATAATTTCAACCATGCTAATATTTTTACTTCATAATTAATATGAAAAAAATGAAAGTGATAGGTGGTTTTTATTGATAATATAAAAAAAAAGTTTTTTTTTTTTTTTTTTTTGGTAAATTCCAAACTGGAAAAGTGCACCTATTATATCATAAACTTCAGTATCTGATCTTAAAATGTCAATAATGTTCCTAATAACATTAATTTGTATATTAATGTTTTTTTTTATTGTTTACAAACGTTAAGTCTTTGTGGTTAGGCTAGGTTAGGTTACGTTTAGATTTAGCTCAAATATTTTGCACAGATTAATTTGCATGATTTCTTACCAATTTGGCATCTTTTGTGAATCATTTTCATAAAGCTGATATTTCCACGGTTTGGAAATATCAGCTTTAGATATTAATTGAAAACAAGAAGAACCTTGTTGCAAAAAGCATGTAAAGTCAAATTAAACTATAAAGATGCTAAGTATGTTTCTATCAACCTTTCTGAAAGTATAATTATGCCAAAATATACATTACATTATTGTCTCAATGGCAGTTTATTAACACTAAAACACTTTTATCTGATTGAGTTAAAATCATCTCACGCTATAAATCATCTCATCAAACAGTATCCATTTGTGGAGCACTTGTGCAATACATGATAGCGTAAACCAGTAAAGACTCATTTCAAAAAGGGCACGGAGTGCAAATAATAAATAAATAAAAAACATTCACCAGGCCGACCTCTCATTACATATACTTCTGCTTGTTGTTTCCGTAGCAATAAAGTGGCAGACACTGGAACTGTTCTGTTGAGCCATTGTTATCATCTCTGACCATCTGCTACCGAAGGCTGACATTCCATCTCATTTGCATGGTAACTGATATGGGGGGAGGAGAGATTGTGGGTGGAGTGGGATGGGGTAAAGGGGTGTGTGTGGGGGGCGTTTGGAAGGACATATGCCCAAACACCCATCACAACAATATATGAGTGAAAGTTGAGTTTTTTTAAGGATGCAATTCCACACACATTCATGCACATGTTGGAAAAAGCAGGATAAATCAGTATGTGCATGTGGAGAGTGATGGTGTGTTCCACCCCTCTGTGTGCTGGTTTTTATGTTTTGCGGATGTGGGAGTGGAAGTGAGTGAAGTGTGTGTGTGTGTGTGTGTGTGTGGTAGTGGAGGGGTAGCTGTTGATGTGCAAATGTGCATCATATTGAGAGCTTGTGAATAGGGAGGTGTGACGTAGAAAGAGAGCAGAACGCAGGTGCTTATCTCGGGGCTGTCACAGACATAGTGTGTCATATTCCTGGGGACTACCTTTCAAAAGCTACCGGCTCCAGCGCTAGAGCATCAGCCGAGCAGGGACCACAGAATCCGCAGCTAACTTTCAGCATCAGTCAAGAAGGTTGGTGTTCTGCTTGTTTTTTGATGTGACAGTAGCTGAAGCCGTCTGTGCTCAGTGTTTGAGTAGAAAATCGCGACGTTTGTGTTTGAACTGAGAGGATGCGATGCTGTGAAAGTTTGGAATGGGAATTAGAATTTAGAATGTTCATTGTAACAATTTACTTCCTGTTTAAAGAACTCATTTTAATATAGTACTTTATAAAAACAGAATTTTTGATTTCAGTTTTTTTTTTTTATTGTTCACCAAAAATGACTTTTGTTTAATTCCAGAATTATCTTGGATCCATAGAGTGCAATGTCAGATTAGACAGCTCAAGCTGTGTATTTAAAGAAGAATGACCTATTTTTTAATCACGCAGATAACTGTAGATGTTGTCTACCTAAATTAAAGTCCCTGTGCGTGTGCCGGAGGGTTTAAGCGAGTCTTAGACATGTTAGCATTGTGTGTTAGCACAAAGCTTGGGCTTTCGGTACAGCAGCTGAGCACACACAGCCCTTCCTGTCTTTCATCTCAAACTTTCAGGCTTCAGGCTGCATTAGCGCTGCCTTCAGTCTGCTGTCTTTAGGTCAGACGCTGTTTGGTTTCTGTTTAGTTGCGCAGTTGCAACCTGAAAAGCATGGAGTCATGGATAAAACAGACTTTAGTGTTGGGTTTTTGTCTGAGAGTTATATGTTAGATAAGCTGAAACTTTGATTTGACTAGATAAAACAGAGGAATCTGTACGTGTGCATGAGGCTTTTCTTTCATGATTTAGAAATTAATAGCATAAAAGCAGATGACATTATTGCACAAGCATTATTGAGATGTCATTGCAAACTGAACTGAATGGTGTTTTTAAAGCAGTTATTTTAGTACACATAAGTTTGTATCTGAGCTGATGTAGAATTTTGAGTCATTGCAATGTCAACAAATATTTTTTTATTTATATTTTAGATTGTTGTTGATTCCAAAAATTCAGTACTAGTGCTTACATTTTTTTCCAGGCCCTAAATATATATTACTAAAAAAAAAAATTATAAAAAAAAAATAAATAAATAAAAACATTCTTTTAGTTAGGTGAATGTTCTAAAATGTATTTTTAGAAAATTAATCGTTATATTATCCCACTCTAGTTAGTACATTGATTTATATGTTTTTTTTTTTACATACTATTTAATCAAATATTTTACGAGTACATTTGTTGTGAAAATCTCCATGTAGACACTTAAAACTATTAGCAATAAAAACAGTTCATATATTTCTTGGTAAAAGTTACTTCTAATCAAGTCCAGATTATTTGTTTCACATCATTTTGTTTTGTCGTTTTGATGCTACTAAGTAAAAGTCAACAGAAATGCGAGTCGCTTAAGCAAACTGAAGGATGTTTTATACTCTTCTGTCCTGTTCCATTCAAATGTTAGGATTGGAGTTGCATTACAGGAGCGCAACAGTTTCAGCCTGTGGTGTGGTGAGAGTTTAGGGAACTGTCCATGGTGCTGCTTTGCAAAATGAGTGCTGAAAAGCCTCTCTTCCTCAAAAACACAGGCCTCAGCTTTGATGAAGGACATCTGAGTTTGACTGTAACCTTCACGTCGTTTTGACCTGCTCATTTACACCCATTCAGCAGGGTAAAACTAGAAATACAAATTAACATTTAGATTCAACTTTGTAATGCTGAACAACATGCTTCTCAATAAATCAAGACACGACACCAAAATGTTCATGTCGTAATTGGGTATCCGTGTAACATCTTGTTACCTGTTTTTTTTTTTTTCTCATCCCCCTTTCCACAAAGCCATCCATGCACAAACTTCACTTGGTTAATCCAGGCAAATGAATTTTGTGGGTTTAATTCAACAAGGTTTTAAAAATGTTCCATCTGCTGTGGAGCAGCTGGTGATAGACTGAATGTAATTAATTACTTAACTTTTGAACAGTAGTCCAGGAAAACAGAGCGCCGTGTGTGTGTGTGTGTGTGACTGTGTGTGTTGAAGAAATGCAAGTGAAATCAAGAGCATGGCAGGAAGATTACACACAATAGAGCCACGTTTGATTTTTAACGGCGAGCATTTGATGCAATGACTCCAGAATTATATTCGCAATTAACCGAAAACGTGTAAATGGAAACAAAAGGCACTGAATCATCTCCATCTGATTGGCTTTTCAGAGATTTAAGCGATGCATCAAATGTTTTTCCTGAGCAGATATCTTTCATATAACAGATCGAACGCGATTGTGTGAATTGAAAAAAATTCCAGCATGAAGATCAGGCAAAAATAGTAGTAAATAAAAAAAGAAGTAAGGCACGATGCCACGTTGTGTAATTAAAATTACATGGGCCTTTTTTGACACTTTTCCCCCCTCTGAATATATTTCAGCATCTACCTTGATAGCAGTGTTACCTCATTGGCTGCAGGTGTGTTTGTTGGCCTAACTATAAAGGATCTGCCTGCACCCTTGTGGGCTGGGAAGAATTAGGATTTATGAATTTATTTCCTCTGTTGTATTGTTTAAACGGCTTTGGTTCAGTTTTGATCCTTTCCTGTGCCTTTGAGGCTGTTCCATGGTGTCAGCTGTTGACTGATAGTAAGAGAACTGCCGCACAGTATGAATGAAAGAGAAGTAGCGGTTGGTAAACACTGATAAGGGATAAATAGAAAGCGGTCAGGCAGAGATAGTTCAGTGGGAGCCCAGATTGTGTGCGGTCTGGTAAAATGAGATTCTAAGCCTGTCCTTTTTTATTCTTTCCACACCCCCACCCACCTTCTCTTTTTAACCACACCATACACCACCCCTTCACCACACACACACACCATCCAGCACCCCTCCGGATTGCATTTGTCTGGAAAATCTCCAGTGACCTCGCTCGGCAAGTCCTGGGCTTTTTTTTCTTTTTCTTTTTTATAATGGTGTGTGTGTGTGTGTGTCTATTTGTTTTGTCTACTGACATGGGTCAAGTTAGCCAATAGACATGTCCCAGCTGATAATGGACAGCTGCCACTGGTGTGAGTCCCACCTTAATGCATTTTACATGGAATTATGAGAAGAAAGACAATATGGGACAATATGTGTGACCTTACCAAACTCAGATTTTAAAACATTTCTATAACACTCTTTATATCACTTTATCATTTTTGACCCTCAAAACTCTGGAGTAAATGAAATTAATTGTAATAAAAAATGTTTTACATTTTTAGTTGCGGTCATGGTAAAAAATATTAAGAATTAAAATTAAATAATTTAATAAATAGTTTGCTGTGTTTTATATTGACATTGCTTTGACTGTAAAACATGTTTAATAAAAAATGAAGGAATAATAATAATAAAAAGTTTAAATTTTTTACATTTATGGTCACAGTAGAAAAATGAAGGGAAAATAATACTAATTATACATTGTTTTGTTTTTGTTTTAGTAATGGTCACAGTAGAACAATTAAGGCAATAGTAAATTAAATAAAAATGTATTAATTTGAATGTTTAATTTTTCACTAATAGTTTGCTATTATATATATATATATCTGTGTGTGTGTATTTTTATATATATATATATATATATATATATATATAT
This sequence comes from Carassius gibelio, assembly GCF_023724105.1. NCBI lineage: Eukaryota > Metazoa > Chordata > Actinopteri > Cypriniformes > Cyprinidae > Carassius > Carassius gibelio. Next base: position 3,577,222 of record NC_068394.1, on the reverse strand, counting down.
ATATATATATATATATATATATATATATATATATTAACATTTTATATTTAATTAATAGTTTGATGTTCTTTATGTACTGCTTTTTTTTTTACAATTTTAACTATTTATATTTATATTTTAATAGCATTTTTATATATTACTTGTATTCATGTTAATTTTACACTTTACATATTTATACAAATGTTGCATCTTGTGGAACATTTCTGAAATTTCTATAGCATTACTTCCATGTACTATATTAATTTATTAGATTATGACTGAATATTTTAAGCCACAAAAAGTGAGGTTTTATTTAAGTTAGATAGTTTATATATAAAATAGTTTATATATATATATATATATATATATATATATATATATATATATATATATATATATGTATATATAAAATCATTCTCTTCTTTATTTATTTATTTAGTGACCTTTGCTTGAACACCCCTGAACCCTTTTATTTTATCCATCTTTTATGAGATTAGTCAGCCCTTCATAAGTTATACCTTGAGGGTCACCATGTGGTATGTCTATACTGAAAATAGTTCAGCCCATTGTGCATCGCTCCCTAATGAGATTGGTCGTTAAATGAATGACACTGAAGGGGGGCAAACGGGGGGATAGAGACCCAAAGCACTCGCTTAACCCTCTCGCCACGCGACAACAGAAAGATACAGCATAACCCCGACCTCACCTCCTCTGCTCTCCACTAACAACACCTTTCATGTCGCTGTGGAAAGCTGGTGTGGACTTGGTAAGTCAGGTGGTCCTTCACTGCCCTGCTGATCGTGTTTTTGTCTGTCTGCGCGTCTGTGTTTGTAAAGAGACAGAGAAGGAGAAGCCGAGAGCTTGGTAGATGCATCAATGCATCAAGACAAGTGCAGTGCTTTTGTAAGCTGTCATTTCCAGGTTCGTGTTTGAGAGGGGTGGTGCTCCCGTAAGCATGTTTCAGAGTTGGATAAAACTCTTTACTGTAATTAATGCATTGTTTGTCTTTCCGTATGTACACTTTACTTTTGTGTTCACCACGTAGTTCTTAAATTCCGCTGTGAGGCTTGTTCATTTGAGGACTTTGTTTAGTTATGCATTGGGAAGCATGGTGTTTGGATTATGGCATAGCAAGTTGACACATTTATTGCAGTGAAAACTTAAGTATGTTCTTCAAAAGATGCAGCTCAAGAGCTAGTGTCTGCTTATTTAGTGGACTTTACACGGTTCACTAATTGTTTCAGGACTTTTGAATCAGAGGACGTTAACTGATGTTTTGGGATTTCTTCGAAGTTTGATACTACACAGTTGCTTTTAAATAAATATGGGGGAAAGAAGTAGAAAAGATATTTGCTTAAAACATTGAATTAATATTTCATGCCTAAAGATTTTTGATTTTTTTTTACTTATTTATTTTTAAATTATCATTTGGTTTTTTTAAATTTATAGTTTTATTATAATATAAAATATAAATTTTGGTTTTGCGCAAATTTGGCATAACAATTTGAGATAACATAAATGCATAAATATTGTAAATGTTATATTTTTATTACATGGCTAGTTATTTTATTATTTTTGTGGTTCAGATGTGATTTTGTGCTTTTTTTTTTTTTTCTTTTTTTTTTGGTCATTTAGTTATTTTGAAGTTATATTGTTATTCTAATAGAAAATATTGACTTTGTTTTCCCACAAACTTGGCATAAAATAGAAATAGCATAATGCATACATTTTGGCATTTAATATTTCATAGATTGCAACATGTCCAGTTATTTTTTAGTTATTTGTGTGGTTCATATGTGATGCACACAGTTTTGAAATTTGAATGCAATTGATCCCAGATAGTTTGAAATCTGGAGACCTGAAAACATTTCAATTTATAAAGTACTACTTTATCAAACATTTGGTCCTTTGACAGATGTGCATATTTTTTTTTTCTCCCCGGCTATGAGAATGTGGGTTAAGAGTGTTCAGAATCCATCCTCTTTATTAAATCCTGGGGTTAAGTCAAATTTACATTTCGTTAAAGATTATTCATTTTATTGATGGATATAATCATGTTCAAGTTCCATCTGCTAGTCTGGGCTCATTTTAAACTCGTAATGTGCCTTTTTTCAACATTTTAAGTAGAAAATAGTATGACCTCACTGTAGGGTCACGTGTGTGTGTGTGTGTGTGTGTGTGTGTGTGTGTGTTTTGCTTAGCTTGTCCATAACAATGGGTGAATTTTCCTTTAAGGACTTTTTGGGATGTATTTATTTGATGAATTGAAATGTCATGCATAAAATATATAGAAAGAATATTTGTTATGTTAATTTCTTGGTTTATTTATTTATAATTAACTTTATGAAAAATTATACACAACCAAGAAATTATGCTAATAATTTGTGTGCATGCATCCATTCTATTTATTAGAAGATTACAGAATGAGACTTCATAAATCTGTGATCCTGATCCCTCCGCTCTTTTGGGCATTTTAGTTAAATCAGAATTCCCCACTAGTCCTCTTTTTAATGCATAAAATACTTAGGCGCAACTCTTTCCAAACAAAGCTTACTCGGACTGGGAATTCCTATGCCAGAGGTAAATCCGAGTTAACATGGATTTAGACTGGCATGAGTTAAAGGACTAGAGTTTGTAATCCAGGTGGCCGGGGGATTTGGCCACACACTGGCAGAAATCACTTAAAACTCCCCGAACAGCCTGAGCTGCAGTATCCGGCCTGCACCGCATCTTCCTCGAATGATGACAGCACAGCCGGAGATGTGCTGAAGCAGAGGTCTGTGCTGCTTGTGTTTGTTTAGATGCCAAAGAGGGCTTTCCACCGTGTTATAGACCGGCTCGTCTTGGTTTATTTAGGGATTTGACACGTTTGAGTTGAATATGTCAGCTTGTGTAAAGTTTCATGTATTACAGTGTTTCCCAACCTTTTTTTGTCACATGTACCCCAATAACCCCATTAATTAAGCTCAAGTATCCCTCATATTCACTGCTCTTATGGTATTTATATTAACTTATGTTATTATACGGCTAATTTACGATCAATATTTCATTTTAATTCTGAATATTTAGCATTCTTGATAATTGACTGTAATATTATTAAAGTTACTATTAAAAAAATATTGTGGGTGAATAATTATCTCAATAAGTAACACATATATTCTATACTTTGAGTGTAAAACTACAGATTACACGTGATTATATTTTTGTCTTTAGAAAGGAACTGAAATAATGACATTAATCGCAATTTGTTGTTGTTTTCATTTATATATATATATAGTATTATTATTACTGTTATTTATAATTTTATTCAATTTTTACAATTATATTAATATTATTTTATTATTATTTATTATAAGTAGGACATATATTCTATTTGGGGGTGACATTATAGATTACATTATACTTTATTTTTTTTATTTTTGTGCATTTAAAGGAACTGAAATAATGACATTTAGTTGTAGTTTTCGCCTTTTATATATTTTATATTATTATTATAAATATATTATAAATAGCAAATATTCTACTTCAAATGTAAAACTGAATAAACATTGTTTTTGTCCTTATAAAGGAACTGAATTAATGGCAATAATCACAATTTATTGGTTTTAATTGAAAAAAGTGCATATATTTTGAGTGTAAAACTTTACACATTAATAGTTATTTGTCATTATAAAGGAATGACATTAGTCATAATTAGTTGTTATTTTATATATATATATATATATATATATATATATATATATATATATATATATATATATATATATAATTATTATTTTAAGCATTTCTTTTATTTTAAGCAAGTTTCACAAAGCAAAATTGAAACAGCATAATTTCTCAGGTTGGAAATCAATGGCATGTTGAGGAAAATTTTGTTTTTGAAGTAATATTTCCCTCAAATTGTTAATTTTGCAGAAAGTAATTTATGAGTGAATCTGAACTTCAGGTGTAATTCCCCCTCACTTGTGTTGCCAGGTTATTTTAGGGTTTGATTTCATAATCGGAGCTCTACACTGTCAGTGCCCTCCAGTTTCCAAACATATGCCATGAAGGGCAACCTTTCGCTTTTCTCTCTCTCCGTCTCACCCCAAGTGAGCAAACAGGAGGGACGGTGTTTGTGGAGGATGAAGAAGCCATGGTGAAGTGGAGTTGTTTAATGACAGGAACAGCTGACTCATTAGGCGAGTGCAGTGAAAGGTAATTAACCCTGGGAAAAGTACAGCTGCCATGCGAGCTGTTCATTTCAATCTTATTAGGAATCAGGAGTTTAAAGGGTCTTCTCCTTTCAAACCCTGCCCGTGATATATTTTCCTCCCCTCTTGCTTTCCATTTTATTTTATTTTTGAACCCAGGGGCTTCAGAGCCTGGAGACCTGCCTTTTGTACTCTAGGATTTAGCTCAAATGGTCACGGCTTCAGCAAATTGCCGAGCACCTGGTTGTACTCATACGTCCTCTCTATTGAGATACCTTCCCGTCCTGAAACAATGGACCGGATCAGTGTGTGCTGATAACAGAGAACGGGTGGAAGTTGTCCCTGCTTACACCTGGCCATTTCATTTTGGTGTCAGATGCCCTTTTACACATCACCCAAACCACATAAGGGACACGATATCTCAGCCTTTGAATGGAAGGTTTAGAGACCTTTTTTTAATATATATAGCATAAATAAACATATATATATATATATATATATATATATATATATATATATATATATATATATATATATATATATATATATATATATATATATATATATATATATATATATATATTCTCATTACTGAGTAACTTGAAACTGAGTAACTTATTCCAATGTATATCTGTGTTCTAAAAGACTTTTAATATAGACCTTAATGACTAAAAGTATTGATCTCTGTTTAAATGGGACTTTTAAGGAGCTTCAGTGGAAAGAGAAAACTTCCCATCTGACTTTTGCCAAATTTATAAAGTGCCTGATAATATTAATTAGCTTTGTGTGTGTGTGTGTGTGTGTGTGTCTGTGTGTGAGTGACACTGCTAAAAAATAACAATTTGGAGCCATTTTTGAAAATGGGGTTTTTAAAAAAATCTGTATTTTTTTTTCTTCTTCATAGAACTGACACAGTAATGATAAATATTTAATAATGTGTATGTTTATATATATATATATATATATATATATATATATATATATATATATATATATATATATATATATATATATATATATATAAATATATATATAGATATATATATATAGATATAGATAGATTAATTATGATGGCCTTTTGTTTATTTATTTATGAACTATAACTACACAATGTATTTTTATTTTTTTTGTAGAATCTCCATTCCAAAGCTTATTATAAAAACTATTATAAAAACATATATATATTATATATATATTATGATTTATTTTAATCATGAGATGAAGTTTCCTTTTATTTAAAAATTATTTTTTATTTCATAATTTAGCTGCTATTTTCTAAAGTTTTCAAAATGTGCATGATAATGTATAATATCTTTTCTCTGTTTTTTTTATTTATTTATTATAATGAGTCATCTAAACTCAAAATCTAAACTCGTCAACATTAAAGTTGTATTTAGTCATGGGAGTGTTTATCTATTTATGTGCTCCTCTAGAAGACTTTATTTTATTTGTGTATTTATTTCATTTGGTCACTCTTGCAGAATTGTTTGCATAAGCTTTAACTCTGAATGTCTGCATGCACCTGTTTCCATCAGACATCACACAAAAAACAGTTTTTTTTTATCATCTGCTTTTGCTGGCAGATTTCTTCTAGAATAATTTATCAGATGAGAAATGCTTTAAACAGTTGGAAACAAGTGTATCTTTGAAGTTACTCCCACATTAGACCTAGGGACAGATGATGCACTTTAAGGTAATTATACTGAAACTAATTATGCTTGCCCTAGAAAGAAAACATAGCCTCATCTTCCAGGGGCTAACAGAAGTTAAAATAGCAGCTTTTGAGTTCTCAGATTTCACAGTTTAAAGTCTCTGGCATGAACTACATGGAGACTGATATCTTGCGTTTACACACACCCGCCCCTTCTAATCTGGAGCGCCTCTTTTCTTCCCATCTTTCTGTCATTGTTTTCATGCAGAAGGCCTAAATAGTGAGCTTTTTTATCATTGTGAATATCTATATGTGTTTTAGATTCGATCAGTCTTATTTTGACCGAATCTTTAATGTGCATTTAATTAATTTTCACAAATAAAACATAATCGCTCAACTCCACCCCGTGCAAACCTACATCAATTAGTTTGTTTCACACCTCCGCTCGCTTTTAATTTCAAAGAGCATGTAAACAAAACCCCCAACCGCCTTTTCACATTTGCATTCAGTCACAATTATTTTCTTTCTTTCTTCTTCTTTCCCCCTTTTTTTGGGTTACAGTAAGACATTCAGCGCAGTGGAAAAATGAAAGTAAGACGCCACTATCTTTTGCTTTGCGCTTTATTATGCCGCAACAGAAAAACGCTTAGCATGTAAAATGAATGTGGAAATTATTCCTGGGGTAAACTATAAACACACAAGTTACCCCTCCGGCCCCCCACCACCATCCTCCTAGATCAGAGTGTAATTGCCAGTAATCAGGTCTGTTTGCAGCTGATAAAACCTCTCTGAATGAGTCGAACCCTCATTGTATGATGACTCAATTACGCCCGAAGTGGCTCATCAAACCTGGACCATCAGCAGCTTTAATAAATAAGGAGGAACAAACTTGCTGCAGGCGCATTGTGATTCCATTCATTCCATAATTAAATCCATTCCTGGCTTAACCCTTCTCCAGCCGGACGCTTCAGACGAACAAAAAGCGAGAGAGAGAGAGAGATAGAAAGAGAGCGGGTGACCTTGCAGTGAGACCCTGTGTCTTCATAACTCTCTATGTGCGATACGAGCACAGACAGGTGATATGGAGAGAGAGATAGGAGAAGAAAACGCGGAAAGGTGATTGGAAGGAGAGAGGGAGGTGTCTGGGTGGAGATAGAGCTGGAGGTCTTTATTTATTCATTGTTTAGTGCCACATAGTGCTTATTTCGTAATTACACTGAAAGTACAATCTAATCATAACAGTCATTCAGGAAGGACAAGGGCACTGAGTGCGCTTCCCATGTTTGCTACGTTTATTCTTTCTGATTTTTGTTTACTCTCTATCAGAGTCTGGATACAAAGACAACTCTTAATGCAAGTAAAAGAGGACGTTTAATAAAAAAGAGAGAAAGAATGAAAGAAAAAGGCATGCATGTTTAATAAAAAATATTTATGCATTATTATGCAATTTAATAAATACACATTAAATACAAGAAAAAAGTCTATAAGGCAACTGTTAGGAGTCAGGATTTTTATACTCGAAAAAAAAAAGTTTTTAATTGAAATAAAAGAAATTATTTTAAACATTATATAAAAAACATTATATAAAAAAAATAACTTATTTTATTTTAGCTACTTGCCAAGGAAACATTTCTCATTTTCGTTTAATTAAACTTTATACTAAAATAACTCAAAATGAAATAAATATTAATAAAAGCTTTATAGACATACTAAAACTAACTTAACATGAGAAAACTGAAAAAGTCAAATATTAATAAAAATATTATAGTACCTTAATGATACTAATATGAGACTTTTAACCATCAGTTTCTAACATTTCACCACAGAATTAGTTTTTTACTAAAGAATTTGTTATTTATCTACAATTAGTTGATATATTCAAATAGTTTAAATAAATGTAATTCTTGATAAAAATATAAGTTAAAACTCAATTTGTATTTGAGTTACACTTGCCCCATAGACTTCAATTGTAAGTGCATGAATGTCAATGCATGCATTGTTGTTTTTTTCTAATCAACAGGATGCAACAAATATTGTCTCTAAACTTTAACCCATTTGTCTGCATGCCGTTATGAAGATAAAGAAGATATGAGGTTTGATTACTAGCAGTCGTCCCTTGAGCAGTTAAATCAGATGCTGATAACAAACATAATTACCGTATGCACTGTGCACTTGTCTGTTTGTTTGTCTTCTTGTCGGTGATGTTAGCATTCATGTGTTAAAGTGTAGAAATGCTCTGTCTTAATCATAGCGTGTGTGTTTTTGCATTGACCACAAAATGTCATTCTTTTTTTTTTTTTTTACTAAGAAACTGTGCATGTTAACACTAATCTTCTTTGTCTGTGTGTTTTTAAGGGCGGCCGTGTCGTTTATTTGAAACGAATCCCGCCCATTGATGCTCAGAGGCTGTAAAGTGCAACTCTCTCGTTCGGCTCAGACAGGGCTTTGAGAAAAAGAGCAGATGGGTTAGGGCAAAGTGCACTGGCCGCTTACACACACACACGCCAAATCAGGAAGCGCTATCTCCTTGGAGACCGCGAGGCCATGCACATTAGCGGCCCGGCCCTCAGTGGGATGCTGCCTGCATGCAGAAGGGGCCGAGAGAAACCCCCTTTTAATGATTCAGCAGATGACGGGCCACTCAAGGAGAGGGCCGTCTTTCTTCTTATGCTAATGAGTGGCCCCCTCCTCTTCCCGGGCCCCGTGTGGCGGTGGGGGGGAGGGTGGTTAGTGCAAAAGATGCTGGGAGTTTTTAGCCATAATTAGCACAAAGCTCTCTCTTTCTCTCTCTCAAAGCCATAAGGCATGAATGGCTCACCAATAGCGGAGCTCAGGCGTTCTGTAGCGCAGCGTTTAAATTGTCCCGATGCGCGCAAACACACAAAACTCTTCCCGGATTAGCCATATTAATTACACGCAAGCTATTTGATTTGTGTCAAGCAATCAATTTGCATCTTGTTAAGAAAGCCACATGAGGTCTTGTCTGTTAATTCTTCCCAGGTTTCTCAACGCCGCCGTTTGAAACGTTCACAGTTACTGTTTCTATCCCAACAACTCCTGCATGTAGTCATCCAAGCGGAAGTGAATTAAAAAATGAACTGTGTGTCTTTTAAACAGAGTGAACTATAACCTTAAAATATCGAAAGCAAATAAAGCAACCTGACTGTAGTTTTTTTGAGGGGGTTTTATTTTTATAGTGAGTCAAATCAGACATTTTAGAGTAAAAACGGTAGTTTTTAATGTTTTACAGCATATTATTAAACATATTATTTAATATAACTAAAGCAACCTGAGTGCAATAAGTTATAGTATTTTTTTTTTACAGATAGAAATCAATTTTTTGCACATTTTCATGTTTTACAGTGTGTTGACTAAAGCAACCTGTGTGCATTGTTACAGTTATTTTTAACAACTTTTAGACTAAAACAGCATGCAGTCTTCCATCATATAATTTTATTAGACTAAATCAACCTGAGTGTATTGTGCTAGTGATTTTAAACATGTAGAAATAACTTTTTATAGTAAAAAATTGTGTTTTAATGTTTTACGGTGTGTTGCTAATTTTAATTAATATGACTAAAGCAACTTGAATGCATTGAGTTATAGAGATTTTTAACAGGTAGAAATTGCTTTTAGAGTCAAAAAAACAGTCATGTTTTTACAGTGTATTATTAGTCATATCATTTAAGATGACTAAAGCAACCTGACTGCATTGATTTGATAGCTTTTTATAGTAAAAAATGCACATTTGAATGTTTAAAGTGTGTCAGTAATATCCATATAACATGTTTTTTGTGAACATGTTATGACTTAAGGGCACATTTGTGATGTAAAAATTGATTTCACACTAGCGAATCACAAATACTCTGTAAACACCTCAAGCGTAATTCAAGTTGTCACTGACATCTTTTGTCATTTTTTGTCCTCAGAGCATGAAAGTCACACTCACATCTTAGAACAGCTGAAGAAACGTGTGTGTAGTAACCAGAGCGGCCCGTGGGGATCTTAATCATTACAGACCAAACAGCCTGAGGTAAAATGAGTTATTGTTTCTGTAGAGTATAGATGTTGGCCATCGGTAAAGAGTATCTCACACATGCATGTGTAGTTTAAACATTCTTGTTTGTATGTTACATATCATTTTGAGGACTTATAAATTAAATCACCTATATTTTTCATGTTTTTGTGTATTTATATCCTGCATAATCATTTAATGAAAGTATAAAAGTATTGTACAAAACAGTTAAACATGTTGGGTGCAACATCTGTTGTTTTAAAACTGACAGTTTTTGAATGCATAAACACGTATAGTAAATTTGTCTGGTGATTTTATTTTATTTATTTATTTATTTTTTGGGGCAATTCGATTTCCATTTTGGTATAAAGTATAAAAGTACTTATATAAACTATATATAAAAATATATATTTTTGTTTTGCTAAAGTTTTAGTATAAAATATTTTTCAAGTATTTTTCATATTTAAATGATGCATAATCATTAAAAAATATGGGGTATATTTTTAGCAATAGCCCAAAAAAACATTGTATGGGTCAAAATTATTGATTTTTCTTTTATGCCAAAAATCATTAGGATATTAAATAAAGATCATGTTTCATGAAGATATTTTGTAAATATCCTACTGTAAATATATAAAAACGTAATTTTTGATTAGTAATATGCATTGCTAAGATTTCATTTGGAAAAATTTAAAGGCGATTTTCTCATTATTTCGATTTTTTTTGCACCCTCAGATTCCAGATTTTCATATAGTTGTATCTCGGCCAAATATTGTCCGATCCTAATAAACCACACATCAATGAAAAGATCATTTATTCAGCTTCAGATAAATCTAAATTTTTAAAAATTGACACTTAAGACTGGTTTTGTGCTCCATATGGTTTGGTTTTGTAAAGTGGTGATGGTGTAATTTAAGGGATTGTGGGTAGCCAGCTGTTGTCCTAAACGCTCTCTCCTCCTCATGTCAAAGTTACCACGTTCAGAATATCCGAAATATTAAATTACGCAAGCCTGGAAATCTGCGTACCCTTTATTAAAATAAACCCCAGTGCTTGTCAGGCGAATAAAAGATTTGTATTTTTTTTATTTTCTCTCTAACAACGAAACAATACCGAAAACACTAAACAAACCCGTCTCTCGCGGTTTTTAATAGTTTGGGCTTTCAAGAGGTGTTCAGAAAAGCCCGTCTGGAAGCGACAGGCCACTTCTGGTGTGGCGTGTGTTAGCGTGTACACGAGCGAGCGAGTGTAATGAACTAATCAGGTACATTAGTTTTTACAGAATGTAATCTATAGTGTTTGGGAGTTGTTTGTCTCAATAGGGGCCCCCAGTAATCAAAAGTAATGAAGCTATTACGCGTCGGGAGCCGGGAGAGGGCCGGCGTGGCATTAAGAGTGGGCCACATAAAAGGTTTATTAAAGGAAATTAAGGTCCATCAGTGCCACACCTGCTCCCCCTATTATAAATGTATGACAGGTCAGTGGCTTCAATCACAACAGCCAAGCCGAGAGAAGGGGAGATAGGAGTCATGTTTCCCATTATAAGCGAAGTAACAGCCCAGCCAGTGACTCACCGAGCTCACCAGACCCTCCGACCGCTATAGAGCGCCATCAGCCCAGAATAATTACATTTAATAGGTTTTATTTGGGATCAGCAAGGCACTGCTGGCAGAGAGAAACCGAGAGAGAGAGAGGGAGAGTGAGTAGGTGCTGCAGTATTAACAACTCTTTTTGTCTAAACACACACACACACACACACACATTACTACTTTTGTTTGTCACTGGTTTTTGCATTATTATATTTGCGCTCGCCCCTGTCTCACCCTCTTAAAAGTGAAGGCCGGTTTGGCTGTTCTCTGTGTGCTGGCAGTCTGTTGCTGTAGTTTCTAAGTCAATTAAAAAATCAAGCCAAAATATGAAGCATGCCACGCAGAGCATGTAATGACCCTGATCTACTGAAATTTCATTGTCATAAAGTTCACTTACATTTCATTTCTCGTGTTGACATGTCATCGCACGCTTCAGGAGTCATGGAATTGATTAGGTTTTTACCAATGTAATCCTATCATTTGAAACTTTCTTGTTTTAAGATCTGAAGTTGTGACTCCTTGCCGGTGTGCTGTTTGTAAAATAGCATCGCAAATAAAATGCGTGCAATGCAATAAACTCTTTGCATGCCACTAATCTGGCTTACTTATTAATAGCCTAAACTGACAGGAACATAGCCATCAATCTAATAATGAGATCCTGTTGAGATGAATTATTAAACAGGATTATAAATCTCTGCAATTGGAAATTGCTATTTGTTATTAACTTTTTTTTTTTCCATTCTTTTTTTTCTTTCCAGATGGAGTCTGACAGTGAAGAGAATCGCAGTGAAACATGTGATGGTAAGTGCTTTGACATGAGTAAAAAAAATACACTATACATATATTTAATATAATTTTTTAATTTTTTTATATATAGTTTTTATTTTCTAATCTAAAATCTATTAAAGTAAAAAAATATTTATTATGACATAATCTGTCGATATTAGGCAACATTGTGAAACTAGAATTATTATTTCTGCACTAGCTCAACTTTTAAGAACATTGTCAGAAAATGAGAATAATCAAGTTTATTCATATTAAATATATATTAGATTTGAATAAAACCAGTTCATTTAAAATGAAGCACATAGGTTTCTGAACAAAACGTTTTTGGCTGTGTTGTACAAGTAAAAACTTTTTTTAATGATTATGCATCATTTAAATATGAAAAATACTTGAAAAATATTTTATACTAAATCAAATTGGCCAAAAAAAAAAAAACTAAATAATTTTTGATTAGGAATTTCTACATTTTACTTATGTAATTATCAAAAGATCAGTATATTCAATATTGAGTGTACATGTATACATTGTTTTTGTGTGTATGCGTTTCATATTCATATTTTAATGAACATTAACTACTGATCTGTCTAGCATTAAATAAAGTTGTGTATAAAGTGAATAAGTGTTTCACATCATTGTAAAGTTGTATAACCCATTACCTCTGCAACGCAATATTTATTTTATGCAGTTTTTACAAAACAAAAACTCATAACACTCTTTAGAGTGCATTATTAGTTTTTATGAACATGCAGGGATGCATTATATTTGCCCCGTACAAATTTCACATAAAAACATTTGAACATTTCCCATAATGCCTCAGCGACAGCCTTTTGGATGGCTTAGTTCCTCACGTGTGTGCACACCCCCTTTTCCTACGCACATTTGATCTGAAGTGTTAGTTTAACGGTCTCACATCAAATCTGTCAATTTTAATATTAATCCTCTTTGGCTTGGGAAAAACCGCGGCGTTGAATTATGCAGAGACAGTGACTTCATTATGAGGCAATATTCTTTCAAACGAGTTAAGGAGGGTATCCTGAATGGAAAGAGCGGCTAAAGCATGACAGGGGACATCATTATTCAAGTGTTTAGAGCCGCGTACTGTACCTCTCACGAGCGCCTGGCCCTTTAATGTGCCGGTAAAAATTCATGATGGTGTTTTATTGAGTCTTCACCATGGGATTGAGGTGAAGCTGTGAATGAGACATGCTCTCCCACTGACACATATTCCTTCTCTCTCTGTCTGTCTGTACATCTAATGAGACTAGGTTCACAGTGAGGGTTTGAGGAAATATCTTGTTGTCAGAGCTGTGATTATTAAACACTTAAGCAAAGTGAACCAGCATTTTCACCATGCAAATCCAGATATGCACATTCTCTTACACTGTGTAATTGGTTGCTAATATTGCCCCAAGTATTGAGCATCCTAAACATGCTTTATGAAATACATAACAATTCGTTCCTGTCAGAGAGATTTTTACCTTACCTTTAATTGAGTCTGATAGGCTGAAGGGACATGGTAATGGGAGAAAAGATTACATTTCAATGCTTTTGTGTTTGCTTGCAAAACTTTTGCTTTCTCTTGCAAATACATTGCATTGTTTTGAGAAACTTTGCATTCACTTGTCAAACTTTTGGGAAAACTTTTCGGGGGAACACACCGCTTTTGAGAGAGAATGCAAATGTTTTGCAAGAGAATGCAAAGTTTCTTTGGGGAGCGCAAACATTTGCTAATGTTGAACGCAAAAGCTAATGTTTCATGAGAGAACACAAATGTTTTGAGAGAGAATGTGAAGTTTCTTGGGAGAACGGAAAAATTTGGCTAGAAAAAACAATTGTTTTGTGAGAGAGCGCAGATGTTGCGCAAAAGGTGCATATGTTTCACAAGAGAACTCAAAGTTTCTTAGGGTCCACAAAAATTGGCTAGGAAATGTAAATGCTGTGTTAGTGAACGGAAATGTTTTGTGAAAGATCGTAAATGTCTCACAAGAGAATGCTAAGTTTCTTAGGGACCGCAAAAATTTGAATAGAAAAAAACAACTGTGTTAGAGAATGGAAATGTTTCGCGAAAGATCTCAAATGTTTTACGGAAGAATGGAAAGTTTCTTGGTGTAACGCAAACATTTTTGTGAGAAACACAAATGTTTCATAAGAGAATGTAAAGTTTCTTGGTGGAACGCAAAAAAATGTCTAGAAAGTGCAAATGTTTTGCGAAAGATCACAGATGTTTTACAAAAGAATGCAAATATTATACAAGAAAATGCTGTTTTGTGAGGAAATGCAAAATCATTGAAATATAAATCAATATGTCTATTTTCAATCCATCTCATGTTTTTTTTTCACCACATGCATGCAAATTTAACCTAGAAAAGGTCTTTATTCAAGTCAAAAATATATAAATTATAAATAAAAATTATATTTAATAAATAAATAGATACAGTGCATGCATACAATTACACAGAATTGCTTTGTGTTGCGCCAAGAAAAGTCATATAATAAAATATCTCCTTCAGGTAACTGGTGTGTACTACACATTTTTACGTCTTCGTCCTTTTTCAGTGTTTGACGTTAAGTCTTACTTCCTAAGAGAGACGTTACCCAGAATGCTTTAACCTTAAAGGGACAATTCACTCAAAAAGAAGATTTTGTCATTATTTTTGCCTTTGTGTTTGCAGATCGGCATGACTGCATGTATCTCTCATCTGAGTGATTTACTGAGTTTGTCGGGCTGTTTTTACCCATCAAAAGTACTCGAATCTTAGCTAAATTAGGTCTACTGATACTGCATAAGGCCAGATCCTTTCATGCAATTTAAAACTACCTGAAACCTTATTTGCATCTCTGTGTTTTGTATGGATTTGCATCTTTCTTACCACTATCCATAGCTAGACTTTCAGATCACAAGAAGGAGGTTTATTTATGATGTGTTGTGTGCCACACAAGCTGTATCCTCAACATAAGCGTCTATCACCGATTCAGTAGGAGCCTTCATCATTGTGTCCGTCTGAGTGTGACATTAAAGTGAAAGGTGTGTGAAGGATCACAGGCAGGTGCTGGAGGGGCCGGTCTCGCTGGTGGAAATGTAAACACATGTGTTTACTCTTTCTCTCTCTTTTTCTGTTTGCAGTTCTGCCTGACTGCATTGCTGAGGTGCCCAGGTAAGCCAGAATTCACTACCTGCTTCCGAGTGTCAGTTTATGGCTTTTCTGACAGCTTTTACAGCAGACATGCAGTTTTTACAAAGTTGCATTTAAGAATCAGTATTTGGACACTTAAGTCACACTTAAAAAATAAATGAACTGCATTGGATGCAAACTATTAAAGTCGTGTTTGCATATAAATCAAGAGTTTTTCTCTTCTAATTTTTGCCCAGTGTCTTTTAATCTGGTGTCTTGGTGTTTTTTTGTTGTTGAATGAAGTCAATTAGTTAATCTCATTAACAATGAACATGATTAACTAACATATGAAACAGATTTTAAATCATGTGTGAACTATTTAGTTTGAAAAAGTGAACTTGTGTGTCTTTCTTTAAAATAAATGTTTTAAATAAATAAAAAATTCTACAATATAATAAATTCACACAAAGTGTTTGGTGTCTGTAAGATGTGTTTTTGAGTGAAGTCACTTATTTTAAAAATCTACAGTAAAATCAGTAATATTGTAGAATATTATCACAATTTAAAATAACTGTTTATATTTGAATATATTTTAAAATTGAATTTATTTCATGGATAAAAAGCATATATTCGGCATCATTACTCCAGCCTTCAGTGTCACATGATCCTTCAGAAATCATTATAATTTGCTGATTTGCTATTGTACATGTTAATATGCAATAGTGCCGCTTAAAAGAAATTGTGGAAACATTACAAATATAATATAATATAATATAATATAATATAATATAATATAATATAATATAATATAATATAATATAATATAATATAATATAATATAATTAAAACTTACTTTTATTTAATATTTTATAGCTAGGTTCTCATACATTAAGTGTGACTTAAGTATTCAAATACATTTTGGGGCAACGGTAGTTTTTGTAATTTTTTTGCATGCACCTTATTATTAAACGGATTTAAAATGTATTTATTTTAATTCAGTGAAAGTTGTTTCATGCACTTCACTGTGCATTTTGTGTCAAACGCCACTCCAACCTTTTTCATGATATCAGCCTACAGCAAACATTTGATTCTCTGTATCATTGCTTATTATGCAGCGTGATAGCTGATAATAGCAACAGATTTCTCATTGAAAATAATGAGCCAGTTCATGCTTGAGTGTTTTGGACTCTGTGTTCACACATAAGTTCACACATGAGGATCTGCGATTCTGATTTTCTTAGTCACATCTTGCAGGGAATTTCAGATGCTGCCCTGATGAGTTTTGAAACAAACTCGCTGCCCCAAAGAGTATGAAATGCATTTCACCACCCATTCTACTTCCTTGACATATTTTTTAGTGTGAAACATGATGTTCAGCGAGACAAAATCCTGGGCGAGGCTTGATTTGATCCATCGGGAATTGATTGGATGGTGAAAAGTGGTTTCTTATAAGTGGTTGGAGGACAGGGATTGAAAAATAAGAAGGCCAAAATGGAAAGTCGGTTCAG
Source organism: Carassius gibelio (assembly GCF_023724105.1). Lineage (NCBI taxonomy): Eukaryota > Metazoa > Chordata > Actinopteri > Cypriniformes > Cyprinidae > Carassius > Carassius gibelio. The sequence continues at coordinate 3,560,388 of NC_068394.1, read as the reverse complement.
AGGTGGAATTATTAGTGATTACATTTTTGTCTTTAGTCTAATGTGTCCCAACTAATCATATGAAAATCAGACTAGAAATGTTATGAAAGGAAAATATATTTACCAATATATTTCTTAAAACATATTGTGATATATTGTAATATATTATTTTCCCTTTTTATTTTCTAATATATTATATATTTGAATACATTGAATAATATATTGATGATACATATATATCATATAATATAATGCAAAATATAAAAATGATTGTTGCTTTCAATATATTGCAATATATTGGAAAAAATTCATATTAAATCCCATATATAAGAATATATGCCTATTATATTACATGACATTCTCCAATATACTGCAATATATTTTTGTTTCATAAGGGAAGAAACATCATTAATCCTCCATTAATTGTTCACCATTCAAAAGTTTGGGGTCTGTGATATTTTTTATGTTTTTGAAACAAGTCTATTATTTTAAATTCTTAAAAATGAAAAAATACAGTAACTGTGAAAGTAATCAGAAATCAGTAATATTGTAGAATATTATCACAATTTAAAATAATTGATTTCTATTCAGTCTTCAGCGTCACATGATCCTCCAGAAATAATTTTAATATGCTGATTTGCTGCTCAAAAAAACAAATATTTATTTTTATTATTATTAATGTTGAAAACACTTGTGCAGCTTAATATTTTTGTGGAAACTATAATTTTTTTTTTTTTTCGGGATTCTTAGAATTATTTAGAATTCTTAGATCAATAGAACGTTCAAAAGAACAGCACTTACTTGAAATAGAATTTTGTAGCATAACTTTTCACTGTCACTTTTCGTCAATTTAATACATAAAAGTACTATTAAAATATAATAATAATAAATTATACTGATCCAGAACTTTTTAACTCAACCAACCAAAACACCGATCTGAGGAACATCAGAACATCATTTTTTTTTTTTTTTACTTTTTAAAGCATCATAACTCAAGGACCTTATAACAAGAGTTTTCTTTGCTAAATCTTGTGCTAAATTTGGCACAATCTTCAAGACTTCTAAAGTGTCTAAACAAAGCTTTGACATCTGAAAGAACCAAAACCTGCAGTCCACCACCTCACGGGTCAGATTCATCACATATTTGCGCCTCCACCAATCACAAGCCAATCTCAGTAGATTTGTGACATGACACGCATCTATTAAATGACCCTTGTGTTCTGCTTTCAGCTTGCATCTCGGAGCGGGTAAAAGGCGGGCGTCTGCAGAAGGGGCCCGCGGGGCGCCAGTCAACAAGAGGAAATCACTCCTGATGAAGCCCCGACACTACAGTCCCAGTCCCTGTCCCAGCGAGGAAGACCTGGCAAGCGCTCAGGACAAAGACGAGCCCAGGAACACTGACACTCCAGCAGGTAGACAGATGTCCTGTTGTTTGGTCTGTTTTGATGAACAATTGACGCTGAATTTTAAACTACCATCTGTTGCATTCATATATTTGTTTCCCTCCTCCTCCTCCTCCTTCATCTCCTCTCCCCCTCCCTCACGGCATCCATCTATTCGTCCATCACGTTCGTCTATCACGCCGTCCCAGGGAAGTTATGTTTTTTCATGCATCCGTTGTCCAGATTAAGGCGATTTCCTCCGCTCGACATCTTTGAAACCCCGGATTAAAAACTCGGTGGCGTGGTTAAAGTAGCTGCCACCGGGTTATTTATGCAGCCTGGAAAAGTGTTTTTTTTTTTTTTTTTTAAGCAAGTGTGGTTGCTTGCATAATTATGCAAATAGGGTAACTGAGAATAGAATGCACCAAATTATATTGTGCCTCGTTTGACAAAAGAGTGTGATCATACACTCCAACAACAAAACATATTTGGCAACAAAGGCACGGAAGCGTTAAAGTCGACATTACGTTTTAAAACAGTCTCCTTTCTAGAAACAAAATGCTGCCGTTTCCTAATGAATCAAATTATGAGCATGTTGGCAACAATACCCATGCTTTACATGTGTACCTTCCACACCCCTATAATCTGCACTTATTTGGTATATTTTTAACGATGTAACCAAGCAACAAACGTAATTGTCCCTTTCGAAAGCTTTTGTTAGACCATCGAACGCAGCCCAAATATACATAATTAGGCATAATGTGTGCGGCTCATTATTGGACACATGTGGGTTGTTAAATGGACAACAAAATAGCTCAATAAATTGAACGGCATCATTGGAAATGGAATTTATTTGTTTCTCTGATTTCATATTATCCACAACAATCATAACCTTGTTTTTTTTTCCCCCAACCCTCCTCCTCCTTCGAATTTATAGTATGATTTTCAGAAGTTGCAATAGGAAAATCTCATTTGTCGTATTTCCCTGCTGTCTTGCGACATGTTTGCTCTGCGTTTTGCCAAAGTGCACTAGTGAACAAGTGCTGGTGGAAAAGAAAACGATTCAAAGACGTAATGCGCCGGGTGTGACTGGGAGTGGATGGCGACTGGGACCGGAGCGAAATTAATGGATCTGTATGGGGACGAGAGGGGTATGTGAATGTCATGAGGAAAAAAAGGGAAAAGGAAAGGCAGGGGAGAAATTAAAGGGGTGTAAGGCTTCTATTTGGTGCTGTTATGTGTGTGTGTGTGTGTGTGTGTGTGTGAGTGACTCCAGCCAAGCTTCTGGTCTCCATACACACAATGGTAATGGTTATTCTGGAGTATAAACCATTCACCTGTTCCAAAACACAAGCCACTCTCTGCATCCAAGCATTTTTCGCCCTTGTTCGCTCCAGTCTTTTTTTTTTTTTTTTTTTTTGGTCAGGGCTGTATCTCCATCTGGATGGCACAGAACTCCTAATCATCTGCTCTGTTAATTGTGTCTTAGCATAACTGGCGAACTTTTCCTCTGCGCTGGACCGCTGTGGGTTTTCACACCTCAAACTGCAGACAAAAGCGACAAAATCAGGAAATCGGACGCTTTTAAGTGCATTCGCTGCGGTATCCAATGGGTTTCGGCACCAGATGCTTTGTGTTCCTGCTTGATTCTTGAAATAAGAAATTAAAAATATTACATTTTAAAGTTAAATCTGTTCAATATGTTCCTGTTTTGGTGCCACCCTTTTACAAAAAGACTAGCCTGATTTCATTCAGATTTTATAGCTGTGTGGTCAAGAAGTTGTATTTTAAGTTGTATAAAATATAAAAATCTTGTAGTTTTTTTTTTGTGTTTTTCAGTACAAATATCTTAAAATACTTAAAGATAAATTGACTTGAGGAGGAAAATTACTTAAGATATTAAGTCTTCAGAAAAAACGATCAAGTTTATCAGTAGGGTAATACAAAATAAACATAAGATTATTTTTGTTTATTTTTAGCAGATATTTTTTCTGTTTTAAACAAACTCACTTAATGTTGATACATTTTTTCAGAAAACAATACTTAATATCCTAAGTCATTTTGCCTTTAAGTAAATATTTAAGTAAATATCTGCACTGAAAAACAAGAAAAAAATGTTTTCAGTGTATGTGTAATTTACATACAAACGTTTTAAACATATTTACGTGTTGTTTATATGTTTTTTTTAATGTATATGATAAGTACTGAGTGGTTTGTTGCCAAAACTAAGATGAAATGGATCATTTATGTAAAGAATATTATTGAACATTGATTAATATCAATCTTGACTTAAAAGTGTGGGACAGGTTTCATCTCTCAAGAATCAGCGCTGTAACATTCGACACATACAATTGGATGCAATTCCAAAAATAAAAAACGAACGAGATTAACTACCCTTTCCTCAAGAAGCATGCATAAAACTATAATTATCTGCACAAACAGAATCAAAATTTAGGTTGTGTGTTAGCATTATGCCTCCACATTCGTGCAGCGCCAAAGTAGACCTCTGTGACATTATGCCGGAGTTTGGCATGGTATAAACGAATCGGCAAGCACACTCTTACCCCTCAAAGCCTGGTTTCCATTTTTGGCAAAAGACGGGTGAGATTGTAAATGCCACTGAGCTCTCTATCCCCCATTTAGGGATGTTTTTTGGGGGGGATTAAAAGCAGGACTACTTTATATGCTCTTTAAGACTAGCAACTGTTTGTTAAGGCAGTATGATCCCATTAGAAGCCACTGAAACCGCTTGTGGCGGCAGCCAAAATGCTCTAATATCTAATCAACTCAGTGATTGCATATGGTTTGGAGGGTGGCATAAGGCTCTCTAAGAGGATAGATGCATCTCATGCTTACACTGTATTTTAAACTTTAAGCCCTACAGTACCCAAAGAGCTTTAACCCCGGCGGGTGAGTTTCAGAGAGATCAGTAGTGGATTGTAAATCAGTCCAGCTGATAGATTCTTTTGTTAATCATTGACTCGATTATTTAATATAATCGGGTCCGTTGAGATTCCAAAGAGTCCTTTAAAGGTGATTTTAAGGGATAAAAGGACTGAGATTTGTCAAAATAGGACTTACTCACCCTATAAACCCTAGGCTTTATGGATTTATCAGAAGTGGTACAGTAGTATAGTAAATCATGCTTCTTTCTGATTAGCGTTTACAGCTTTATATCATGTAGACTTATCCTTTGCGGATGTGGAAACATTTTTTTTTTTTTTCAGTACATGTATCCTGTTTTAGCAAGTTGCACTTTAATAAATACAGTTACGTAATCGAACAAATGTAAGATTAAATTAGACGGGGAAATGTTTATTTATTTATACTCATGTATACATTTTATGTTATTTGTTTTTAAGGTTAAGTAATATATATATTTCAGTTAATATTCTGACGTTTGGATGGAAACTAGATGGCTTTTTAAACTAAAGTTTTTCTTATGCACTTGGGACTCTCACAATGTTTTCTTAACAAAATGCACAAAGTTCTATTTTTTATTTTTATTTTCTAATTTTCCCATTTGTATGATTTTTTAAAATATCTTTCTCTTATTTATTACTTATTTATTATTCCCTTTACATTTTTTAAGTCGTAATGTTTTACTGACAATATTTTTCATTGTAAATTTTCACATTTCTATCATTTGTTCTATTAATTTAATAATTTTATTGAATTAGTTTTTCATTTGACCAAAGAGTCACAGTTGAAATGTGATAAAGCCCGTATTTGGTTAGTTCTTAAGGTTTGTTATATTTAGTTCCCCTTCATGTTTTTCTCAAGTTGTCGTGTTTGTCAAAACCTGTGATTTTGAAGGCTCTGAAAACCATCTTGTTAGTAGCTTTCCTCCAAACACAATCATGTAATGAGCTCTTGCTGAGGATCCATCAATTAAAACCCAGCCCGTTCTTCTGTTTCTCAGATGAGGACCTCAGCGGTGGTGATGTTCTAGAAGACACTATTTATCACAACACAAAGTCTCACCACTTGTTGTCATGGTCAGAACAAACGAGTAAATGTTCGCCAAACCTGGATGAGCGAGAGGAGGAGGAGGACTTTGAAGACAAAAGCCAGGAGGAGATCAGAGCCAGTTATCACCCGTCTCCAGACACAGAGGCAGATGAAGAAGAATGGAGCTCTCCTCCGTCTCTAACGAAGGTCAACGGGATCCATCACAGCCCCAGTCAACCTGCAGACGATACTCTTATGAAGAGACTCCGAATTGGACAGCAGTTGCACGAAGATGCCCTCTCTGCTTACATGAACAGAAACAGTGCAGGGATCTTGATGGAGGAGTATGGCTCTGGAAGAGAGTTCAGCGACAGTGAGGAGGAGCTCCAGACGCCCAGGACGGAGGAGCGAGGAGGTGTTTGGGGTCCGGGTCTGGTGGCCAGACGTCTGGAGCTGGACAGGGCCCGACTAAACCTCAGTCTTCTAGAGCAGGCCATGGCGCTTCAGTCTGAACATAGACAGGTCCTTCACAGTGCCTACAAAGACATGGACCGCTTCCTCCTGGAGCAGATGAACCATGAACGGAGACAGCAGAGGATGTTGGAGATAGACGCTCGAGCCATGTACCACAGCAGCAAAGGTGAGATTTTCATTGATTTTTAATAGTTTAAATTCTGTAAAAATTCTGGTTCCTCAATCGTTTCATTTACAATTCTTTTAGTACTAAGGGAAAATTATATTTAGGATAAAGAAATGCAATTCCATTGCCAAATGAAGAGATGATTCCTTAGAATTAGAAACTTAGAATTAGACTTTAGAGGCATAAATAAAGTCTAATCCAAAAAACAATACAACAATGCTTAACAAAGACAAGTTTGGTAATGTATTTTGTTTATTAACTTAATTTAGTTATCTTTAAATACATGTTGTCATATAAAAACTAATTAGTAACTCGCAGTTAGTTCCATGTGTTTGATTCACTAAAAAAACTAGCTTGTATGAGTCATTTGTTTGAGAATTGGAATACTGTGGTTGCACTGTACGCTTTAGGTTCACTAAAATGACTCATAAGAGTCATTCAAAAAGGATTCGCAGTTGAGCGTGCTGAACGTGTTTGATTCACTAAAATAAAAAATAAGAAAATAAGCTGACTGGCGAGTTTTTTTTTTTTTTTTAGAATTATCATTGTCTTTGTTACTCTGTTATGTGTGATGTATTTATTTTTATTTTTTATTTTTTTATTTTTTGTATTATTTATTTCTATTTACTTTGGGGATTAGGTTGTGAAATATGAAGCATATGTCAATGTATCACTTGTTTGTTTTGTAAAAACATTCAATAAATATAATGTTCAAAAATAAATAAATAAATAAATAAATAGAACCGGCTCATTAGAGTCATCCATTCTGGAATTGGACTGCACTGGTCGCGTTGTTTTTTATATTCGCTAAAAAGAACCGACTCAGAGTAATTCAGACAAGCTGTAGTAAACATGTAGCCTAAGCTGTAGCCTAAATGTTTATAACAGTAAATTCATTAAGCGCCTGGACTTTACTACTTGCACGGTACATGTTTCTGATTTGCCAAAAAGAACCGGCTCATTAGAGTCATTTATTTGGCAGTCAGACGTCACTAGTTGAACTGTATGTTATATGTTTTGGATTCTCTAAAGAACAGACTCATTTCAATTCATTCAGCAGTCAGGCTTCACTAGTCGCGCTGTATAATATATTTCTGAATCGCTAATTATTTGCGCTGTATTTTTTGTAGTAGTAGTCTTTTGTTCCCTTATAGTAGGACATATTGCAGGAAACTTTCAGTGTGTTGTAGTGGTTTTAGCTCGATATTTCGTCCACATTGGCAGTGCAGTGTTTCACTAATTAACTAAGAACAGCAAATATGGGGTTCTTAATGCTGATCAAAAATTGGTATTTACTTCAAAGGAAAGTAACGTTAGCCTATTCTGTCAACACCTTACCGTACTTTCTTTGGTAACACTTTACAGTCAGGTTCCATTTGTTTATAAATGTTAACTAATGGGTTCTGACTGTAAAGTTTCACTTTTTCTTTTTTTAGTTGTAGCCTATCTGGTCTGTAAAAATATCTTTAGATCCAGGGTGCCAATTAAGTAGCCTATGCATAATTAAAGCTTCACTTGTAAATATTAAGATGCATTTCTGTAGCTCTGACTCATTTTAAATAAAAAATTTGGCAGCCCCTGAAATAGTTTATATTCATATTACTTGAGGGGTTGAAGAATAGGAATGAATCGAATGAGCCAATGATTCAGTGAGCCATTCATAAAGACAGTCACTTGCTTCTGCTTCTTTTGAGTATAGTTTCTTTCTTCCTTTAAATCATTATTCAGTATTAGAAAATCTTATTTCAATATAAAAAAGATTTTTTTACACTGAATTAAAAATTTCTTTCTAAAGCGTAAATGGAACACTGTTTAGATCTATATGTGTTGGTGGTACGCTTTATATTACATGCGTTTTTGCAATAATGTTACAGTTTCAACACATATAAAGAAAGATACATAGAGAGATTATAGCCCCGAGGGATAGATAAATCAAATCCTCTTAGGTGCTAAAAACTATTTGCCAACCAAATATTAAATAGTAAATAACCAATGTTTTATAGAAAAAGAAAAAAACACAAGTAGGCCTAAAAGAAGAAAAAAAACTCTGGATTTTTATCTGTATCAGACAGATATTTTACCATGAGCATAAATTAAGTCATAAATCCTAGTAAAGTATCTCTGATGTGAGCTTTAAGCACTTTGATTCTTGCGTTGACTGCTGTTTAATGGGTAATCTCTTAAAATAATCTCTCTATGGATCAGCGCTAAGAAACCACAGCCTTAACTAATGTCACGGATGAATACATACACACTCAACATGCTGTTACAGGACACGCTTCAGCTTACAAGAAGAGGAGCATGACAGGATGGGATCAACTATAACTATACGTTCATGAAGAGCACTGTTTGTGTGTGTGCATGTGTGTTATAGATTCCCCTCGGACAGAAAAGAAAGACATCAAATGTCCGACCCCGGGCTGTGATGGGACGGGTCATGTGACAGGCCTCTACCCTCATCACCGGAGTCTATCAGGATGTCCCCACAAAGTCAGAGTGCCCCCAGAGAGTGAGTCTGTTCTCATGTTACGCATCACTTCCCGAGGACATTAGACACATTTCCTCCCTTCACAGCAGAACAATACAAACAGAACAAATACAATTAGTGACAACAGCACTGTGATCATTTTCAGCCCATAAATATTCATGTCATATTAATGATGGAGGTTTAGTTGTACAGATACTGTGGGACAAAAGATAACATGGCGATTGCTTAACTATCCAGCCTCTGTTATATTCAGTGAATATTAGAGACATTACATGACGTGTATTTAATTTAAATGCATGCTACAACAATATCAAACAGTTATTTCTGTGATAGAAAATGCAAGATTTTAAAACATTATATAGAAATAGTTTTGCTTTAATTTTTTTAATTTTTAAATAAATAAATAAAAGTTACCATTGTTTATAACAGCAGATGTGATAAAATGCTGAAAATATTGATTAAATAATTAAATTGATTAAACATGATAGACATAGATTAAAAAAAAAAATTAAATTTTCGAGATTTCAATTAGTCAAAAATGTCTCTAATAAAAAATACACAAAATTTCACAAATATGTCATTTACATGGATGCATTTCATGTATTTATTCCTTATCTTGAGCTTTCCAGTAGAAAAAATGCTTCCTCTTTTTTTCTCAAAGACATTTTTTAGTCATCAAAACAAGTGAGGTTTGATTTCCTGCGGTAGGCGAATTAAAAATGCATTCTGGAAACAACTTTCCACTTGCTGTTTTCTCCATTTGAGAGAAGCACAACAAACATTCGCCATTAAACAGTGATGTGACAAAAGGAACAGAAAATGTAATTAAGTTTTTTTCTCTTTTTTCCTCCAATATGAAAGCATGTACTCATAAACCAGAGGCAGCATTCTGCAAATCAAAGGACCTGCGCATGCAGCCTAGAAAGATGGGCACATCCTCCGAACTAATTATGAACAGACTAAAAACTTACTAAGGATAGTACTTCAACAATATGTGTGTGTCTCTTAAATGGTTATCAAAATGCATTTGTAGTCATGATGTTTTTGCATGTTCATATTTGAAGACAGAGACAATTTTTAAGTTGTAAAAAAATGGCATCAGAAAATTTATTTAGCATGAAAAGTTGGAAAAGCTGCAATAAAAGTGAATACCAAAAAATGCAAATTAATGAAACGCCTTTTCTTATTTTACAGCTGTTCTTTTGATAAACATTATTCTCTTGTTTCTTACAGTCCTCGCCATGCATGAAAACGTCCTCAAGTGTCCGACCCCTGGCTGTACAGGAAGAGGTCATGTCAACAGTAACCGTAGCACGCACAGAAGGTCTGCACAATGACAACAGCTAGTTATTTTAGGATCATTAAAATATTAGTTTTTAATAATATTGTGAATAATTTATATACTGTATATATATATATATATATATATATATATATATATATATATATATATATATATGTGTAGTGTTTAGATTTTTATTTAAAGTTTTAGTAATTTTGCTATGTGTATTTGTCATTTTTATTTTTATTAAAAAATTTTATTATTATAAAAAAAATATGATTTTATAGTTCTTTATGGATGCCCGTTTTTGACATGGAATCAAAAAAAAAAAAAAAAAGTTAATTGCGACAATTCTGAAAAAAAAAAATAAATAAATAAATAAAAAAAAAAAAAAAAAAAAAAAAAAATATATATATATATATATATATATATATATATATATATATATATGTGTGTGTATATATATATATATATATATATATATATATATATATATATATATATATATATATATATATATTAGGGCTGTTAAATGATTAAAATTTTAATAGTGATTTTTAATCACTATTTGCAATTACACCTGAATCCTAACCATTTTTTTTTTCTGAAATGCATACCAAAAGATAAATAACAGGACACAGATACATAATTTTCATGTATTGATTCATCAATATGGTGTTTTTTTTTTTGAATTTCAAAAGTTTAACATTTACTTAGATCAAATTTACCTGAGCACTATATCAAACCATTCCATTTAACTACAGATAGTGTAAGAGTTTTAGGTGAACCAGTGGTTAAATATAGCCACATATCTATGAAATTATGCATAGAGAAACTCGAAAGAATGAACTCAGAAACACAAACACTACTGTATATATATATATATTTTATTTCAGTAAAATTTCAACAAAAGCTTTTTTTATGGATTTACTCAACAATAAATTAAATTACATTATTAATTTCTTTACAATCCTCCTTGCTCATTATAAGCAGATTTGCATAGTTAGCAGTGGGGAGGTGAAATTTGGTAAAATGAAATGATGAGTGGTTTAAAATAACATTAGCAGTTGACAACATCTGCAATTTGACCCAAAGAAAATGCATTGTTACTATATTTTGCACTGATTTAATCCACCTTAAAGCACCAGACATGTTCATTTACCCAAAAAAGAGCTGCGCTTGCATTGAAACCTGCAATTATATTTGCTTAAAAAGAATCATGAAGTTTCTCTTTATCAGGAAAAATCCAATGACACTTAACAAGTCAATAAAACACTGCCATGTTTATTGCATAGGAACTATTGGATTCTTTTTAATTGTACAATTACTTAAAATTCAATTAAAATAAAGTTAACAACCCAGAGAAGCCTAACTTCTGATGTCTGTTTTCACAGTCTCTCAGGCTGCCCGATAGCTGCTGCAGAAAAGATCTCCAAACCGCAGGAGGATCCTGTAAAGTGCAGACAGATGGCAGAGAGGATGACGAGGTAAGAAACCTTCATCTAGACGCAGTCTTATGGAGCTCTTGATTCCTTTACAATCAAGCAGGTTGAAAGTATGTTCATAAGTATACTTTCTGAAAGATAATTATAGACATCTGACATTTTAGAGCTTCAGATTATATAGATATATAATTTCATTTGTTTGGGAATGGTTTATTAAAGATGTAGTGTGTCTTTTCTTAAATATAATATAAATTAAAAAAAAATTACATTTATGCATTTAGCAGACGCTTTTATCCAAAGCGACTCACAGTGCATTCAGGCTATCAGTTTTTACCTGTCATGTGTTTCCGGGGAATCAAACCCCCAAACTTACGCTTGATAATGCATTGCTCTACCAATTGAGCTACAGGAACAGTGTATTTCTTATGCTAAAGAATAAGCAGCAATAGAAACATGTTTTAAAAACATTAATGCAATTCTGAAGCCTTGATGTTTCTCTTCTATTCAGACCTTTAGGAAACATGAAGAAGTTTGACTTCACGTACAGATTTGCTCATCCTATGGCAGCGTTGCAGGCCAGCATGGCCAAAGACATGGACAGGTACACTAAAGGCCACTTCGACTACGCCAGTTTTGACGCTCAGGTCTTTGGCAAGCAGGCTCAGATGGCATCCGACCAGAGGCATGAACCTCCACGCTTTCCTGACAGTGAGTCTCAGTTTTGTCTCAAATCAAAGGTTATTTACCCAGCATGCACTGGCATTAATATTTAAAAAAGTGGCATCATGTGTGACTTCAGAGCTGTACATGTACATTCAGCACTCTGCTTCTATCTATCTATCTATCTATCTATCTATCTATCTATCTATCTATCTATCTATCTATCTATCTATCTATCTATCTATCTATCTATCTATCTATCTAATGTCTTAATTCATATTTATATTCATAATTCATAAGCATATTTATGTTTACATTGTTATACATTAAATTAATAAATATGTATTTAATATTAATAACATTCATCTAAATCATATTATGCATCAATTTTTGTTTACATGTAATTTGTTTTATGTAATTTATTACATTTATATAAATATATAATCAATAAAATATACAAATATAACTAATAATTATATGATATATTATTTTACATTATCTTTATGATTTAAAAAAAATAGTTTATGAAGTATAACATTATTATTTTTTGCAATCGTAGTTGCATATGCATTATTTGAATCAAACATGTATATTATAAAATTAATATATAAATAAATCTATAATAAAAACTATTATAGAAGTACATTATATTAATAATAATGATTTTATATATTTAGAGAGAGAGCACATGAGAGATTTATATTGACCTTTTTATCTTTTTGTGATAGTAATAGTTAAAACACATTGTAGAAAGCATTTGCTTATTAATAAGAAGTTCAGTGTATATATATATATATATATATTTTTTTTTTTTTTTTAATCTACCTTCACTGATGTGGGGTAGTAGTTCTTCAGTCTATCTATCCACAATCACTCTCCCTTGATTCCTCTTTTTCGGAGCATTAACTGTACCTACCCTTTCCAGCCGCTCAGTTCCCCTGTTTTCTGGGTCCCGGAGGTCATGTGATCATGGCCGGAGACAACAGCCCCAGTCGCCATAAAGCCCAAAGCAACGCCCTCCAGTCCAACATGGCATCCGCAGCCATCCTCAACCTCTCCACCCGTTGCCGAGACAACAGCGAGGCCCCGCCCCCCAGCCGGCCCCTGGCATCAGCCACAAAGGTAATCAAATTAGAGCACTCAGAAAAAGGTATTTAATGTGGTCATTCTGAAACAACTGTGATTTGTGTATGAAAAAGAGGAGTAACATCAAAAGACACTTTTTGGCACAGAGAACTGTGTTGCCTCTGGTGGCACAACAACAAGAGAGTGGGAGCTTTTTTTTTTCTGGTTCCACACTGGCCCTAAAGCTTTAAAGGAGAATTTGTGTAATCACATCAAAAAGAGTTGGGAGGAATACAATCACAGCTTCTGTCTCTATGACAGTTATAAGGCTTTTTGTCAAACATGTGGCCGTGCATTTGATTTCTGCTTGTGCTGATGGTAATGTTGGGTCTTTCTCTTGTTTGCAGGAGAGAGAGAGAGAGAGGTTTTTTTTTTAGTTTTTTCAGTGCAGATGGTCGAAGACATTTTGCTAAGTAATATATTATCCTAGATAAGCTTGCACAGATCCTTTGGTGTTGATCTCTAACAGACGATCTATGAGAAGTTGGATTATATCAATTGGTTGTGGATTAATAGACATCACTCTTTATTTCAATTAAATAAGGAAAGTCTACACAGTCTGCCAGATTATGTATGTTGCAGTGTGAAAATGTTTTTTTGTTTCTTTTATCAAGCCTGGTTCTTAATAGAAAAACAACCAGTTGATACGCATATATAAATAAATAAAATGGAAAAATCATGGAAAGCATGTTTAAATCCAGTTTACGACATTTCCTGTATTCTTATTTTCTCTCAGACAAAAGTGGAATGATGCCAAAAACGTGAGCTTTTATAATCATAAATACACATTCCTGAAACTGTAAGAAAACATAGTTATAAGAAAACATTATAAAAAAAAAAAAAAAACAATACAGGATCCTAATGCTGTGTATTTTAGTAATAATTAGAAACATAACATATTGTTTGATCAATCTGGTATGATACATTTGATGTGCTGTACATTATATATTTTTGAATATACAGCCCCCTTTTAATAGAAAAACAAACTGTTGATACACATATATTAATAAAAATGGTTAAAACAGTCAAAAGTATATTTAAAAAGCATGCTGGAGTCATGGCCTAGTGGTTTTGGGCAAAGCACGTTCGAATCTGGCCTGCAACATTTCCTGTATTCTTTCTTGTTTTCTCTCAGAAAAAAAAAGTTGAAAAAGTGCTATAAACTTGAGTTATAAATATTAAATATTACATAAAATGTAAAAGTCTTCTGGCTTTATCTCTTTGTAAAACTATACAAATCTTTATTTATTTATTTATTTATAAATGCTCATTCATAAATTATTATTTAAATAAAATATATCATATTTTCTAAAAAAAAAATACATAAACATTATTTATTAATAATAATTGAATATAGAAATTCTTATAAAAACTCTCATAAAAATGATTTTAATTAATGTGAAGAATGTAAACTCTTTTTATATGTTAACATAATAAAACGACTATATTTTAGTAATAATTAGGTACATATCACACAGTTTGATAACTTCAATCTGAGCAGGTCTTCCTCTTTGACATGGCGAGGTAAAACTGAGAGAATCTGGCAGAAGTATGGCATGAAACGCTTCACACACCTACACACACCACACAGATCGCTCGTAGTCCCAGCTCTCAGTGGGCAGAGAGCAGGTATACTGTACAAACTGAGCCAATGAATAAAACAGTGTTAGTCGATCTGTCATCTGCTGATGTCTGCGTCGAAATGTCTTTATGCATGTTAAGTATCTCGATTTCCCTGTTTGTGCCAAGTCGCTTGTTTTTTTCCCTAAGAATACGGCTTATCGTCTTGCAGTGTTTCATAGAAGTGTGGGAGAAAGATGTCACCTCACTGGTTTCTGAGGCTGGAGAGAATGTCATCAGATGAGAAAAACTCACATCGTGCGCAGGGATGAACTGGATAGGTGCGCTGTCGGTCGGTCGGTTCTAGCTGGTTCGAGAACGAGCATTATTTGGTTTGTAATCTGAATTATCGTGATTAGAGCACTCTTTTGTTTGCTGCTGTGCGAAATGTGTGTGGAATAATTGGTGCGTCACGTTTTTAAGCAGTTAACGAGTTCTATAAAACGTATCGCTGTAACACAAATTCATACACCAGCACATCTGTTGGAGATAAAAGTTATGATATTAAGCAACGCAGAGCTTTTAAACTCAGCATTAATGATTGTGTCCTAAAACCATTTTGGCTGACAGCTAGAAACCTCCTGGCACTGGGGAAAAAATGGAAGAAAAATGAATAAATAAACAACCATATCGATGTCCGTTAACTAGAAAACCTACATATATTTAATAGAAATTTACATTATTAATCATCTGAAAATAAGAAAATAAGAACTTAATTTACTTATTCACAGTAAAAAAAGAAAAACATGTTTGGGATATTAGTGCATAATGCATGAAAATACACACACAGACAAAACTGTAATATTATTAAATAATATTATAAATTAAAATAACTTTTTTCTTTTTGAATACATTTAAATGTTTAATTTATTCCTGTGATCAAAGCTGTATTTTCAGCATCATTCCTCCAGTCTTCAGTGTCACATGATCTTCAGAAATCATTATAATATGATCTATCTATTCTTATTAATGTTGTGCTCCTTAAAACTTTAGTAGAAACCATGATTCATTTTTCTTTTCAGAATTCTTTGATGAATAAAATGTTCAAAAGAACAACATTTATTTGAAAATAGTCATTTTTTTTATCAATTTAATGCCCTTGCTGAATAATAGTATTAATTTCTTAAAAAAAAAAAAATAATAATTTTAAACTCCATCCAAGTCCCTTTGATATTGTCTTCTATTTGAGATTGTTTTTTTTTATCCATTTTATTGTCTGCAACAACAAAAAATTTAAAATAAAAACTCTCCACGCTAACAATGTACACATTTTGAGGTATCATTTATGTCAGTAACACATCAGGTTGGACACGTTATGCACATAATTCTGACACTCACAGTTAGGGATTCGTTCAAGTCTCTAACCCTGACTATGATAGCAGTGTAGATTCTCTAGGTTTTGACTCAGAAAACGAGTTCAAACCACTGTTTTCTATGGAAAAGTGCTCTGGTTATCAAAGGTTGGTTATCAACAAGGCTTTTATGTTCCTTTTCCATTCAGGATTCGCTGATAGAAGTAGACGAGAATGGAACGCTGGATTTAAGTATGAAGAAGAAGAGAGAGAAGGCGAGGGACTCTCCCGTGATGCCGACATTAGGAGATGCCCTTTTCACCCCACCTGAGCCTTCTCTAGCCAAAGCGGCGGGTCTCCAGATCTCCCCGGCCGTCTACCATGTCCTCTACGAACAGGACGCCTGGGACACGCCGCTGAACTACAGCAAAACACCTGTGCAACAAGACAAAGAGGTGAGAGAGAGGCACTTAACGCAGCTTCTGCAGAAGAATGGGTGGATGAGATTTATTTATGTTTTTGATAGACGTCTTTACTGTTCACCAAGGCTGCATTTATTTGATCAAAAACAGTAAAAACAGTGGTATTATAAAATATTATTACAATTTAAAATAACTGCTTTCTATTTTAATATATATATATTTCTGTGATCAAAGCTGAATTTCCAGCATCATTCCTCCAGTCTTCAGAGTCACATGATCCTTCAGAAATCATTCTAATATGCTGATTTGCTGCTCAAGAAACATTTATGATTATCGATGTTGAAGCAGTTGAAAAAAGCTGCTTAATGCTTTTGTGGAAACTGTCGTGTATTTTACAATTTTTAGGATTCTTTAAAATAAATAGATAATACATTTTGAAATATTATAAATGTTGTTTAATGCACCCTTGCTGTATTAAAGTCTTTAAATCTTGAGCGGTACTGTATGAAACGGATAGAATTGGGTGGAAAATTAATAACATCTAATTATAATAATGTCCTGAGAAAACCAAATTCAGTGTCTTAAATGCTCTTTGACTTTGTTGTATGCTACATTAAGAACATATGTGACCCTGGACCACAAAACCAGTCTTAAATGTCAATTTTTAGAAATTGAGATTTATGCATAATCTGAAAGATGAATAAATAATCTTTCCATTGATGCATGCTTTATTAGGATCAGACAATATTTGGCCGAGATGCAACTATTTGAAAATGTGGAATCTGAGGGTGCATAAAAATCTGAATACTGAGAAAATCACCTTTAAGTTGTCTTTTCTTAGCAAAGCATATCATATTTTAAGTTTTGATTTATTTAAAGTAGGAAATTTACTTTAATATCTTCATGGAACATGATCTTTACTTATGATATCCTAATGATTTGTTGTCATAAAAGAGAAATCAGTCATTTTGACCCATACAATGTTTTTTGGGCTATTGCTACAAATAAACCCCAGCGACTTAAGACTGCTTTTGTGCTCCATGGGTCACATATTTAACTTAAAACCCTTAACTTTCTATGTATTCATCTAAATGATCTCGGTTATTCATGGCTTTAGGCACACTGTCTCTTCTGACATGCTGCTATGACATGAAAGCAGAATTAAAAAGAAAATTGCAGAAGAATGTTCCTGAAAAGCCGAGCATTTTTCATCCTGTTTGGCGTCAAAGAATAAACCCAGACAGCTGTATGTTTGTCTGATTCTCCATCTGACATCTGGTGCTCAAAGATACTTACCTTACTAAAAAAAAGAGTAAATCCAAAGGTTTTACATTCATCATAAATACTATGAGGGATTATACTGGAGTTTAAATGGATATATGTTTTACTAAGTATACTTGAGCAACATCAAACCTCTCACAGTTTGTTAGTGTGTGTGTGTGTGTGTGTTACAGAATGCCTTTTTTTTTTTATGTGACCATCGTGACATGTCTTAGAAAATTGCACAGTGATTTGGCATTTTGTCCCGTGTCTTTTAGATGGATCAGTTGGATAAGGCATCCCTCGAGGAGAAAGCGTACAACGGAGATGCAAACATGGCAAGTGCAAAAAACAAGATGCTCATAAGAGACAACAAGAAAGAGCTGA
Organism: Carassius gibelio; assembly: GCF_023724105.1. Taxonomy (NCBI): domain Eukaryota; kingdom Metazoa; phylum Chordata; class Actinopteri; order Cypriniformes; family Cyprinidae; genus Carassius; species Carassius gibelio. The sequence continues at coordinate 3,542,455 of NC_068394.1, read as the reverse complement.
TGAGGTAAAACATTATATGGACGGCTGTTTTTATATCTTCATTCTCTTTCAGGGTTTCTGGGTCCCACATTAGCATGCAAAAGTCACTGTTACTAGTTAGAGCATGTATAGTAGATCAAGAAATCATAGGCTGCGTGCATCTGCTCTTTTTCTCTTTGCAGTTGTCCGACACCAGGTTGTGATGGTAGTGGTCATGTGACAGGAAATTATGCGTCACATAGAAGGTGAAAAGCCCAGCCCATATTTTGCACTCTCTTTATTTTTCAAGCAGCAAAATAATCTTAATAAAATATACATTAATATGCAAAATAATACACATTATGTCTACGGTATTTTTATTTAAAAAATTTTTTTCATTTTTGTAGTGTATCCGGTTGCCCATTGGCCGATAAGACCCTGAAATCACTAATGGCTGCTAATTCTCAAGAGCTCAAGTAAGAATTAGCTTGATTTAAAGTTTCAATTACATATAAATAATAAATGCTTTTAAAGTTACAGAGAATTATATATATATTAATGAATATTAATGATATTATATTATATTAATGATAATGAATTATCATAACTAATAAGTATAATTTAATTTTATTATAATTTTAAATATTTATTATTGTTGAAGTAATTATTATTATTATTATATACATTTATTATGAATTGTATTGTGAAATATATATTTAATGAATTAGTATAACTAGCAACTATTATTATAATTGTATTATAATTACAAATATTTATTATTGATGGTGTTGTTATTGTTATTATATTAATTTGTTATGAATAGTTATGTACACATACATATAACTAATATAATTAATATTTATAATATTAATCTAATATGCATTTTCTCAATATTTTGATTTTCTTGCGCCCTCGGATTCCAGATTTATCAAATAGTTGTATCTCAGCCTAATATTGTCCGATCCTAACAAACCATACATTAATGGAAAGCTTATTTATTCCGATTTTATATGATGTATAATAAAAAAAAATTTTTTTTTTTTTTACATTTTTGACTGGTTTTGTGGTCCAGGGTCACACACACACACACACACACATATCAATTACTTATCCATCTAATATTTATCATAGTAATTTGTATCATTGACATAAATCTCTATCTATTTTAAAGGTGCCCAACTCCTGGCTGTGATGGCTCAGGTCATGTGACCGGAAACTATGCATCTCATAGGAGGTAAGCTTCATTAAATAGGAAATCTCTACTAAATAATCTTAGACTTCAATGAAACATAAAAATGTAGTGATTATTTTTGACATTTCTGCATAAATGGTCATGCTTTTCATTCTAACACGATATCTGATTTTCAACATGTTATACTATGATAGATTTTAGACATCAGGCCACACAAAGGCACTCAGTGGGTTAAATCATTTGCTTTTAAAACCGGGTAATCGCCAAAGAGTAATACTTTGTGGCACTGTCGAGGTAATGATCCCTGTTCAATGGCAACACGGCAGGTGTCAAAGCTTGTAAACGCAGCGGCCGTATCTTTCCCACACACACGTCTGCACGCTTGAACTTCTGAAGGGGTCGTCACAAATGTCATGTTCCTCCCCAGTCTGTCAGGATGCCCTCGTGCCAGGAAAGGAAGCTTGAAGCTCACGCCAAGCAAAGAGGACAAAGAAGAGCCAGAGATGAAGTAAGACACCACCAGAACAATGACAAGCAGATCTTTTTATTTAGATTGAACAAAAAGCTTTTACTTTACTTAAATGCATCAACGCTTTACACAAAATCTCGTTTTTTAAAGTCAATAGAAATCTAGTATGCCCTTTCCATAAATAGGGCACACTTGGATTTTTTTTCTAAAGCATTACATGCACAAGTCACTTTTTGTGATAACCATTAGAAACCAATTGAAATTCACTTAACCTAGCATGAAATATAGCTTTTGGTGTAAGCATATCAAATGTCTGTATCTTTACTATTAAATTGTGATTTGTTAAGATATCTAAAACTGTCATAATATTTTATACTATTTCAAATTAAAAACATTAATTCATTGTATCCCACAATTTTTTCTCTTATACAATTAAGGATAAAAATATTTTTGGAAGGTTGCGCACCTGCTTCCACCGATCATTTGTTGGAAAAAATGACTTGATATTTGTCACCCTGGACCACAAAACCAGTCTTAAGTGTCAATTTTTCGAAATTGGGGTTTATACATAATCTGAAAGCTGAATAAATAATCTTTCCATTGATGCATGATTTATTAGGATCTGACAATATTTGGCTGAGATGCAACTATTTGAAAATCTGGAATCTGAGGGTGCATAAAATCTAAATATTAGCTTTAAAGTTGTTCAAATTAATTCTTAGAAATGCATATTACTAATCAAAAATTACGTTTTGATATATTTAAGGTAGGAAATTAACAAAATATCTTCATGGAACATTATCTTTACTGAATATCCTAATGATTATTTGCATAAAATAAAAATGCATAATTTTGATCGATACAATGTATTTTTGGCTATTGCTACAAATATACCCCAGCGACTAAAGACTGCTTTTGTGCTCCAGGATCACAAAAGTAATAGAAAGTGAATACAGTACATATTCATCAGCATTTTCTAATCAAAACAAACCTTTAAAACAGTTATTTCCACAGTAAAACACATGTAAATAAGACACAAGTGTAGTTTTAGGAAATACTGTATGCCAGAAAGCTAGATTTAAAAATTATTTATATAAATCAATTTTGTTTTAATAAAAATAGAAGGGTAGTTCATGTTTGCAGAACTGCATTTCCTAGAAAAATACCATTGCAAAATATCATCCATTTAATTAAGAGAGCTCAAAACTCTTTCCTCTTTCCCGTAAGATCTCGTTTAATTACAATTAATGCAGCAGTTTGCTCTTTAAAAGCATAATACTATGGAGGGGGGAAAAAAATTAATTGAATTGATTCCAGCCTTAAATCCGAAGTCTAAACCCAGAGTGACGGGGCTTTCCTACTTTTGCATCTGGGCTAGTATTTCATTTTTAATTACTAATGCAAAGACGAAAGCTTAGGAATTAGTCCCTAGCGGCTCCACACACACTAAAGAAGAACCAGAGAGCCAGAGAAACTGAAAGTGCATCTGTAATATCACTAGATTATTGTAAATTGTCAGCCATATGCTCCATCTCTGTTGTCCGCTCGGTCAGAAACGCCGTTCCCGGAGCCGGACGTGACGGCCAGTGTTGGAGTCGTAATGTTGTCTTGTTTTAGTCAGTGTATTAGAGCCAAAACTGCCATAACAACCTTTCCCATACAGGCCTGCAGACAAGCTATTTGTACTATCCCAGATAACCTCTCACCTCTTTCAATATGGGCTATCACGGAAAGGGTCAGCCACCTCCAAATCATGTGCTTTTCGCCCCCTGTGGAGGACGCACAACAATTATGTGCAATTTATGTCATTCCATTACGGACCTAGGGGGAAAGTGAGCAGCAAAATAAATTGGCCTACTCCTCACCACTCTAGTCTTCAACTTGGTAGGGCTTATGTTTTCCATCGGCGGCACGTTAACCTCCCCGCCTGTAATTATTTACTGAAGTCCGCGTGTGCCGATAGAATTATTCCAGCCCTTTTTTCTGCTTTGAATACATTTTTAATCAGCATTTCACAGGATTAATCTTCTTAATGGTATTTGAAAAGTCTTCCATCTCAGCGAATTGGGGGTGGGGGGGTTTATGGACATGCCAAATGACAAACACGGCAAGGCGGTGGGTTTTGGGCGGTCGGATGTTTTTTGCCATCAAATTATCGAGCGAATGTATACGGGCTGGTTTGTGTTTATATTGTAAGCTCTGAAACTAGTTCAGACTCAAATAAGGGATTATCTTTGACAATCTCTGTTACTCTGTTGAGTTTGGGACGACAGAAGAAGGCTGTGCATGGGGTTTAATTTAAGCATGCAGAGGGGTCGGGTCACATCTGTGTAGGTTTTGGCATGGTGACCCAGAAATCAATACCAAACAACCTTTGTGATGCAGATTATGACCTTGTGCCCCCCGACTAGTATTGTTTTAACATCGCTGATATACAATAATAAGGTGTTTATTATTATTGTAATTACAGTTTTTATGCAATTTTATATATACATAACCCACAATAAAATCACTAACATTATATAAAAAATTCTAATATAAAATTTGTAATATTTAATTGTAATAAATCATAATAGGTTTTAGTGATTTTGTTATATATATATATATATATATATATATATATATATATATATATATATATATATATATATATATATATATATATATATATATATATAAACAACTAAAATATTATAAAAACAGAAAATATAAAATCTAATTAATAATAATAATAATTATATCAATTTCTAATTAAAATCATAAAAGGTTTTAGTGAATTTTCTGATTTTTTTTTATCACTTTTAATAGTTCTTTCAGAATTCTGAGTCACTGCATAACTTCAGTCTAAAAAGTTCACTAGTGGCTGCTTTAACTGTTAACTAATATTTTACGTTTTTATCAGATTTTATAAAAGTCAAAAGTGCTAAAAGCCTAATTGCTTTATATTTATAAATTTATCTAAATTTAGCATAAAATGAATAAGAAAAAAAGGTCTTAATTGATGTACAATATTCATGGAAAGTAAAAATATCTTTTCCAGGTTGCACATAAATTGTTAGTGAAATCAGTGTACACACTCCTGTTGTGAATGTTACAAATCATATATATAAAATAAAAAGATGTATTTCCTTTCTCGTGCACCAGGTGCCCAGTGGCAGGTTGTGACAGTCAGGGCCACGTTTCGGGTAAATACACGTCTCATCGCAGCGCAGGAAGTTGCCCCATGGCCAACAAGCGGCAGAAGGAGAGCTCGGTGAACGGATCGTCCTTCTCCTGGAAGCTGTGTAAACAGGAGCTCCCGCAGTGTCCTCTGCCCGGCTGCAACGGCCTGGGTCACGCCAACAACGTCTTTATCACACACAGGAGGTGAGGAAACTATACCATCACCTCAACTATAACACCTAGATACTGTATGATGTCAACATATTCATTCTGAACTTTCTGAGCCGTTATCAGGGTTGTTTAGTACTTACTACATTATATTGAAATATATATTAAGTTAATTATTGTTAACATATTGTTATATATAATGTATATTATATATAGTGTTCCTGTAGCTCAATTGGTAGAGCACTGCGTTAACAAGCGCAAGGTTGTGGGTTCGATTCCCCGGGAACACATGATATGTAAAAATTGATAGCCTGAATGCACGATAAGTCGCTTTGGATAAAAGTGTCTGCTAAATGCAATGCATAAATAATATAATAATACTATATATTATGAAATATAAAGATGTTAACATAAATATACAGAACAAATATTAAATATACACATATATACAGGTTGACTTCAGATCAAGATAATAGTAGTTATGATCTAAAATATGAATTTTGTTCAGTAATTATAAATAAAAACACATACTATATATATATATATATATATATATATATATATATATATATATATATATATATATATATATATATATATATGTATATAATGCATATTACAGAACTATGTTATTATTATAAATTTCCAAAACTATATTTTATTTCCAGTTGAGCTAGCATATCTGGATAATTATGTTGATTATTGTTTCACAGAAATATACAAAATAAAGATTTAAATGCACGAATATATACAGTTTGATTTCAGAGATAAGATTCATGTGATGTATGTATGTATGTATATATATATGTGTATACACACTCTCTCTCACACACACACACACACACACACACATATATATATATATATATATATATATATATATATATATCAATTGGTCATAAATGTGGTCATATATTATACTCATGATTTCTGAAACTAGATTATAATTTGTGTAGTAAAACCAAAAATTGCTAGTACTGACTGTAGATTTTGTGTTTGGTCTCTTCGTAGTTTGTCAGGATGTCCACTAAACGCTCAGAGTATCAAGAAGAAACTCTCTGATGAAGACATGATGACCATCAAACTCCAAACTAGCAGTGGTGAGTATTTTAAGTGCTTAAATGCTTAATGTTTGACCCGCTTATATTATAATTGTAGTGTGCAATAAAAAAAAAAAGAGCCTCAGAAGCTGCGGCAGCTTCTCATGTAATGTCGTTGAGATTATCATCGTCTGGTTTGTCTTCTGTCCGTCAGGTATCGAAAACAATGAAGACATGCAGCACTTGGATCACGAAATAAAGGAGCTAAATGAATCCAATCTGAAGATAGAAGCAGATATGATGCAGCTCCAGACTCAGGTAAATGACTTTCTCGTGAGCTGAGCATTATGGGTAATGTAGTTTCAGAGCTAAAGAGCTTGTTTTGTCCTGTTTTCGAACAGATTTCATCTATGGAGTGCAACCTGAAGACTATTGAGGAGGAGAATAAAATAATCGAGCAGCACAACGACAGTCTGTTGAAGGAGTTAGCACGTCTCAGTCAAGCTCTTATCAGCAGTCTCACAGATATCCAGCTGCCGCAAATGGTGAGACGGATATCTACACATTAAACATAACCTGATCTCTGCTAACAAATATTATTACAGTTTTAATCCCTTACACAGTTTTATTATGGTAACTGACTACACTGTAAAAACTAAAGCAGGTTTTCAAGAAACATAATACTTTATAAATAGGGTAATAGCATGGTAATACTCTACTTTTAAGGTTTCGTTTTATGAAGGCCAATTTAAGACTTTTTAAAGATACTTTAAGACGAAGTAAAGAAAATGATAGTTTTCATACCATATTGAGAGATATTTTGTATTGTTTAAAGCATACAATCACTTAAATGTGTTCAATTTCTCAGAAAACAAGACTTCAGCTGTCTTCACATTGCATTACAAGTAAACGTAGCACAACATTATGTATGTATTTTTTTATTATTATTATTTAGTGCAGTGCGTCGAACATATAATTGACTTCATAAGGCCTTAATTTGTGGTTGAAATGCAAAAACCCTGTGTTAATATCAGTTAACTACATAAATTACCATGAACTATCAATAAAAACAAATATTTCTAAAGCAGTTAATAATCTAATCTAATGGTAATTTAAAAATTCACAAAATTAAACAAAATTATGGCTTTAACAAAACTCGATGAATACTGTAACAAATGCTCATTGGTAACGTTAATGCATTAACTAAAATAATAATATTTAATATTAAAACGATTATTTAATACAACCAAATCAAACTGAAAAAAGTCATTTTTGTCATATTTAAATATTTCCTTTAAGGAACCAACTGAACGGTTTATATTTTACAGTGTATTTTCTAAAGAAAAGTACCATATTAATACAGTTAATGCTAACTTGATATTAGCCACTAATGTCATTAAAACAAGATAATTTAATAGCCACTTGTGTCTTGTTTGTAGGTTAATTTAAGTTAATTTGATTCTACTGTAGCAATAGTAACTGGAGGGATTATGCTATATGCATGTTTGTAAGGGTTAATGTATTTTAAAGACATTATGAAACATGCATTTCAGAGTTAATGAATGCCGTGTTCTTTCATGTGTTTCAGGGTCCGATAAATGAACAGAACTTCGAAACATATGTGAGCACGTTGATGGATATGTACAATAATTCAGAGCATGAGTATTCACCAGAATGCAAAGCCTTACTGGACAGCATCAGACAGGCCATCAAGGGCATTCACGTATAAAGCCAAACTCTCCTTCACAAGCATTTGATTGTCCGCAGAGGGCTGGCTTTATCATCTGTGCAAGATATGTCTAGACAAAAAAAAAAAAAAAAGTATCATTCCGTGACAAATTCATTGCACTGAAAAATACCAGCCACATTTTTACAGCTCAATGTTCCTTTCAGTGAGATTTGACCTACATTTGCACTTATTTATTTCCTATGGTTTGCCTGACTTTATTTCATATTGTTATTTTGTGTGTTGTGCTACATATTATCTTTATACATCGGTACTATTTATCTCACAGTAATCTTATTTATTTATTTATTGCTATCATTTTTGCTGCAACTCCAAAATGCAAGGCCAGTCTTACAAATTGTAAATTTAATTTTTGCATTTGTTGTACAATAACTGGGAGTTTTAGTCGTTTGTGATGACTTTTTCTTCATGACTGATGTCAAATGTAAGAATAGACCACTTGCGCCACCTGTTGGTGAGCAGCTGGTATTGGTCTCAGCTGGTATCAGAGCCATGTGCATCCCCAAGTTAATGCATTAAGGTTAATGTATGTCACTCAAATGACATCATTTGTTTTCATGCATAAATTATAATAAGTGAGCAAATGGAAAGCATTTTATCTGAGTAACTCTCCAAACGGAGTGACTGTACAGTGAGCAAAAATCTAATCATCCAGACGCACACGAAAAATGATTTCCGTCTCTGTTCATATGAACTGCCTTTGGTGTGCACATCTGTGTGTGCATATATGTGCCTAAATGTAAATGAGTACATGGATTATGATATGTTTTGTGGTAGAGCAGTATTACGTGAACGGTGATTCATTTTATTCTGCAGTATATTTATTTTTTTCCGAATGAAAACTCTGTTTACCTACTGTTTATACACCATTTGAAGTATGTAATGATATTCTTGTAAAAAAAAAAAAAAAAAAAACAGATCAGGCACAATACATTTTTTATTATTTTCTGTGAGACTGAACTCCTCAAACTTCGGCTTCTTCTGTATGACAAACAGTGGGCTCTCAAATAGGTTTATGGATGATATTTTCTCAAAGCACTTCATGTCTTCGAGCCACTAAAATATAAAAATTGATGATTTGCAGCAAAATAACGGCAATAGAGAGTAATCTTTCCATTATGACTGGATCTGTACCAGTTGATTTAGTGTTGAAATGCACGGCCGAGGTCACCTCAGCGGATCTGAGTGCTGTTATTGCTGTGTTACCATCACAGACAGCCTCGTCACAGCACTTTTAAAGCTTTCTCTAACACTAAACCTACCCTTTTGCACTTTGATTCTGTTATTTAGTGTTTATTTTGAGCGGGTCACAAATGCGTGATCGGTGCAGGTTATTTAAAACATTAGTTTAAACTTAGTTTTACGTTGTCCATTGATGATGTCAAAATGTTTAATTTTTGCAGGTCATTCAGAGGGAATAAAACACTATATTATCTGACCAAATGAGCATAATGAATTGTATTCTCAATAAAACAAATCATGTTTTTTAATCCTAAATCCTAGATTAATTCTGTTTAAATTATTTGTAATTCTTAATTTTTTTATTTATAAACCACAGATTGTTTGCTCAGGAAGTTTTTGGGAGGAATATTTATTTTTTCCTTTTTGTATTTGATGTTTTGTAATGTGATATGGATTTTTTTGTGTAAAAATAAAAAAAATATTATAATACACATTACTGAAAATGATTTTTTTTTTTTTTTTTTACTTTTTTTTTCCTTACACTTTTAAAGTTTCATAAGCAGTACTGTGTTGTACAGTTTGTGTATGGTAGAAATAAACTATTGAAATGATCTGCATAGCACTTATTGTACAGTTGCTCATATTAAAGTCCTATAAAATAATATAATTTATATTAAAGCTCATTTAAAAATATTGACATATCTATATGCAGAGTTCATTTGGCATATATATCTTTGAACATATTTTAATTACCATCCACATTTTAGGTTCAAATTGATATATATATAATTAATATATATATATAATTTGTGTGTGTGTGTGTGTGTGTGTGTTTTACACAATTGGTGGTTTCACATGGTCACTACGTTTTTTTCTTCCTCAATTTTTATATTATTTTTCTTCACTATTTCATTTTAAATACTTGATGTAATGTGAAAATTATAAAATATATAAATATATAAAATATATATAAATATATAAAATTATAAATATACTATAGCCTTCATATGTCATTCATAAAAGTGCAAAAAATATACTGTACAAATTGGAAAAAGAATTCTGAAATCTTCATGAAATCATAATGATTTTTTTTTTTTTATTGCAAGACAACATAAATACAAATACAAAATAGCACTACATTGATACAATGGGGAAAAATGTATAATGTCAAAGATCCGAACCAAATCCAGAATCCTAAAAATGGCTTATTTTGCAAATCAAATTTAAACGCTTCTGACTACTCAACATTAGTTTAACACTCAACTTTTCACTTAGTTCATTTTAAGTGCTTAGAACAAAGATAGAAAAAAAACATTTTTAAAAGTAGCCCATATAAAGGCTATTCCAGATCATCTCGGTTTCAATTCATAAAAAAACACCGTCGAAACTAGAAAAAGAAATGTCTGGATCTCCATGAAATGATTACAAAAAAATCTAGCGAAGAATCTAAAACGTTGCTCTCGACACGTTCTAAAACGAACACAGCAATATATTCCAAAACAGTTCTCATGTTCACCAGCAGATGGCGCATGGATGCAACTTTGAAGGACGGACTGTGTCTGGCCTTTATTCCTGGACTCGAACCACTGCAAGTCAATGGTTTTCAGTCCTGGTCCTGGGGACACACTGCTCTGCAGATTTTGCTCGTCTCTCTTATCTGATACACATAATGAGCTGAAGATCTGAATCAGCTGTATTAAATAAAAGAGACACACTTTAAAATGTGCAGAGTGGTCGCTTCCAAGGAACAGGATTGAAAACCACTGCAGTAAGTATCAAAAAAGAGACACTGATTTCTGCAAAACAAATAAACAGTAAGTTTTAACCATATTGACTGGTTAAATCACTAAACAATGAGGCTATTTAAGTGATTTTCCCAATATTTCCTCCTCAGACACCTCATGTGACCCTGCAGCACTGATATGAAATCTACGCTGTGTAAATACCGTGTTCGGTTTGTTACCCTTTGTAATTATCTTTTTATAATTAACAGAGTAATTTATCCTTGCTTTTGATGAGTTGATGCTGATGCAAATTACATCTAATTATCTTAAATGAGCCACAGCTTTCCTGTTACACGTCAGCTAGAAACAAATCCAACAATTATTAAACGGTCCATGACAGACATGCACAGCAGACAGTATATGTCTGATTTGTGCTGATTCACCTCAATCCCCAGGAAATGTCACAGTGGGAAATGCTAACATGCCACGCTTATGGCAATTCACAGAAATCACAGGAAAATCTGAAAAAAAAAAACAATGCACAATATTTTGGTACATTTTATTTGACATAAAGTGGTGTTTTTATCTTAACTGAGTTTATCTTTAGGTCTATCTGATAGGAAACACTGATTTCTATACACGGGGACATACCTGAAACTTCACTTGATGATATATAAAACTAATTATTACTACAGTCTAACCATAAATCTTTAAAGCTTACCACGTAAAATAAAATAAAAAAACCTTACATTAAAAAATCATATTAAAATCAATTAAATAAACATAAAAGCTAGCTTTAGTTAATATATTAAACTATTATGTGTATATGTATACACACACACACACACACACACACACACAACCAGACATAATAGTTTATTATAGTAAATAAAACCATTTTAAAAATCTAACTAAATAAAAATGAGTTTGTGTGTTTATTTTTGTGTATGATTTTTACACACATTTTATTATTTTATATTCTATTTATTATATTATTTATTATATATATATATATATATATATATATATATATATATATATATATATATATATATAACATTTAATGTAATAAATTATTAATAATAAAATTAATTATTATATTACATTGTATACACTTACATTATATACACACATAATAGTTTATTATTTAAATAACATTTATACATATATATATACAATCATATATTTTTTATATCAAAAAATATTATTCAGTACAATAAATTATATTTATTAAAATAAAAATAAAAGTCATATTTTTCCCTTAAACTTTTTATTTTTATTTTAATTCACGTCCCACCTTCCTAATCGTTATTTGCTACGCTAGCTACGTTTAATATGACCGACTCCTAAACTGTCCAATAGGTGAGCGCCTTTGTAGCCTACTAGCCAATCCTGGCTCAGGAGGCGGGGCGTGTGTGATACAGGTAGGTAGAAACAACCGCTGTCCACAGCCGATTAAAACAGAAAAAACGGGCGAAATAGAATTTAGACGATGGTATGTGGCGTAGTGGCCTAAATATAATTAATACAATTAATATTTTACCTATTTAAGATTCTCTCAGATTTTTTATAGTGTCCAGACCGCTATTGGACATGCGCATGACCGGTTTGTCACGTGGCACGTGTTACTTTTATCAGCGCTGAATTAGCTGGACTAATCGAATTCTTTTGCGATTAATTGTTTGGTGAATGAAATTTAGTCATTTTTTATATAAATGCATTAAATATATTTTTAAATCTTACTAAAAAACAAACCCTTAGTATGAATAGATTCAAAAGATTCTAGTTTTACATTTACAGATTCCTCTAATATAGCAGTAATCGAGTTTATATTTGAATGCAGCTCAATGGGAGTTTCGCTTTTTGGGCCTCGAGAAGCCTCCTTGAGAACTGTAATAGAACAAGTTATTTGCCAGCTCCATGTGCAGTCTGGTGTCCGCAGCCTCGTTTCTGTGAACCATGTGACGTGTGTTTACATCCTCTCAGCTGTTCCTCAAGAAAAACAGCGCTGGGGAACGCTACGGAAATCTATACATCTCATAACAACAACAGTGCGCTCAAAAACACAAGTCTGATGTGCATCCAGTGAATTTAGCTCATGCAAACCTCGAGAATGATTCATGGCTTTACTAAGGTCAGTGAACATTGTTATTCCGCAGAGATGATGCCGACATTTTTGTTTTGTTGCTTTGCGTTGATCTGAGCAAATCGAGGAAGATGTGCATGTGGTGGCAGACATTTAAATGCAAACCTACTAACTTGGTTTAAAGCACACGGAAAAGGCCGAATGGCTGTTTTGAAGCATGCACAATGTGTTATTGTCTATTAAGTGGTTTGTTGTGCCAGGTCAAACACAATGCCACCGACTTTCTGGTTTTCCTAGTCCTGCATTGCTTAAAATACATCTAACATCATGGGTTTCTTTAGAAACCGAACCACTAGAGTTTTTTTGTTATTTCTGTCTCTCCCATCTTATTTTAATCAGAATTACAGAATGATTCAGAAATTTAAATATGTTTTAACCAGATGCTGCAAGTTAACCAATACTTAGCATATGAGAAAAAATAATAACAATAGCAGTGTAACAATTGGCTCTGAAGATGTTTTTTTAGATTTTTTAAATAACTTCCTTTTTATCGTTTATTACACAGCACTCATAATAGCAAAGACTAGATGCACGACTCATCGGGTATATTTGTTAATAAATATTTTAAATGTCAAACTTTATTGCATAACCCTATTAATTAGATATGTGGAGTTGTTGAATAAATGCATGCAAGTCCTTGCTTGAGAGATTATGCGGATATAAACACGCGAAACGCTTACATTTTCTCTCTCTCATTTAATTTTTATTTGACTACCACATCTTATTGTCTCGGATATAATATATGGATGTAATAAACACTGCACACCTCGCTTAACTCAGTTTTGTTTTCACGCAGAGCGGATATGTGCTTTATAAGTCCTTTAACTCGACTGCGTCGTAAACTGTAGATCTGTGTGTATTCAAACAAATGACAGAAAGCATCGCAAATACGGGTTTTCTGTTCACTATCGACGAACACATCAGTCAGAATGCGAAATTGATTATTATATAGTGTTTTGTTTTCATGTTTGTTTAGAGATTAGTGCCGTTGTGATGTTATGGCAAGCTGTTTTAACATTTATTCCAATTTAAACTAGCTATGTTTTTGTTACTATCAACAAAAAAAACAACAAATGTGTGTTTGCTCTCTTCAAGCTATACACACACAGGTTGCCCTTTATAATGCGAATCTTTCACACTAGAGTCTTGACTAGTAGTGTCTATTTGTTTGCCACTAGGAAAACTTGAATAAATATTAGTAACTATTTGAATAGTTATAATAATATAGTTTTAAATAAGTGTATATATAACAAAACTATATACTACTAAATTTTAAGGAATACCTATTAATATTAGGGCTGGGGACGTATTAATTGATAACGCATTAATTGATTAACGCGACAATTATTTTATTGCGCATTGACGCAGTTTTTTTATTATTATGAAAGTCTCTTGTTAACTGGCTCTGAATAGACATACAGACAAACCATGTGTCACAGGAGGGGTGGGATGTTGATCAGTACTGTCTTGGGATGGGCGTCATCACACGTCTCAATCGACGAGAGCATTTGAGGTGGGCCTATTTTGAACCGTTTCGGACGCAGTAACACGCGGCGCTCTCACAATATATTGCTTTACAGATCTATCACTTTAGCCGCTCCGAAATGTTCATGCAATCATGCTGCACACGTGCTCCGCTCACACTAAATGGGTACCACGCTCTGACCCACTTCTTCCGACCGACCCAGGGATGGCTAAACGAACGCACGAAGTGATCACACTAGTCAAACGAACCATGCTTTGGTGGTCAAAACAACATTAATGTTATAAGTTGATGTTTAGTTGAGATTTACAATAAATATTTGAACTGCTACTATGTAAAAGGAATACTTCTGTAAAAAAAACGTATTTGTTTAAAGTGTTTGCAAACCAAATGTTACCGTATTGCACTTTCGTTCAAATAGCAGTACTTTTAAATGAAAAATGTGCACAATGCACTACTTTTGAATGCATTATTGAATTTTGTGCATAACAATGCGATTAATTGCAGACAATCATGGGATTAATCGCGAATTATATATAAAAAAATGTTGCCCAGCACTAATAAATATATTTTATTAACATGTCTTGTTTATCCATAACAAACTATAAAATGTGTTCTGTTAAAACGTTAATGCCCTGGCAGTGGCAAATAGCTTGTTTTATATTTAATTTGATTACATTAATGTTATAAATTGAGATTTACAATAAATATTTGAACTGCTACTATGTAAAAGTAATACTGCTGTAAAAAAGCACCTTATTTGTTTAAAGTGTTTGCAAACCAAATGTTACAGTATTGCACTTTTGTTCATATAGCAGTACTTTTAAATAAAGTGCACAATACACTACTTTTGAATGCATTACTGAATTTTGTGCGTAATGCGATTAATTGCAGAAAATCATGGGATTAATCGCGATTTAAAAAATGTTTTTGCTGCCCAACACTAATTAATATATTTTGTTAACATGTTTTTCTATAACAAACTATAAAATATTTTCTATTAAAATGTACATTAATGTTATAAGTTGAGATTTACAATAAGTATTTGAACTGCTACTATGTAAAAGGAATACTGCTGTAAAAAGCACCTTATTTGTTTACTGTTTGCAAACCAAATGTTCATATAGCAGTACTTTTGAATGAAAAATGTGCACAATACATTACTTTTGAATGCATTATTGAACTTTGTACATAACAATACAGTTTAATCGCTATTAATCGCAGGCGATCATGTGATTATTCGCGATTAAAAAAAAAAGTTATTGTTGCTCAGTAATTAGTATGTAACTTGACTTTAACTTGCACTTAAAATTATGTTAGTTATTATCCTTCTCCTTATTATTATTATTATTCTTTGAATCTCACAATCATGTAGGTCATTTTTTCACAAAAAAATGTGCCCTGCAGGTCGGGTCATGCTTTATTGGTGTGTTGGGTTTCTCTCTTTGATGGCACAGTTCTTCTTATCGAGGCCTGGAATAAATCCACTGAGAGTTTGTGGCTTCCGCTTTCACTGGGTCAGACAAACGGTGCAGGAGTCAACATGAGGCCATCAGCTCCCAATTAAAATATAGACTATTTACACACATTACATACTATTTATTCCCCAGATATTATTTGAACTGAACTGGATGATGATATCACGGACTTTAACTGTTTACTATTCTCCTCTTGCATTATCGACACTATTTTCCTGTTTAATACTTAATCTGTATTGTTTAAAAGCACTATATAAATAAAGATTACTTGACTTGAGATGAAACACAACAGCCTGAGGACAGCTTTATATTATAATGGTAGCTGACATGAAGTTTCAGTTTTTTTCAGAAATCGTGAAGACTATGTAAATCAGAAAAAGTAGGCCTACTTTAATTTAGGTTTTATATTCACTTGAAAAGTACAGAGGAATTGTAAACAGATTAGTTCTGGCAGAGCGTCAGGATTCTGTGATGATGATGCAATTCTGCAGCCAGCAAGTTTAAACATGTTAATGATGGATCAGCTCAGCTTTATAACCACTTCCAGTATTAACTCCATAACAATCCTGCAGTTACTCAACTTAGCTACAAAACCAGTTAGCGATGAAATAAAAACCAGCATCCTATTTTTATATCCAGAATCAATGGCTTTATTAGTTTGTAGTGTCTGTTCTAAACAATGAGCGCTCATGTGATATGTGCTGTTCTCTTTTGTAAGTTGTATACTGATGTGCAGAGAGTCTCTGTAGGGTTGCAATCAGGTCTTGTACAAAACAGAGTAGGAGGTTTGACCCAGATCCCTCCCTGCAGTATTTTTAGTGCAGGCGACTGAAAGGGCAGCGTTACGGGAAACGGCTGAAAAGGAAGACAAATGAAGAACAAGGAAATAATATGGATGTAGACATAAATAAAGACATTTAAAACCATATTTTGTGACTTTTGATTCATGTCTGTTAGTGTTTAGGTCATCAAAATAGGGACAAAATTAATTTGAATTAAAAATGTGCTTTTACAGCATACAGTCTTTCTGGAGACGAAATACTGATGACATCATGTTGCACTCATGGGCGTGTCCACATTTTTTGTCCAATCAAAATTGATTAGTTGGATCAGGTGTGTTTACTTAGGGTTGACACCCCTGCTCTAGAATGTATGGAAACTTTCATAAATGCTATAAAAACGTGTACATCATAGGTACACTACTGGTCAAAAGTTTGGGATAATTAAGATATTTTAATGTTTTTGAAATAAGTCCCTTATATGCTCACCAAGACTGCATAAAAATAAAAATCAGTACAAACGGTAATATTGTAAGATCTTATTTAAATGTTTAAAATGATGATCTTCTATTTGATTATATTGGGCTGCTTAATATTTTTTTATGGAAAACATAGATCATTTGTTTTTATAGGATTCTTTGATGAACAGAAAGTGCAAAAAACAGCATTTATTTAAAACAAATTTTACAACATTATAAATGTCCTTACTGTCATTTTTTTATTAATTTAAGAAATCCTTGCTGAATAGCAGATTAAATAGTAATAATATATTTGTAACTTTATTTTTGATCAAATTAATCCAGCCTGTGAGAATAAAAGACATAAAAAATTATTAAAATGTGAAAAAAAAATAATTATTCAGATTTTTTGCATAGGCAGAGTACTTTTGAAAAATGATCTTGTTTGCATGTGAAAGTCTCTGGGTTTTCATGCAAATCTGCAAATTTGACGTGCAAATGTCACTTTGGGGGCTCTGGAAGAATGAGAACAGTTCCTCCTAATCCTAGCTGTTTCTGACTAGTTGCAAGTGGAACATCATGATTTATTGGTCATATAAACCAAAGCCTGTTTGCTTTTAAAAACAATGTAAAATACATATTTAATAAAAGTGATGAGCTCTTTGATTTCAACAGGAAGTATGTCAACACAGAAAATGAAACCAATTTAATTGGTTCATTTTTAGATGGACGCTTCTTTGCAGAGCCGTCTTTAATTGGACTGGAGAATGGAGACATTTCGATGTACAGTAATTGGGCTTTTCTTGAACTCACTGAACCATTGTTAAGGAAATAAGCCTCATGTTTGTTTGTTTAAATCCATATCTAGTTCAGGTCCATGAAAATCCTTGAGGTTAAAGCACGTAGCTTAACTCAATTACCAAACCAGCAAATTCTGCCACATCCTAAATGTCCTGTCTGCAGCCCAAAGCCCACTTCAGAAATAAGCCTGTTCAGTTGTTAAGTGCATAGCATTTCTAGGAAGCAGACATTCAGATGTCCTGATTAAATACTGATATTTTTTACATGTATTATATTATCTCTTGAGACATTTAGCAATACTTCAGGCTTAGACTTCTGCTGTTTTATGCACGATTAAAGCTGGTTACATCAGGCAGGTAACATCAATAGTAATTGAGTCATATCAAAGTAATTTATCTTTTATTTACATTACTATTATTATTCTTGCTCATATTTATGTTTAGGGATTACAATAGTTTTAAGCCATAAACACACACACACACACACACACATATAAAAACATTTTTTGTAGGAACTAGTGCTGTCAAAAGATTAACCGCGATTAATCCAAAATAAGTTTTTATTTGCGTAATATATGTGTGTGTACTGTGTATTATTATTATTATGTATATATAAATACACACACATGCATGTATATATTTCAGAAAAATATTTATATATTAAATATATTTATATATAATATAAATGTTACGAATGTAAATAAATAAATTAAAATACATGTAAATATTTTAAAAGTATGCACTGTATGTGTCTATATAATACACATAATAAATATACACAGGACACACACATGTATTATGCAAACAACATCAACATTTTTTTTATTTTGGATGTGATTAATCATGATTAATCATTTGAAAGCATTTAAAGTAACATAAAACTGTTTAAAGAACTCTCACATACCGCATTACCATTTTATTTTTACTTTGCGTCAGTGCTTTGTCTAATTGATTGTTTTACCATTTAGTTTTAATAAGGCTTCAGAGTTGTGCTTCAGTTGCTTTCTGCAATATTAAAGCCGCTTGCATCAGGCAGGTAACATCAGGTACATGCAACACCTAGCTGAAGAATCAAAGCCGGCGGGTATCAGGTGGCACGGACGCTCTCGCGCAGCATGGCTCCTGTTGTCAGGAGAGAAGGGTAAACTGAAGTGTGTGAAAACCAGAGATCTAAACCCTCACCTTTTGTTTTTCAATCCTCAGATCTTGCTGTAGCTGAGAATGGTCTGAGGTGATTTGTGTGGGACACAGGCATCACGACTGGGCATCCCTGCGGAGAATCGCTCCAGCACTTTCATCTGGATGTGAGGACCGGTCTAGTTATCCGTCTCTCACCTCCTCTGCATTTTTTTTTCTTGATTTGTTTCTTTTCTTGGTAGCTGTGAGGGGATCATGGGGGGAGCAGTCAGCGCTGGCGAGGACAACGATGATTTGATAGACAACCTGAAGGAAGCACAGTACATCCGCACAGACCGCGTGGAGCAGGCCTTTAGGGCCATAGACCGTGGAGATTATTACCTGGACCGCTACAGAGACAATGCCTACAAGGATCTGGCGTGGAAGCACGGGAATATACACCTGTCAGCGCCGTGTATCTACTCTGAGGTGATGGAAGCCCTGAAACTCCAGCAGGGTTTGTCTTTCCTGAACCTCGGCAGCGGCACGGGATACCTGAGCACCATGGTGGGCCTGATCATAGGTGAGAACCACTCTGATCACATATAAACGAAACAGCCGATAGTGAAGATGCAATTTATTTATATTGTTTATTCTAATTATTGTTTAAAAAATGTATCAAAAGTAAAACAGAAAATTATTAGATGAAGAAATAAGAAATTTGCACTCAAAAAATTCGGAGTATTTTCGGACCAATCGGAGGTTTGCATTTTAAATGCAATTTATTTCATTTAAGTTAAGCTTTTTGGCCATCCACCTCTTGTAAAGTAATTCCAGATGTATTGTTGTTTTACTTAGTTTTTTGTTTGAACATTGTACCTAATAGTAATTTATCATATTTAGGTAATAACTCATTATTTGCATTACTTTTATTATTATAATTGTTACATTTTAGGAATTGAAACAGACATGCATTTTAGCACTGCGTACATGAAGGACTGAAATCATGCAACCTATAGAGTAACGATGTGATATTACTCTTCTAAGTAATCAAAGTAATGATTTTTAGTTAGAGGAACATAAACATAATAGTTACAGAATCTCATATATTACATGAACATTTACAGTTTAGAGTCTATAATGTTTTGAAAGAGGTCTCTCATGCTCACCAAGGCTGCATTTACTTTACTTGTAAATAATATAGTCAAATATTATTACAATTTAAAATAACTGTTTTCTGTTAACTGTTTTTAAGATGTAATTTATTCCTGTGACGCGGTGCTGCTTTATATTTTTTTTTTGTGGAAACCATAATACATGTTTTCTATGATTCAATGAACATTGCATTACTTACTGTCACTTTTGACCAATTTAATGCATCCTTAGTTATTGAAAGTATTAATTTCTTTCAAAAACTATGCAAGAGACTGCAAAGTAACAGACTGGCAATTTTTGTACCCTTTTTCTCCAGAATCTTCAAGTTTTCAAGCAATTTCAGTGTAATATCTTGGCATTCGACTGATAATAAAAGTGTAGTATTAAATCAGTGGTTCTTTATTATTATTATTATTATTATTTTGCAGGTCCATTTGGAGTCAATCATGGTGTTGAGCTACACAAGGATGTGGTGGAATATGCAAAAGAAAGACTCGATGAATTCATTAAAAACAGCGACAGCTTTGACAGGCATGTTCAACTCTTTTACATTCTTTCTCTAGATTTAAGTGTGAATGTAAATAATCTATTTAAAAAAAGAGCTGTTCTTTTTTAAACATGTAGATATAGAAATTGCTTAAAAGCATATGTTTTAATTGGCAGCCGCCTCCAGGAAGGCAAACTGAGTTTAGAAAGAGCAACACGAGTCCTAGCGTAGTTCTGTGGTTAACTTCAGAGATGGCTTTGATTTGAACTTTGATTTGCTCAGCCCTGCCCATTAATCTGCCATGTGACACAGAGAATGCATTAGCTAACCCTAAACCACCGTCTCAGTGAATAAATACTCTCTGCGGTCTGCTGAGCGATTCGCACACCTGTGGGAACACCTGTCACAGCCAGAACCGCTAGCTCAACTGTCCACTTCAGCATTGAACACTTTCAAACATCTGTTTTCGTCATGCACCAGAGCGAGCAGCGTTATTGAGGTCAGGAGAGAGCTGTAATGATGTACCAGACAAAGCACTGACACTATTAAACAAGCCATAAAAGCGTGTTTCATAACAGAAGGCCATGTGCCATGAGGTTGCTTAATCAATGTAGTTGAGCTCTGGGAGCTCGATATCTGTTACACGTCTTGTCGAGTCTACGACTACTCAATAAAACTGCTGCTAAGCAAAGAAAAACACATATGGACTAATGCTAATAATATGCTCACTATCACATTTCTCTTGGCATTAAATCAGTTCTCTACCAGTTAAATTTCTGAAGGAAATGCGAATATACTTGCCCGTGCATAATGCCAGGCTGTTGTCAGCACATTGCTGTTTGGTTGCTCTGTGGTTCTTTCATTGTCACGTTAATGATAACTTAAAATTATATAGCTTGTTGAAAAGAGGTATGCTATTTCTTAGTGAAAAACCATGTTGGTCGCACTTTATTTTAGGGTCCAATTCTCATTATTAAATAACCATTAACTATGACTTTTGCCTCAATTAACACCTTATTTGCTGCTTATTAATAGTTTATAAGGTAGTTGTTAAGTTTAGGGTATTGGGTGTCATGCATTATATGTACTTTATAAGCACTAATAAACAGCTTATATGTTAATAATAGACATGCTAATAAGCAACTAGTTATTAGTGTGAATTGGACCCTATACTAAAGTGTTACCGGTGGACTCTTTTATTAAAGTAATATTTTTTTGTTAAAAATTAATTATATTATCATTTTTATTAAAATTATAATTTGTATTAAAAAATGCCCTTTTTAAATACAATAATGTTACCGTAATCTATTTTTTCCTTTCTATTTAAAAAGCTACGCTGTTAAAATTCAATAATTTTACACTTTTAATGTTATTATTTTTTTAATTCAGAAAGTTACTATAATTTCATTGCATTCAAATGCATTTATTATGAACTTGTTTTAAATTAAAGAGAGTACGGTTCTTGAAATTTCTTGGAATCACAAGAATAATTGTGGCTAATTCAGTTAATATATTGAAACTCACTGATAAAAAAAAAATGAAAACAAGCAGTTTTATTAAAATTACTGCAGACATCTTGCACAATCGGCTTGTTTTCATTTTTTATTAACAAACTATAAATATTGTAAAATATAGTGTGCTGTTACTTCAAGTCAAAGAAATCACATAGTAGCACTCTAACTGGAACATGATTTATGAAAGCAGACTGTAATATGTAGAAATTATGGTGTAGATGTTTTAGAAATGGCTATCGGTGTTATACAGTAAACGTGTCCTCTCAGGTTTGAGTTCTGCGAACCACACTTTGTGGTGGGGAATTGTCTGGAGATTTCCTCAGACAGTCACCAGTACGATCGCATCTACTGCGGCGCTGGAGTTCAGAAGGACCATGAGAACTACATGAAGATCCTGCTGAAAGTCGGAGGAATTTTGGTCATGCCGATAGAAGATCAGGTAAAACACAGGGTGATATACATACAGGGGCTCTGAAATCACTTACTAATGTCAGTAGATAACAAAATGAACCCTAATGTCTGCATGTTTCAAATGCTGCAGGATCTTTTCTAATCACTCATTTACTTTTCTTAATCTTTTTTGCTTAATGTTTTTTAAATTCCCTGGCATTTGGTGAAAAAATTGTGGATGTATGATGTCAGTTCTTTATGGAAGCCCGTTTCTGCCACTAAATAAAAATAAAAATAAAACAAGTTAATTGAGACTTTTTATCTCACAATTCTGACTTTTTTTTCTTCTCAGAGTTGTGTGATATAATCGCAGTTCTCTACTTATTTTTTTTTTCCAGTTCTGACTTTAGAACAATTGCGTATTAAAGTCAGAATTGCAAAGTAAAAAGTCACAATTAATTTGTTTGATTTTTTTATTCTGTGACTGAAACAGGTTTCCATAGTTTTCTTCAGGTTCACACTAGTTGTTACGGTTAACTAAAACCATTAAAAATGTTTTTTGTTAACTGAAATAAAGATGAAATAAGATATACAAATTAGATGAAAACTCAAACTTAGAATACACAAATGAATATTTGAAATGTTCCCTTGGCAGCTGACGGAAATAAAATACGTTGAAGTACTAAAATTGTACAACTGAAGTAAAAAAAAAAATCTAAACTAATAAAAAATGACAAAATAAA
This sequence comes from Carassius gibelio, assembly GCF_023724105.1. NCBI lineage: Eukaryota > Metazoa > Chordata > Actinopteri > Cypriniformes > Cyprinidae > Carassius > Carassius gibelio. Next base: position 3,519,264 of record NC_068394.1, on the reverse strand, counting down.
AATTTAAATGTAAAATATGAAATTTATTTATATGGTTATAATATTAATAAATATTATAACCGTATATTAATAATACTAAAATAACACCCGTTCACACGTGTACTAGTAGAGTAAGCACAGTTCATCATATAAAATATCAACTAAAGACAAACACAACGTCACAGTAATTACTGTCTTCATTTTATACTTTATCATTTCAAGTCAAATGCCTTTTTTTGTGAAATATTCTGCTTGACAAGTGTCCTTAATAATAAATGCCACTTCGGTCATGTTTAAGTGTATCCGTTATATTCAAATCAATTTGGTGTAGTAGAAATTGGCATTTCAATTCTACAAATGTCAGTCGAGTAGAATGATCTTTTGAAAGCCTTGACAAACCTATAGTAAATACAACTGCTTTTATTACTCAATTTTGGCATATAAGAAGTTATAATGAAACAATTGTGAAAATCGGCATGAATGCAATATTTATTCTCCTATATAAATGCATGGTATTGTAGAACAGTATATCTGTAGCTTCATGAGCTTGTTGTGCCTCATGTCTTGCATCAAATGTTTGCGCTCGTTATTAGCGTGGCGTCTCTCTCATTGAGTGTTTGTGTGTTGTCGCAGCTGACTCAGATCACTAGAACCGGTCAGAGCTCCTGGGAGAGTAAGAATATCCTGGCCGTGTCATTTGCTCCTCTTGTTCAGCAGAGCAGGACTGAAGGCTGCAAGCCTGAAGCTGTGGTGCTCCGTGAGTCTCCGCCTCTTTTATGACCTCACACTGCTCTGGCCAATCAGCTAACACTAGCGTGGTTTGCAAATGGGCAATTTTACAGACTGATTCATAGCAGATTTCATTAGCTGATTCATTCAGAACAGTAAACAACACTACAGGCAAAACCTGTAACCGTTTTTTTCACTGGTCAGTCTTGAGATTTTGTACTATTTTGCTTCTATAATATGTTTTCTTTCATACTAATGGATAAAAAACATCTGAAGTACACATTATAAAGTGTTTATCACACCATAGGTGTCTTTAAAGGCAGTCAAAATGCTTTTTTTTCTCATGTAGTGAGTCAGAAATCTCTTGCATAAACAAACTTTACAATTTTGTATTCTGAAAAGGGATATTTTCATGTCTCATTCATCTGATTTAAATTTTATTCCAAAAAGCATAGTGTTTTTTTCTTCCCTGGCTGTTGTTGAGAGTATTTTCTGATTTATGGTGTGATAACTGTTTTTACAGTGGGAATCTGGGAATTTATTTAAATAATTAAGTACCTTGTTAAAAAATATATGTTTTTTTTAATTAAACAAAAATTATTAGATTAGGTTTCACAAGAAAATACTATTTCAGTTTTTGTATTTCAAAATTTCACAATTAATTCAGCGTAACTTGTAATTATTTGTAAAAAAAAATAGAAAAAAAAATAGAAAAAGAAGAAAATTTTGATTTGAATTTAGTTTTAAAGTAAATCCTAAAAGTCCATTATTTTTCTCAGTCTATAAATCAAATGTTTTTAATTATTTTAACATATTAATTGTTAAACAAACAACAGAAATCATTTTTTATTTTACAGTGTGACTTTATCCAATATTACAATTTCTGTTCTGGAAATATATCCAAATGAGTGCATATTCTGTTAGATCCTATTAAAACAACTCAACTCAATTCATCAAACTTGTAATGCACGACAGTTGTCTAAATGTACTGTGAATACTCAGCTGGTGTGGTCTAGTGATATTGATTAGTTTTTACCCATGTGCTCTGTAGTAGTGTCTTGCCTTCAGGTTTAAACTGATGAGATCTGAGGAAAAAGCTTCAGCCACTAACCTGTATAATGTGTCTGTTCCTCAGCGCTGCTGTCTGTGAGGACTCTTCAGGACCTGGCACGAATCTACATCCGCCGGACCCTCCGAAACCTGACCAACGAGGAGCACCCGGCCCACAACAACACACAGCGAGCGCCGCAGAAACGCAAACGCAGGCGCTGCCGCCGCCGCATCAACACCTACGTGTTCGTGGGGAACCAGCTGATTCCTCAACCCATGGACAGCGAGGAGGACGAATGCATCGAGGAGGAGAGCAAAGAGGAGGAGCAGGAGAAAGACATTGAGCCCGTCAAACCCGAGGAGCCGCGGGTCAATCATCTGAGAGACAAAATCCTGAGTCTGCCGCTGCCCGAGTCGCTGAAGGCGTACCTGCTGTTCTACCGCGAGAAATAACACGCCGTGTTGAAGCATTATTCAACGTTGGTTATTTCCTTCTCAGACTACTTCTGACCCTCAATTCCCTAGTTTTTGTTTTTTTTTTGTTTTTTTGATAATGTAGCATAATTTCATGATTTAAAGCGGTGTTTGCGAGAGACGCTGGATTTGATTGTGCTTGCTGTGTTTGTTCTAATGACTCACAATGTTGTAATATTCACATTTTGAATGTGATTTTTCCCTTCAGAGGGGAGTTTAGAAAGCTTCGAGCTCACTTTGTATTGAGAAGAGTTCACTGAATGTGACGTCAGCTCTTTTTCACAGGCTTGTATTGTAAGACCAGCTGTTTGATGAAACCAGTAATGACACTTTTCTTTCTTTTTTTTAATTGTAGGGAGATTGAAAAACTCGAGTCATTATTTTTGAGATTGATTTTCGCCGCCTTTGAATCTCTGAAGCTTTCGGGAGTTTCTGCTGTTTGTGATGCTAATGTTTTCTATATCTCTTGGGACTGTTTTGGTGAAGTTCATCTAGAGATTAAATTTTTTTTTGGGCCTGTTTTTTGCATTTCTGTTTTTTTTCTAGTCATATTTGTAAGTACTGATATTGAGCTGTCTCTTAATAGATGATGTAATTTTTTCCTTGTTCCTTTTGTCTTTCGAGTCAACCTGGAGACCTAACGCTCCACTTTTCTGCTTGCGATCATAAAGAGCCGTCACTGTTTGTGTTGGTCTGTAATCGGTGATTTCTCACTGTTGTAACAACTTGTTTGCAATATAGTGTCCGCATAAGAAATCTGTGGCTTCATTTTAGTTCTTCAGTTGATTGTAGAGGATTTTGTTACACTGAAATGGAATATAATAGAATTTACATCTGTCATGTTTCTCACATTTCCCAAAAAATACACAGAGACGGATTGAGATATTAAAAAGTATGTTTACCCAAAGTATGTTTACATAGCACTCAAAATATGCAATACCTATCATTAAAAAAAAAAAGATCAGTACTGTCCTTGTGAAGCTATAAAGCATTACATATATTTGGATATAAACAGTACCACCTGCTGAAATGTTCTAGATAGTGTGTACTGTCTCAATAACTGTTCAAATTATTTTGGGATGGTTGTGCATCTCTGGTTTGTCCAAAAAAAGTCCTCCAGGTCCATTTGACCGTTTCATCCTCACAGTGGCTAAAGGATGTCGAAAACCTGTTTAACCACTCGGGGACAGACAAAACCATCAGAAAAGACTTCAAACTGATGCTCAAGTTAACCACACATGATATAAAGAACCAAATATATATATTGTTCAGCAAATTTAAGTTACTTTGTGTTTAGAGATAATGTTTGTTTTTGTTTTTTGTGACTAGCACACAGACTAAAAAGCCACACAGTTTCTTTGATTTTTCTCAAGTTAATTCCTATCCCGTTATTTATGAAATGATGGTGAGCGGGAAACTAGAATGTAAAGATAAAAACCAAAATGATTTTTCATATTTTGCCTTACAGGTTAAGGGACAGTATCTCTAATAGATCCACACCAGCACAGTCTAGAAACAATGTTTAGATCTTTTTAAACCGTATTGCACCAATATTGACTTTAAAACTCATAAGAGAAATCCATGTTTTATTGAGAAAGTAGGATGACACATTTAAGTGTAAGATTTTATTAAACAAACCTTTATAGGTTACATATCCCTCCTGAAAATGAAGACAATTTATGACTATTTCCAGTCAACTGAAAATGCTCAAAGTGTTTGAGATATTGAGAGAAGTTTAATTTCTGAGTGCATCTAATAATTTTCTAATACATTTTTTTTTATAATTGCTTATGGACTGTAAACCGGACTGTTTCTCAAGCTCTGTTGAGTTTCCTGAGATCTAATTCCACAGCGTGACGTCCTACAGATGCTCCGTCTTCTTAAGTGTATCACTGACTGTAATTTGATGCTTTGTTTCTCAACCATCTTTTCATTAAATATATTTATAGCCCAGCTGGTGTTTGTCAAATGAGTTTTAGTTTTGTGTGTGTGTGTGTGTGTAGACACATAAAAAAATTATATATATATATATATATATATATATATATATATATATATATATATATATATATATATATATATATAACACTATTATTTGTGACTGACAATATGCATGATTTTATTTTGACAAAATTAAGTTTTTATGCTTGTTTCATGTCTAAGTATTTGTACATTTCTGAAAGTACACATATGTATATATATATATATATGTATGTATATATATATATATATATATATATGTATGTACATATATATATATATATGTATATATATATATATATGTATATATATATATATATATATATTGCATATTATATATTGCACAATATATATTTCATATTGTCAGTCACAAATAATAGTGTTTTATATATATATATATATATATATATATATATATATATATAAAGTGTAATGTTATTGGGTGACTGTGTAGAAACGAAAGTGTATAAAGCTATTAAAGTAAAAAAATAGCTTGGACAACAATACAAACACTAAGGTCACGTTATAAAATCTTTATTAACTATACATCTTTAATAAAACAAACCAGTTTGCTAAAAATAAAATAATTATTTTCAGCCTTTGCTTTTCCAGTTTCACCTTTATCCAAAAATATACCAGCCTGGGGTAAATCACAAATCTCTCTTTTGCATAGACTAAACGCTTCAAAAATTAGGACAGAAATCAGGGTTATAACCAAAAAAATTTAAAATAAATACATTTTGATTTAATGGCACAAAAAGTGATTCTCAGTAAAAATACTTTTACTATTCCATCCATAGGGTCCTACATTAACTTTGGGGTGGCAGCATGGTTGGCAATCAATGGTTAATATTTTCTAGAATACTACAAAATTTGGGGCGGTGGGCATGACACTAGCATGAGTTAAATGACAGCATCATAACAGCAGCCTTAAATACTGTAGAGAGAAATTTTAAAGTCAACATGAAAGCACATAACCCACTTTACTTTCTATATACTTTATATTCAATTATCTTTTGGCAATAACCTTCATATCATCAATCTTAACTAACATTAAAATAAAATGTACTGTGTTAATAGCATAAACCTATAGTACCGCAAAAACAGTCTAGATGACAACAACAAAAAATAAAAGTCGAGACTTTTGTTTTCTTTGCAGTAATGTGTACTGATGGATAATCCACAGGAACATTAATTTTAATAGTAAGACTTTATAATAAGGTTCCATTAGTTTACATGAATTAACAATGAAAAATAATTCTAAAGCATTTATTACTCTTACTTAATGGTAATTTCAACATTTACTAATTTATTAAAATCGAAAGTTGCGTCTGTCAATGTTTTTTTATTATTTAACAAAGATTAATAAACACTGCTACAATAAATTGTTCATTGTTAGTTAATTTTCGTTAATGCATTTAGTAATGTGACCTTATTGTAAAGTGTTACCACTTTCATAAAGTAATTACATTTTAAGTAAACAGGGTCGTGTTGACTTTATCAGGGTAAAAGGGTGGCATATTTTGTACTCTGCCAAAATGACTAAAGTTTATGCACTAATACATGTCTCTTATATATTGGCGAAAATAAACAAAATACAAAATTAAGTCAATCACTCCATTGCTTAGCATGTACGTCGTTCCCTTGAGAAAGTTTCATCATACAGTCACTTCATACAATTCCCGTTTATCTTCAGTTACATGATTCATTCTTTAATAAAGTATCAAAATAGGTCCGATATGAAAATAACACCCACATTCTCCAGTCTGTTCTCAGGGCAGTCAGACAGGGCACCATTTTAATAGAACTGAGTTTTCGTACAGATTTAAAAATTGATGTTCAGTTTATGTGGATTTGCATTGAATTTAAAAACATTTGGACCTAGATAACAGGTTACACATTGGATCTCTAACAGACCTTCAAAAGCTTTGTTTTACTGTAAATGTATATTTAAGATGGTTGGTTTTATTCTAGTGGACTATTGGAGAAAACGCATCAACAGAGGCTCAAGAACATGGCAGTTTCACAACAGGTCCATTCCAGTCAACAATCAGATTCAATAATATTCTAAAAGTATACACAAAGAAGTGTTAATATCATTTGAATGCAAACAGATATATCGCAATTTCAAAGGGAAAGAGTCCATCTTTCTAGTAACCATTTCTAGAAGCATTTTCAGCTGAAAGCTTGATTCTTAAATGTTCGAATTCATCCAGTTTGTTCGCATTATGGCGTACGTTTGAGTCTGTTTCCCGTCTGGAGGATATAGCGAGGTTTTCAATGTTACATACTTGAATGGTCCGTTTTGAAGTGGACATCCACTCGTTTGTCAGGGTTGGTTCCTCTCATCCTACGTGCTCAATGTCTGGAAGGAGAAGATACAACGCTGGAGTCTGTCAGCTCGTGTATTTCAGCTTGGATATCTGTGATGGGCCGGTTAAGGTGGAAGTGGCCGACACCACGGGGGCCATGGCGGCATTTCGGCTGCTCACGAACATGGGATCCAGACAAGCCACTTTGGCGGCGAAGAAGGCATGGATGCAGTGGAGAACCGCAAAGAGGTTAGAGAACTCCAGCTCCTGGAAACATCAGAGAGAAAACACGATTTGCTGGAAAAAAAGGAGGAAGCCTCAAGGAGAAATCAAATCAAACTTGGCGCATGAAAGTGCTCACATTTACAGTCTACAGGGGGAAATAATCAAATAGGAAATTCATATCAGCATGCTTTATTTTTATCTGCTTCCTTAGGCTATTTCTTTTGCATTGGCAAGATTATGTATGATGGTTACCAAAAAGTGTATGATGTGCTGATGATACCTGCTTCAGGTATATTACAATTCTAAAGAGTGAGAAAAAAAAAACAGACTTTATGAAGCCAATAACAAAAACCGAAAGAGTACACTTACCTTTGCTTCAATAAGTTTTGTGTCTGGATTCTGGAACAGAAACTTGATTTTGCTCTTGCCGTCATCTGATGATCCTTTCAGCTGAGAGAATTTATATCTCCACAGCACTGCCTATAATCAAGGTTTAAATTATGCATTTTATTAGCTTTATAGACTTTATAGAGAATTGTGGAAAATTACTTTTTATATTTCAAAAATATTTGCATTGATATTTCATATCCATTAAGCTGACTGACACAAAAGAATACAGTATGCTTTAAACAACTATAGCAAAACTCTATTATAATAGACACTTGTTTGTGACCCTGGACCACAAAAACTTTTTTTCTGAAAAAAAAAAAAAAAAGTTTCCATTGATGTATGGTTTATTAGGATCAGACAATATTTGTCTGAGATACAACTATTTGAAAATCTGGAATCTGAGGGTGCAAAAAAAAATTAAATAGTAAGAAAATCGCCTTTAAATTTGTCCAAATGAATTCTTAGCAATGCATATTATTAATCAAAAATTAAGTTTTAATATATTTACAATAGAAAATATACAAAATATCTTCATGGAACAGGATATTTACTTAATATCCTACTGATTTTTGGGATAAAAGAAAAATGTATAAATTTGACCCATACAACTGGTTTTAACAAAACAATCCCCAGCAACTTAAAACTGGTTTTGTGGGACAGGGTCACATATGTGCTTACCTCACATACAGCTGACAGATGAAGAGTGTCATTAGCATGTTTCTATAAATGTTTGCTGTGATATAAATACATGCGCATAGCAATAGAGCAACTCTAACTAGTGAAAACTCAATAAGAATTGAATAACCTGTGTTCATACATTCTATGACACAGAAACAACAGGGAAATCGTGTGGCGGCGGGACATGCTTTTACATCAATCAACCAAAGGTGGTGTACAGATGTACCAGTGTTAAAGAAGATGTGCTGTTCAGATCTAGAAACACTCTTCATTAACTGCAAGCTGTTCTATTCAAGCCGTTTCACTCGTTCATTCTCGTGAATGTTTACATTCCTGCAAGTGCACGTGAGCTCAGCTTTACCTAAACGTGCTGATCAGATCACAGAGAGAGAACAACAACACCCAGACTCTGTTTTAATCATTCTTGGGGACTTTAATAAAGCAAATCCCTCCAGTGAACTGCCACAAATACAGACAGCACATCACATGTCCCACCAGAGACAGTAATATACTGGATCACGGTTACACCACAATAAAGGATGCACATCACTCGGTTCCACAAGCAGCTTTTTGACCTCACTGATTGGAGTGTTTTTGAAGCTGCTGCCACCGATCTGAACGAGCTCACAGAGACTGTAACTTCATATATCAGTTTTTTTAAAGATATGTGCATTCCCACCAGGACTCATTTAACTTACAACAATGACAAACCATGGTTCACTGCAGAACTCTGTCAGGCCAAAGAAGGTGCCTACAGGAAGGGGGACAATGTCAATGTCCATATAAACAGGCTAAATACACATTGGAAAAGGAGATCAGAGTGGCAAAGCGGAATTATTCTGACTCAGGAAAATAAGTTCAATTCCAGCGACTCAGCACCTGTGTGGAAAAGTCTGAAGGAGATCACCAACTACAAGACACCATCCCCAAGCACTGTGGAGAATCAACGACTGCCAGACGATCTCCAGAGTGTGCAAAAGGGCTGGCAAAATCACTCTGGACCCCTCACATCCAGCGCACTCCCTCTTTGAACTGTTGCCATCTGGTCGACGCTACAGAGCACTGAGCACTTGAACGACCAGACACAGGAACAGTTTCTCCCCTCAAGCAATCCATCTCATAAACACTTGATAATATAATAACTGTGGAACACACAATACTATTTATACACACATACACTTATTTATCTAACACACATACTTAGTCTACACTTCAAGTTTGCATATAGTTAGCTGTACATATAAAACTGTCTATTGTAATATACCTGCACTTACAATTGTCAATTTGTACATTATTATTCCCTACTTGTTATATTTTTTCTTATTTTATTATCTGTGTTTTCGTTCTGTCGCTGTCACTCTGTTGCACTGTGGAAGCTTCTGTTACTAGAACAAATTCCTTGTATGTGTAAACATACCTGGCAATAAAGCTCAATCTGATTCTGATTCTTAGTTGTATTTAAATGAAATTAACACTTGCTTGTCTCACCTTTGTGGCGGCATCGAAGCAGACGAAGCCCATGCTGAAATCGACGGTGAGTCCCATGAGATGACTGTCCACAATGCAAGCGTATGTTTTACACTGAAACGGGAGACACTTGCCATTGTTAATCAGACACAAACATCTCCTCCAGATCTTAAATGTTTAATTAGGAGGATAAGTGTGGTACATAATTATTTTGGGAGAAAAATAAACAGAAGCGATTTTTTGGCATGAGGCACGGTCAGGGTTTTGCTGCATTAGTTTGGTTTAGAGGGATCATTTGGCAGCGATTTTATTTGTGCCACCCTTGTTGTTCATGAATGTGAAACAGTTGCAGGAAATAGTCCTGCTATTGTCTTCCTAGAAGACAGATATCATATTGCATTGAAGACAGATTTGCTTTAGTCCGAGTCCACATGCTATACGTACTTGCATATCATTTGATGTTCTTCAAATACACATAATTGGATCCTATACATGAATCTACGGGTGTTTCTTCAACTACAGCCAGTTTTCATTCAGTAAAAATAAAATCGACACTTTTAATATTAATAATGTTTCATTTGTCTTCTCATAAAGTAAAAACAAAGTTTAATTTGTCTACTAATAATGTCTAAATGTGTGTTAATTTAGTATTACTGATACACTATTATAGTTTTTGTAAAAATTCTCAATTATATTCTATTTTAAGGATTTATCCATTTAAATTTTAGTTCAAGTTTCAGTAGGTTTGCTGCTTTTTTGTCATTCCTTTTTTTTATGTATATAGTCTTGATAATTTTTTTTTTTATAAGTTAAACTAAATGCTAAACGGAACTAAATTAGGCAGAGACATCATGCAGTAAGGATGGCAGATGATGACAGCAGACAATTAGGAAGGATTCAACGAACAGGTAAGTAGCCAGCTAAGCTGAAGTACACTAGTGAAAAAAAAACCACACTGAGCTGGTGATGGGTAGGTGGCTTTATGCTGTGATTTGATGAGTACAGACAAGTGAAGTGCATCAGAATTCTGGGGATTGTGAACAAGTGGGTGGAGCTAAAGGATCATGCCCACAGACCGCTGGCTGAATGTCTGATGCATATGGCATACAAAATTGGAAACATTTTCAATCGTGTTCTTTAATGTTCCGCCCACGTCCAGTGTGTAGCCGCTGTTAACATTATTTAATGGACCTGAGCTTACATCAACTTATATCAGTTATGTTTTTTTTAATAAACTAATGAAAAAATTTCCAAATTAATTAACTGTTTATTATTAGTCCATTTTATTTAACTCATTGACTAATAGGACCGTAATGTAAAGTGTATTTAAATTTAAAAATAAAATTTTTTTATTGGATCTGACACCTTTTTTATACTAAGACTAATTTAACAACTAGCATTTTATATTTTTAAACTCACATAATTAAATATTTTTACACTTTTCTGCATTTTTATTTCTGCAGTTTCTGTTCAAGGGTAATCATGTCTTTTATTTCATCTAAAACTCTTTACTGACACTTTTGCCCAGTTGGTAAAAAATAAATTCTGATCATTTTTATTAGGTGCTAAATTATTGGACAAATGAGGAGCAAAAACTGTCAATTTTGTGCGCATAATTGTCATTATTTAAAAAATAGAATGACAGATGTACGTTTCACAATCTGAAATTATCATTTTAGATTTTTCTAAATGTTTTGTTCACATTTTTGTTATGGATTTTCATATTTACTTACAAAAGCTTGGGTCTTGGACAAGGGAAAAAACATTAAAACATACCCATAAATAAAACCTGACAAGTAATGTAGCAAAAAATTTGCTTAAATACCACCTTCCTATAACAAAAAAAAAAAATATATAGGTATCTGTTTTGTTACAAAAACAACAGGTGGCACATGAAAGTGTCTATAGCTGAAGAAACACTCCTTCAGCAGATTCGATTATATAAATGTCTTAAAACAAAATGTGTTTTCATAGTGTGTTTGTGACCAATGTGTTTCCTTCAAGTACGCAAGAACAAATCACATTTAATCTCTTTTTGGCAGAGCCTCAATCGCTCAGAGTTTGTTGTTCAACATTGTCTGGCAGGTGCAGTTTTATTCGCCTGGATCTGATCTCAGCTCTGCTGGGTTTGTTTATCATGCCAAGACGACATAACATCACAGCTGATACTCCCTCATTTCATTTCACTCACAGAGCTTCATTTAGTCTGTCTGAGCAACTTCATTTGAGTTCGATTACACTACATTTGCAGGTTTAATACCTGTATTCGTTCCACTTCGAAGAAGGTGGCCATCTGAAAGGCTTTCTCCCACAGAAGCAGCTCACAATCCAGCTCCACGCTGAAGAAGATGTCCTCGCCGGAGTCCGTCTGAACGCTGAAGCAGTGCTTCCGCTTGTCCACCAACTCGCTGCCCTGATAAAATATTAAAACAAGATTTTATGGGATTGGGTCATTCTCAAATTGTGACAAATAAGTCTTTTTCATTTCACACATGAAAAAAAAAAAAGATTTCAAATAGTGAAGAAACTCCATATCAAATTTTTAACTATATAACCTAACCATTTATTTAAAAATATAATGTGAAATATAGAAATATAAAATATACTTTTTAAATAATTTGAATGGTGCCTCAAAAAAAATCTATCTATCCATCCATCCATCCATCCATCCATCCATCCATCCATCCATCCATCTATCTATCTATCTATCTATCTATCTATCTATCTATCTATCTATCTATCTATCTATCTATCTATCTTCTGTATTCTTTATCAAATAAATGCAGACTTCGTGAGCATGAGAGACTTTCTAATAATATTCTAATAAATAACTATATAGTATATAGCTATTTATTTATTCGTTTTAATAGCTATTTATTATTATTATTATTATTATGATTATTAAAAAATATATATATTTTCCTGAGTTAAGCATTAGTCCAAGATCTGTGCAATGTAAATGGTAATAGTTTATTTTAGCAATTATTTTCCTGAAATGAAGCGTATGCATATGTGAAGTAAAATGCAAATAACAATATCGTAGTACTATTTTTTGTACATTTTGTTTATTTTGAAAGATTACAATCATAAGAATCCCATTATTATATACTTCAGGGACAAAAGAAGTATAACATATATAATATCTGTAGCAAGAACCAGCAGGAGGACACTGATTTATCACAGCCTAAATATTTGATACCATCACAGCACATATTTGTAAAGCTTGACACAGGTGTCATATATAATGTGTGAAATCCCGAAGCACTTCAACTCATACCTTCAGTATCTTGAACATGATCTCGTAGACGGTGAAGCTTTTCTCGGCTCTGGTCCAGTCCCAGGTGGTGACCTAGAGGAGTTCACAGCGTTATTCAGATTAGCTCTGGGTCACTCGCTCTCACGGCGGCCCTCGAGGCATGATTCAAATGCTACATGAAGTAAACAATGTCCCGCTCGCTGACAAAAGAGGGAAAAGCCCCTGAGATCTTGTGTATGAGAATGACTCACGCTGAGCATCTGCAGTAACCTCTGATACCCAAAGGCCAGTGAAGATGGATCATGACAGAACACAGAACTCAGGAGTGTTTTCTTCAGACTGAACTGGCTCAGAGCAGAGTTTTCAAATGTCAGAAAACCAGTCAAAAACACACTGCTTTAATAAACACACACACACACACACACCGCATTGACATAGACTTTCGGTGATCATATAAAGACCTCCTTGATGGATTGAAAAAGTCATAATAAAAGTCATAATGATTAGCTATGCATTATTATCATATTACTATTAATATAATAATAATAATAATAATAATAAGACAATAAAACATTTGGATACATTTAATGAATGCAATATATGAATAATACTATTATTATTATTATTATTATTATTAATATTAATAATAATAATAATAATAATAATAATAATAATATAAACAAATAACATTACTTAAAAAATTGAATGTATAAAAAATGAAAATATTTAATGATTTTAATTAATCAGTGTAATAAAAAAAATAATAATAATTACTCTTTTGATGATCACATTTCTATTGTGTATGATTCATTGTTAAAGTTTTCCCAAAAATAATAATTTATATAAATATTATAAATAAATAATTTGAATAGATTTAATTAATTAAATAAATGTAATAATAATAATAATAATATAAACAAATAACATTACTTAAAAAATGTAATGTATAAAAAAAGAAAATATTTAATGAGTTTAATTAATCAGTGTAATAATAATAATAATAATAATAATAATAATTACTCTTTTGATGATCACATTTCTATTGTGTATAATTCATTGTTAAAGTTTTCTCCAAAATAATAATTTATATAAATATTATAAATAAATAATTTGAATATATTTAATGAATTTAATAATAATAATAATAATAATAATAATAATAATAATAATAATAATAATAACTTTTTAATATTTAATGTTTCTTGCCTTATTTCATGTTACTCCAAAGGAAAAAAAAAGTTTTGTAATAATTTCAGAACAATATACATTATAAAAATTACAAAAAAATAACATGATTTTTAATGAATAATCATTTGCATAGATTTAAAGAAATTAATAAATAACTGTAATAAAACAATTTAATAATATAATAATAATAGTAACAATTTACAATTTTAATTTCTTAACACAATACTGGTCTAATTGTGTATGATTAATCACTGATGCTACAGATAAGGAAATAAAATAATGGATTCCATAATCGTTCATCAAAATGAAATCTGAAATGACTTTTATTTTTAAGCCTTTCCAAACCTAGTGTCATACAGAGACACTTTTCCCAATCCACTTAATTCCTGCAGTTGAAAAAATTAAGTCATCAAACATTTTGTCTGCTTGAATGTCAATTGTTTCTCAGAAATGTGTCAGATTATGGAAGTAATATGACCAAACCTTTGTGCGCCTGAACTGTTTTCATTTGAAAAATGCTTTGAAATCCAGTCCTTTCTGGAAGGGAACACATCAAGTGTTTATTGCCGCAAGCGGAGAACATCTGAACAAGCTAAAACAGCCAGAGAGAGAGAGCCTTTGGACAAACTGCTGAGTGTTGTGAGTTCTCTCCAATATAATTTTGCATCTGCGTATCCCATAATAGGTTTTCATGTCCAAACTTTTGATCTTCCTCCCACTCCACCATCAAATTACGATTAATGGCAGATTGGATGAAGCTCTTTGATGTCTCGATCTCTTCAGGATAAATTAATTAAGTGGCAACATCTACAAGCACTTAACTAGTAACAAGTCTGACCATAAAACAGACTTGACTTGACTACAGCAATTCCTCATTTCATCAGGAACGTACCATCTGACGTGAAACATAGGGGGAGACAAAGAAATTAAAAACATTATTATTAATGCTATCAATCTCCACATTAGGAGAGGTTTACATTTGAGGAGACACCTCTCAGATTATCACTCATGTTTCATTCTAAATCATTTCCCAGAATTATGATAAAGGTGTATAAATGAATTGCTGATTATGTAGCGAGATTAGGGTTTATTAAATGGAGGTGTTAGGTGATTTAGCCTGCGGACGGCTGAACGGATTAATGGATTTCAGAAAGTCGATAACAACTGGAGCAAATAATGTGGATGGCGATTGCTTGGGGGTGAAAACGGCAACTCTTTAAAGAAATAATTCACCAAATTTTTTTTTATTTTTTTTTATGTTTTACTCATTGTCATTCCAAACTCATACTGTATGCAGCAGGTATTTTTGTATTATTTACATGCTATTAAAACATTTTCACTTTTTTTTAAATAAGATTTCATTTTTATAATTGCAGTTTTCACATCAATTGTAGTTTTTATAATTTTCTTTTCATATTTCTGTTTAGATTGAATGTATTTTTATTTCAGCTATAGTTTAAGTAATTTTAGCACTTCAGCTTATTTATTTATTTTTTATTAATTTTATTTAATTTATTTAATTTTTTTTTTTTAAAGTCATCAAATGTTTACATTTGAATCATTCCTGCTTTATTTCAGGTTAACAAAATGATGTTAAATAGTTTTAGATATTTTTACAATAATAACACCGATGCTGTTATATTTTCATGGAATATCAAATAAGCATTTTTAATTATTATTTTAATTTTAGATTTTTATTTGATAAATAATTTCAAGTTAACAGTGTCCACGTTTGCTCCAAATAGAACAAAAAGCTCCATAAAACAATCCATTTGACTCTTGTGCTATATTACAAGACATGCAATAGCTTTGTGTAGAAGAAAACACTGAAATTTAGGTCTAAATCTTTTGTTTTGCACTAACAATATGCATTTCTGGGTCAAGTATTCCTTCAACAATTCTTCAATGCAATGAACTGAAAAAAAGAGTTTGATGTGCTTTCATAATTGTCACAGTTTTTTCAGCCAAAGTTGCCCCAAGTAGAATAAATATTGCGTGTGTATGCTAAATATAAAATCATATAAAAGTCAGCTATTGAAACTGAAAGCTACTCGTGATGCAGTAAATCATGCAGAAGAACTCACTGGAGGTGCGCAGAATTTGAAGAGAGACGAACCCCTCAAGGCAAGAAACTTTGGTGTGTACATTCGGTCCTGAACAGAATCTTGTTCCTTCTCATCCACCCAGCCCATAAATATAATCTAAACGCCAGAAAAAGACATGAAGAAAGTGTTAAATGCGTTACAGAAGATGTACCAAGTAATTAGCCTG
This sequence comes from Carassius gibelio, assembly GCF_023724105.1. Lineage (NCBI taxonomy): Eukaryota > Metazoa > Chordata > Actinopteri > Cypriniformes > Cyprinidae > Carassius > Carassius gibelio. The sequence goes on along the minus strand of NC_068394.1, from coordinate 3,503,265 downwards.
CACAGAATTTGCATTCTCCATTCACCAATAATTAAGTCTCATTCAAAGTTGGACCATTTAAAATGTGTCCACAGACATCTGTCAGTCTGTGTGTGTCAAATCGTTTTAGGAGAATCTCAGTGCTCTGTGAACTTGACTCTTGGCTTTCTGCAGGGCACATGAAGAATAGTGGCTCTGAAGAAAACATCACTGTGGGGCTTCATTCAAGTGTGCTGCAGACCAAGCCACCCCTCGCTCTTTCAGGGCTTTATCTGGATCTCTGCAGGCTTTTTGTCACTCTTTCGAGGTCCAGTTCACAGCTTCTCAACGAGTCTGATTCTGTTTCCTTACCTGCTGGTTTACTGGGAAGTTTCTGTTGATCTTCTTCACCTGCAATAGAATTATTAACAGATTAGACTTTTGAAGGTGTGTTAATAATATAAAAATACATTTTAAAATAAATCAAATAAATAAATAGAATAAATACCTGTATAATACATATTTAAAGGTGACATGCACACTAAAATAATTAACAGATTAGATTCCAAAAATATACTTTCATATTATAAAATATATACTGAAATATATTTAACAAATTATATATTTAAAATTAAATTTAACATGTTTAAATATATTTTATAAGGTTATAATACTATATATTTAAATATGATATGTGCAACAAGATTAGATTAGTTTTTTCAAATATGCATGTATTTTACAAATATATATATAAATTGAATTATAAAATATAAAACGTACTTATAAATAAATAGATTTTAATATTTATATATATTATATTTGATATTCATCTACCTTTAAATACATTTTACATTTGTTTTTAATAATATATATTTAAAATATTTAAAGATGATATGCGCACTATAATTAAATGCTTTGTATGTATATTTTAAAATATATTGAATTATAAATAAATTTAAATATTTCGATATATTATTTTTGTAATATTTATATACTAATAAATATATTCTAAATTTATGTTAAAAAATAAATAAATAAATAAATAAATATATATATATATATATATATATATATATATATATATATATATATATATATATATATATATATATATATATATATATATGTGTGTGTGTGTGTGTGTGTGTGTGTGTGTGTGTGTGTGTGTGTACCCTATAATATATATAATAATAATTTTAAGTATAGATTTTTTTTTATATATATGGAACTTAAATATTTATTTATTTATTTGAATATTTCTATGTATTATATTGAATATTTATATAACTTTAAATATATTTTACATTTATAGTTAGTGTTAGGGTTTGCATTAATATTTATAATATATTTCAGTGTGATATGTACAGTACAAAGCATTCATTCATTTAGTAGATGCTTTTATCCAAAGTGACTCACAAATGAGAAACATCCAAAGCAATTTACTGTATTCTAAGAATATGCAGTGCAGGAAGCACTAACTAAAATTATAAATGCACTCTAGATATGAAAATAATCCACAAAACTGAACGACGTGACTCCTTTAATACATGTTTCATGAATCCTATTCAATCGACGCTCATACGTCATCCCCCCTGAACAACCTCAGATTCTTGACAGCAAACAGATTTTAGACATCTCAATCATAAATCCTAACAAAAGGCCAATCTGCTTCACAGATATAAAATAAAGCGCTCTGGTGATCACCGAATGACCTTTACCATGTCTCAGTCCAGTTATTCAAGCAGCAGATTAAAGAACGCCATACATCTTGTGTGATCAGACTAACAGAGTTACTAGTGTTCATCCAGAGCCCAGGAGAATCACTCCTGCTGTGAAGTTTTATTCAAGATTAGCAGTCTCAATAGCTTCATTACCCACATAACCCCGGCCAGTCTCACAAATGACTCTAATAGATCCATTTGAATGTGGAATAAGGTCTATTTTTCGTGCAGGAAATGGACTGAAAGCTCATCCAGATGGTCTCGCTGCAGGATAATACAAAGCAAGCGCTACAGTAGCCTGCCTGCATTGTCGCGAGGAGCAAACTTATCTTCTTTGAGACGATTTTTATTTTTGGTAAAAGCTAAACACCCTCAAAACAAATGAACGCAAGATGGAGGATTTTTGTTGGGGTGCGCTCAAAAGCGAGTGATCTGGGCCAGGAGGCACACGCTTCACTCTATCGGTAATTAAGAGTGAAATCCTTCATTGTGTGGGAAATGCCATTTTAATGCCTCAATCTACTGCATTGAGGGGATTACAACACATGACCTGCCTGGCCAAAATGACAATTTATGAGGAATAATTCACTGTCTTCCCGAATTATCTCCATTATTGAAAATAAATGTAGTTTATCATTGTCTGTTTGCACAAATTGGTACGGTACACTCTCTCCAGAGACAATGAAGCACTATAAATATGTTGCACAAAGATCATCCGGTCCAAACAAACCACAGTACCTTGTGTTTTAGGTGGTATTTATCAAATAACTTCTAGAGAAACAATAGTGGAAAGAGGAAATGAAATGAGCAAGAAATATCATAATTCATGCTGAATCACCGTATGAGCAGCATATGTCAGAGAATGAGTGCTAACCATTAAACAAGGGCTCCAACATCGATATGCTGTTAACGAAAATCTTTAAAATATTCTTATATTGTCCAAAAAAAAAAGTAAACATACCAAATATAAGGATATTTAAATGCTATTTTTTCAATTAAATTTCGAACTTTAATAAATGTAATAAAAAAATGTTGCATACTGCAATTTCAGCATACTGAAATTATTTCTGAAAAATCATGAGAATCAAAAAACTGCTGAAAATTCAGCTTTGCATCACAGAAATAAATTATATTTAAAAATATACACAAATTAAAAAAAAAAACATTTTAAATTGTAATAATATTTCACAAAATTGCTGTTTACACTGTACTTTTTGCAAAATAAATTCAGCCTTGGTGACCATAAGAGAATGTCAAAAACATTTAAAAAATCGTACCAACCACACCTTGCTGAATGGTAACATTAAACATCATTTGTTTTGCATAACTTCTTTAAAAGCTCTTCTATATTCTGAATTTTTTTTTCCCAGTATGAACAAAAGACTTTTGGATTTCTTACATTGGTTAGTCTAATTTTAAGACATAGAGGTTAAATTACATTAGTACTTACAATCTAAGTAATAACTGTTTGGACAAGAATAGACTTTGGTTGTTATATTGCTGTGCTTCTTCCATGCTAAAACTGCAGTTGTACTCACGTTGTGCTTGGTGAGGGCTGAAATATTTGAAGCTATTGCTTGCAGCCAGTCAGTGCATTCGTCAACACTAGGGCACTGAATTACCCCGCTGCACACCCCATCCACAGCAATGATTTGAAAGGCATTTTGCCTGGAGAAATGAAAAATACGTGCACTCAAGAGACATTCCACAAAATGTAAAAACTAAAGTCTAATTCTCCTTTTTCAATTCACCTTAATTCAAAGCAATTTAAAAAAACAGATTGATTTAATTCAATCCAATTTAAGAGTTTTCAATTATGTTCCGCTTGATGTGCAAAAAGGCCTCATTTCAAATTGTTTAACCTCATCAAAGTTTGCATTTGGTATTAAAGATCTAATGTGGTTTATTTGGGATCCCCTGAAATACTAATCAAGGAAAATCCTTTGTGACTAGAATACAAACAGAATTACTAGATGAAAGCAAGAGCAAAATACATTACATTAGGCACTGCAACTCTACAAATAACTACTATCAAAGCCAGAGGCATAGTATGAGCAAACAAAACAGACATTTCTTGTGCGGCCCCTGCTCAGCTCACCTGCAAATGTCAGTACCTGGGACGTACTGGGACAGACGCGCATGTAAGAGGGGGATGAGTCGAAGATCCACCCATCTCTTCTCCCAGCGCAACCCTGGAGACATCGGCCAAGACGAGCAAGACAATGTGTCCTGCGGCAAAAACAGAGATTAATAGATAAAGACAGACATACAGACAAATAGCAGACATACAGACAAATAGCAGACATACAGATAACAGACAGATAACAGACAGACAGATAGACAGAAAACAAAAAAACAACAGACAGATAACAGACAGACAACTGACAGACAGACAAGAGAGAGACAGACAACCTACAGACAGACAGACAGACAAGAGACAGACAGATAGACAGACAGAAAGATAACAGACAGATGACAGACAGATGACAGACAGACAGACAGACAGATGACAGACAGACGTCAGACAGACAGACAGACAGACAGACAACAGGCAGACAGACGACAGACAGACAGACAGATGACAGACAGACAGACGACAGACAGACAGACAGACAGATGACAGACAGATGACAGACAGACAACAGGCAGACAGACAGATGACAGACAGACAGACAGACAGACAGACAGACAGACAGACAACAGGCAGACAGACGACAGACAGACAGACAGACAGACAGACAGACAGACAGACAGATGACAGACAGACAGACAGACAGACAACAGGCAGACAGACGACAGACAGACAGACAGACAGACAGACAGACAGACAGATGACAGACAGACAGGCAGACAGACAGATGACAGATAGACAGATGACAGATAGACAGACAACAGACAACAGACAGACAGAAAATAGACAGAGAGACAGACAACATACAGACAGATAGACAGATAGACAGATAACAAACAGAAAATAGACAGACAGACAGAAAACAGACAGTCAACTGACAGACAAGAGACAGACAGACAAGAGACAGACAGAAAACAGACAGACAGACAGACAGACAGACAACAGACAGACAGACAGACAACAGACGAACAGGCAGACAGACCGACAGACGGACAGACAGACTGACAGACAACAGACAGACAGACAGATAGACAGACAGACAGGCAGACAGACATTTTTGGTTTTTACCGTGTTGTTGGGATGGTAGTTCAGATGTAGGCCACTGTCACACAAAGGAGACGAAGTTCCACTGCTCTGGTCACTTGGTATACCTGAAAAAGTAAAACAAACAAGCAAAAAAAAACTGTTATTAATTGTAAATGTTACTTTACACTTTGACACTGTCTATATTGATCTATATTAGATTTATATTAACCGGTGAATGTAGCGAGTCCAAACACAGACGTACATGAGCAGTCCTCACACAGCGGCAGTTTGAGAAATGCAGGTGTCCTCTTCAGGAAAGATACAGTCAGAATCACCTCCTCACCTGCGTTTCGCAGCACCTGCACCTGAGAGCAGAAAACATGCTTGCTTATTCATTAATTAGAACGGATGTGTCACTCATTACGTTATAATTAGTCAAGCTTTTAAAGGGTGTGTCAAACTTACTGACATGCTTCAGCTAAAAAATTTAACACAGTGCTGAAGATTTCAATTCCGTTCATTGCTTTGTAAAAACAGCACTGACTGAATAATTATATATATATCCCAAAAAAATGAAACATACCACTTCTTCATGGCGATAACTCCTCACGTTAATGCCGTTTATCTAATGACAACATTAGTAAAAGAGTAAACATTAGTAACAGAGTAATAAGAGGGAGTTCAATAACTGAAAGAACTGACTGAAAGAAGTCTCTTATGTTCACCAAAGGTGCATTTGTTTGATCAAAAATACAGTAAAAACAGCAAAATTATGAAATATTATTACAATTTAAAATGACTGTTTTCTATTTGAATATATTTTAAAAAGTAATTTATTTCTGTGATGCAAAGCTGAATTTTCCGCATAATTTCTCTTTAAAGTTACATGACCTTTCAGAAATCATTTTAATATGCAGATTTTTTTTTTTCAGGATTCTTTGAATAGAAAGTTTGAAAGAACAACAATTATCTTTTACTGTCACTTTTGATAAATGTAATGCATCCTTTCTGAATAAAAGTATTACATTTGTAAAAACATTTGAACAGCATGTAATCTATAAATCTTTTAATAATTAAAAATTGCTTGTTGCAATCAGATCAGATTTGAATCTTTAATAATATTCAGGCTAAAAAAATAATTTTAAGGAAACTCTATGTTACATAAAGCTGACAGTTGATACAAGCACATTTTGTAATTGTTATGAGAATGCTATGGATGGACACTGTGAATAATTCCCACATCTAAAACATGAAATATACATAATTCAGATTGAATTTATAATTGGATTAACACTGCTTCAGAATGTCAACTCAAATTTCCATCAAAAGAAAGATGCTCTCTAAACATCTGCGGGCTGAAATGGAGTGAATTACATTAAGACACTGTGGGAGTTTAAAAGTGTCCCTAACACTGAAATTATCTTAATCTTATGACCCCATTTATGTATTTGTGCATACCTGGAGAATTCCATCTCCAATAAACAGAAGTCCGGAAAGTTCAGCTGCAAACGAAAGAACAGACAAATGCATAAACCAATAAACAACTTGTTATTTCTGAGAAGGAGAGGAGAGAGAGTAAATAACCAGCCTACCCTTCTGTTCCTTTGATATTTTAGATATAACAACAGGGATCTTGTGTTCAGCACCACCCTATGAAAAAATAATAACACAAAGACGTTCAATGTCTTGCAAAAAATATCAGAGCCGAGTGAAAGCTGTGAGAAACTGCGCAATCACCTTGATGCTCAACCCAAACCCTCCGATTGTCTGCCGACGGATCGTTACTGTTCTTTCCTGTAAGGAATCAAAGCAAACTCGTCACTTTCACGCCACACCATGTCTGTGTGTTAAAGACAGGTAGTTTACGTTTCATGAAACTGTGAAGGTAATTAATTAATTTGAATTGCCTCGTTTTCGTGTACATTTCCCGAGGGAAAAACGGGACCATTCCAACAATGCCAGTAACTTAATTACAGGGCAGTGAATACAACATGATCTGCGTGTTTAAAGGGGGGGGTGAAATGCTCGTTTTCACTCAATATCCTGTTAATCTTGAGTACATATAGAGTAGTACTGCATCCTTCATAACTCCAAAAAGTCTTAGTTTTATTATATTCATAAGAGAAAGATAGTCTGTACCGATTTTTCCCGGAAAAACACGAGCCGCTGGAGGCATGACGTGTGGGCGGAGCTAAAGAATCACGAGCGCGAGTAGGCTTTTGAGTTGAGAGCGTGTGGAAGCTGTGACATTACCGTGAGGGAAAAACCATCATCCAAAACAAACCATGGCTAACAGTCAGATTCAGCCGTTTATTTATGATCCAGAATCAGATCCCGAGGCTGAAACTGAACGAGAGCAGCAGCAGCAACGACTCGCTCCGAGTGGGGCTCGAACCCGGGTCTCCGGCATGGGAGGGGACACACTAACAAGGAGGCAGAGATATTTTAAGCAGTTTTACTCACCGCATGCGGTTCCAACACACGATCGTGACCCTTTTTCGTTGGGACTGCATTATCCTTAAGAAATAAACGATGTGCAGATCCGGCGTCAAACTAGGCCTTGTTTGTAAAACAAGCATCTTCGAAATGCAGGGAACAAACACAAACACTTGCACAACTCCGTTGATGCTCTGTAAAAATAAACTCCATCCACTGGTCCCTTAATGCTGTTTTTTTTTTTTTGGTAATCTGTGCAGGGTTGTCTTGCCCTGGCAACCAAAAACACACTCCTTTTGTGCCATTTCGCGACGCTCTCGCTCTGATCAGTGAATGTCTGTGCTCTCAGTGCTCTGCTATACGGGAACGGGCGCTCTTCCGGCAGAAGTGCACTTAGGACCCATATAAGGAAATTCCGCTCCATCTAACGTCACACAGACCCATACTCGAAAAAAAACTTTCCGAAACTTGTGACAAACCGGAAGAGGTATTTTTGGAACAGAAATACTCCTTCAAACATACAACTTAATTTTTGAAGCTTTGTCCATGTTTAGCATGGGAATCCAACTCTTTAACAGTGTAAAAACTCAGTATGCATGAAATAGCATTTCATCCCCCCCCCCCCCCCCGCCCCCTTTAACCAGTAATAAAGCTGCTGACTGCTGTAGTGACCATGATAGATGCAACACAATGGTCAGTATATTCTCTCTCAAATGCCAGTGAAATACACACTTGCCAATTTCATTCTCTTTCAGACAAAGGGGCACAGGTTAACCGGATTAAATATGAAATCATTCAAAGCAAATTCCTACATGTGTGATGACACATTCCAGAGCGGAATAATGACTCGGTCGCAAAAAAAGGCAGAGCTGTCCTTTTCTTGCTGCACAAAAACATTTCAATGAAATAAACTCTGATACAACCCACAGCTGCAATTAGGAAAGACTTGATGATGTAACCAATAATGTTTCTATCAACATTATAATTCTACACAAAAAGACACAATCTAAAATAAATTGAAATGTTAACATATACATAAACACACACACACACATATATATGTACATGTTAACATTTCGATTTATTATTTATATATATATATATATATATATATATATATATATATATATATATATATATATATATCTGTGTGTGTGTGTGTGTGTGTGTGTATAAATAATATATTCTTGATCATTTTCAATAAATAAATAAATAATATTTATTTATTTATATATATATATATATATATATATATATATACACAATTGCTTTTAATAATATGCAGGAATCAATTTTGCACAATAACACCAAAAATTTTAATAGGATAAAATTGGCTTTCATGTTGATATGAATAATTATTGCTTAATAAAACATTTTAATAAAAAAATATTGATGTCTTCATATTCACTTATGTTGCAGTCAGATAATTTAGCCAGTGTTAATTATAGTTCTGACCTGATTAAAATCAGTTTATGTCACGTTATCACATCAAGAACATGCTGAAGGAAACAGACATAGAAGATACAGTCCCTGACATGGAACCAATACCAGAATGTGACGGCCAGCTGTTTCACGTCATAACTTTGTATTTTCCAGCACCGGATCAATCTGGTATGTAATGTGGACTGTCGAACTCACGCTCGAGTAGAACGGTTCTCCAGACACACAGATGACATCTTGCTCTTGAATGGTGAGAATATCTTTGGCCAGGTGCAGACGGATATTGAAAGGCTCCTCGCTACCATCTTGAAGCAAATAAATCCCAGTCTTTGTCTGAAACAGGCAAAGTCACACAAACATCTGTAATCCTCACTTGACAACATGAAGTTAATTAGCTGTGAAATTGATCGCATGATAAAAAGCAAGGGCTTGTGTTTGCCTGGCAGAGACACAACTGAACATTTAAAGTCATTGCAGAATATTCCAGCTGGACCATCTGGACTTGGTTATTCATTCGTGGAAGATGTCTTGCCTCTCCTCTCATCCAAGTGGCTTCATCAGTTATCTGATGGTGGATGTAACATCTTCACACCACACAGTGTCATAATGACTGATGAAGCTTTTTGAATATATGACAAAATGTCTCCAACGAATGGATAATGAAGTCCAGATGCTTATCTTGACACACTGCCTGTCAGAGGCTTAAATGCGGCTTATTAGCTCCATATTTATTCAGTATTTACCACAATGCCTTTCCTTCTGTAGATAAATGTTTGAGAAAATTATATAAGTGTCATGTATATAAGGCACTGTGAGCACTTTAATTTCAAACTGCCTGGCAAGATGTAATTTTGAGCAATGAAACGTTCTTGCCCTACAGTAATCATTTAAAGTACAGCAGACAAACTTACTGTACATGGCAACGCTTTAACAGATTTTAAATAAAACTTCATTAATGGGAGTTTCTTCAAGTATCCCCACTTTCCACTGCCATTGGGTTAGTTTCCAATATATTGTTTAATGTCTAACAGTGCATATACACATGCAAGAGATAGGAATTCAATATCAGAAAAATATGTATATGTAATGTATTTTATACATTATATGTATTTTGTGTTTCATAAATTGTTTCAATAATTTAGGAATAATTAAATGGCCTATGTCTCATATAGGGTAATTACAAATAAAACTAAAACTGTAAAATTCAAATCATAAAGAAAAACATCAGCTACTTTCTTGTTATTTCATTTTCATTTATGTTAACTTGATGTACTAAAACATATATTTATATTTAAAAAAAATACAAAAAAGTTACTAAAAACTTTAACTAAAATTAAAATGAATACGCAAAATCTGAAAATAAAAACAGATTGAAAATGCAAATAAAATATAAAATATTAATACACAAAAGTAACAAATATTTTCACACTGTGTAACAGAATAAAAAAATGGACAATAAAAAAAAAAAAAAATTCTGCCAAGTGATATCTATATGTCACTTAATTTTTAATTAGCTTTCTCCACATTTCAAACTTGTTAATAATAAGAAAAAATTAACCTAAGGGACATAAAACTTAAGAAACAACAACAAACAAAATTTTCAGTGGGAAATAATTAACCTCATTATAACTAATAGCTGGATTTTGTAAATTTAATTTTTGTACATTTATTTGGCTAGTAACAGTTGTGAAATCCGTCTCACTTTTCTTATTAAGAGTTTATTATTTTTAAAGTTTTTTTCTATTAGAGATATAAAAATTTAGCCTTCATAAAATTATCTAATCATAATAAATTCAGAAGGCATTTACAGTGAAAAAAGACTGTATCCCTAGACACTTTGTTTTTCGTCAATACATATTTCATAATTTTACACTGAAATCTTTACCAACGTCATGGTGCTTTCATTAAAGCTTTCTGCTTTGAAATGTTGCATAAAACTGACTGTCTGTATAATTTGGCCTTTCCACTTGACAGCACGCGGAAAAAAAATACAGTAACTTCCTCAGGGCCCGGTTGTGTTGTAAGACTCGCTCCTATGATGACCAAATTGGTTGGTAAGCAGTTATTCATAAAGCAAGGAGAGACCAGGATCTTCTGTTGAGTCTTGCATCTGCATCATTGCGCTTTGTTGCAAAGTCAGTCAAATATGATATGATCAAATATGACAAATAATGATTCTCATATCGATGCTTCGGCAAAAACACCCACAAGCTCTAAAAAATATTCCTTAACAAATGCAATCCAAAATTTTATGAGAAAAAAAAAAAAGCAATTCATTCTGACCACAACATGTTGAATCATGCTTAAAAAGCACAGTAGTGTTTGTAAATAGATAGGAATCCTTCTGTCTATACACACAAGACTTATCCTCCTCTGAGCGCTCATTAATCTTCCACACATAACCGCTCTACTGTGTCCCCGTTTCTGAGCCCAAAAGCTATTAAATTTGCACTCTCTGCATTCATAGTAGCTTTGTATCCCCTCCCAAACTGCATTACTATAATACAGGGCCCACTGAATGTCTTGAATTTTAACATATTGAGAAGAAACATCCAGATTAGTGGACGATCAATATTTCTCAGTAGCCAACAGACAATGATATATAGGATATAAAGTAGAGTCAGCCGGGCATTATTGCAAAATAAATCCTGATGGGGAAATCAAGACCACTGAATAAACAAATGCATGGACTTAAATATTGATTTGAGTTGATATTATTCTCCAATCTTGCCTTTATATGCTATTAAAAGCTTTCGCTAAGAAAAATGAAAGAACGAACATCGCCTCAGTAATATTAAGAAAAGTGATTTTAATAATGAAGTCTTCTGAGGTTATTTTCACTGTAATCCTCAACTAAGAAGCAAGATCTCACCAGCTGTGTTTCTAGAAATGAGAGCTAATGTCTGCAGTTTTTGAGAGCAATCGGGTCCTCCCCTGAAATCAGGAATAGTTCGCCCCAAAAATGAGAATTTGCTATAATAAATATACAAATCCATCATCATAACGTTTATTAACTTCAAACCATCGCTTCCAGCTGAAATCCTCTGTCCATAATATTGCTTTCTCCAGTGAAAAAAAGAAAAGAAAATCATCTTTTCTGAATCAGCAGAGAAATGTGAGCACAGATCAAGCACTGTTTACAAGCAAAAAAACTGTCCAAAACCAACGTGTGGGTGGATTTTGATGTGAGAGAGAGAATATAGGAGATAGACTTGTTCGCTGGAGGAAGTGTTATTATAGAATATGGGCTGGTATTTTGGCCAGAAGCAAGAGTTTAAAGTTAATTGCATCTTACAAAAATGCAAATTTTCACTTAACAAGATTTTAATTGATGAACTGGAGTGGTGTGGATTACTTGTGGATTATTGTGATGTTTTTATCAGCTGTTTGGACTCTCATTCTGACGGCACCCATTGACTGCAGAGGATACATTGGTGAGCAAGAGATGCAATGCTACATTTCTCCAAATCTGATGAAGAAACCAACTCATCTACATCTCAGATGTCCTATTTTCAGCAAACTTTCATGTTTGGGTGAACTATTCTTCTAATAGTCACACTAATTAGTACACACAAATTAGTTTAAAATGTGTTTATAATTGCTTATTAAACAGTGCATAACAAAACTAATGAGATATAATTTTCTTTCACTAGATAAACTATTAACAATCACAATAATATTCACAAACAACTGAACATATTTACATAATTCCTCATTTCAAATTTTTTTTTTTTTTGGCACAGGACATTCTCAAAATAGCCAAATATTGATTATTCAGACAAAAATGAATCCATATCTTCACAGAGTTTAATTATTCATAGCTAGATTAGTTTTGTGGCATATGGCTTTATACTTTCTATAACAGATTGTGATCCCCTTTATAATCATTACATTAAGTATTTCAGAGAATCAAACCATAAATCTGTTGTCTGTTAAATAACTAGTCTGCACACGGGAATTAAAGCAATCAGTTTTGACCTAACATCTTTGTTCCCCAGTGGAAAGTCAACAAATCCATTTATTTGATCGATGTGCTCCTGCCTCCCTCAGCGGGTATTTATTTGGATAGAGTTTTTGTTACAAGTTGTATGCGAACACCACTTTATCTACAATAACAAAGTGTTTCAACAACGGCATTTAAAGCAATACTTACCTCTTCATTTGAAGTCTTGAAATCCATGTGCTAAGGTCAGAGGAACAGCCCTTAGATAGCAAACATGAAAAAGAAAACCAATCATCATGTAATGAGAACAAGTCGCATTAGCTCAAGCTAAATGTTACTGACTTTCAAAGATAAATGGTGCATGCAATGAAAGTTGCAAATGTTGCAAAGCAAAGAAAAAACCATTATAGATAAATGAAAATGCATTTGAAATCAATCATTGGTTAGTTCATGCAGCACGAGAGAAATACACAACTTTGCCTTGCATGAAAGCGCACTTAGATGTGCAGAAATGTAATCAAAACTCTTCACAACAAATTTGTTTTGACAGATAAAAACAGCATCTGGACGTGTAAAGCCAAAGAGGAGGACGCCATTTAATATTCGGTGTAAAAAGCTTTTCCGAAAACTCCTAAAAGTGATACATTTTTATTTTGACACTCTTTCGCTAACATGAGGGTGGCAGAAAAGATTAACCAACCAGAAAGCAATAACCATTTCTGAATACGAATGCAAATGTGGCATTTCAAGTGGCTCGGAGGCCTACTAATAATTCAGTGAGAGTTATTGTCAAACAATATATCAGCCTGTTTGAGATGGTTTCTGAACATGTACAGCAATTTCTGGTTTGCTGTACACGGTCTGCTTGAACGCTTCATTGTGCAATAAAAATATGGCATTCAAACAAACCCTATGGTCAAGGCTGGCACTAATGTTATTAAACCAACAAGTGATAATAATATCTTTGTTATGAAGATGTAAGGTGGATGTCAAAACTCGGTGAATTGCATCTCTAAAGTTACGGATAATAATTGAATAATTATAATAACAATATAGTGTCGCCTTCTGAACAACATACTGTATATAAATACGACAGATTCTGTTGGACACCGAAGGCAAAAACATATCTAGATCACATTTTATCATAAAAAAATATAAATATTTCCTTTGATTTTTGAATGAAACACGACTCAGACATGCAGTCTGTGAGATTCGCCCAGCAACACATTTCCTGGTACACAATTTGTACTGGATGAATTAATCACTGCTTATTCCTGTGCTATATTTTATAAACGTCTTAATAATTCATATTACAAAAAGCATCACACAGCAGTAGCTGACCACAGTGCTGTTGTTGTTTAGCATTAAAATGCTGCTTGTGTACTAGAAGTATTAGTGAACCCTCGGACCAAAACAGTCCTGAAGATTGCTTCACAGAGAAATCACTTCTGCTATTCCATCTTCCAGGGCTCAAATTAAAATCATAACCAGCGGAGCACATTTAATCAGAACAATCGCATAATTTGCACAGTCTGAAACCACTCAGCAGGCAAATATGGAAGGATTACAGTTCTATCCGGCAGTTTTCTGTGGAAGCTTGTTTCTGCATTGGGATAAAAAAATGTTAATGTAATTGCGACGTTTTACCTCATAATCTTATCTCAAAATTCTTTTTTTTTTTCTTCTGCCACATTAAAAAAAATATAAAAGGTAATTGGCTTTTTATCTCAAAATTTTGGCTTTTTTCTCGCAATTGCAAGTTGACCTTTCTTCTCAGAATTGCGAGTTTATATAAAAGATTTGTGACTTATTTTCTCAGAATTCTGAGTTTATATCTGACACGGCATAAAACATACAAAAAGGTTACTGACTTTTAATTTCACAATTCCAGCTTTTTTTTTTTTGCAATTGCAATTTATATCTCACAGTTCAATTTAAATTAATGCATTTTATTCTAAGCGACTTACAGTGCATTCAGGCTATCAATCTCGCAATTGCATTTTTTTGTTCCGCCATATAATAACAAATAAAAAAGGTAACTGCGACCTTTTATCTCCCAATTATGACTTTTATTCTCACTACTGCAAGTTTATATCTTGCAATTCCGACGCTTTTTCACAGAATTGTGAGTTTGTATCCAAAATGTTACATTTATATTTCACAATTCTGATTTTAAATCTCGCACTTCTGATTTATTTTCTCAGAATTTTCAGTTTATACTTAGCAACTGCTTTTTTTTGTTTCCACCACAAAATACAAAATTAAATATTTTACTCCGACTTATCTTACAATTATGACTTTCATTCTCGTAATTGCAAGTTTATATTTTGCAATACCGACTCTTCTTCTCAGAATTGTGAGTTTGTATCCAAAATTCTAAATTTATTTTTCACAATTCTGATTTTAAATCTTGCTCTTCTGATGAAATTTTCTCAGAATTTGGAGATTATATCTAGCAACTGCATTTTGTTTTCCATCACAAAATAAAAAATAAAAAAGGTAACTGTGACTTCATTGTGATCCCACAATTCCAACTTTTTTCTCGCAATTAAAATTTTATATCTCACAATTCTGACTTATTTTTTCAGAACTTTATACGAATTCAGTCAAAATACATTTTCTTGACCCACAGAATAAAAAAAGGCAATTCAGATTTTTTTCCCAGAATTACACTTTTATATCTTAGAAATGCAAATAAAAGGGTCAGAATTGTAAGATAAAATGTTGCAATGTTCCATGGTTTTCGCTATATTTTGTCGGTATTCCGAACGCAAGGACAGCCTGGCTATTTTCCCCCACTTTAATCAGCGTGTTTTTCCTCTAAGAGTGCTTGAATGGCAAAATGTTGGAACATTTCTCCATAAGTAACATGTGGCATAATTACCTTCATAAACTAGATATACTGGCAAGCCCTTGGATTCCAAATTCCCCAATATATATAAAAAATTGACAAAAAGCCATCTCAGTGATGAACCTTGTCCTCACATGGAGTGCACTTAAGAGGAAATAGCAATCTGAGGCTCATAACGGAGAGGATATGTGTCTCCAAAGCAGCAATGGTGAGTACCTCTTGAGTGCCATCTGTCAAAATGAGCTACATGCCCCTTTAAAACCTCTGAGCTGGAGAAGACATCGCGGAGGGCTCCGAATTTCCACCACGGATCGATCCCAGCTAAGAAAGTCCTGGTAGAATACACAAGGCCTTCAGACAGCGGCTTTATGAATAATTCATTGGCGTGGCAAGAACGAGTGTTCCCTAATAAACATCTCTGTGAGGTCTACAGGTCTCTCCACCCGCGTGCCATTCAGCTGCAGCTTCCTTCATACAGACCGAGAAAAGCCAATAAGTTTAACATGTGGCTCATTGTCATCTATCAAAGACCCGGTAGAGGAATGCGCTGAAGGACGCTCAATAGTTTATTATAATCTAGAACATTTAAAAAATATTCAATTATGTTTTTATTGATTCGATGCAGCTCAAATCTGCTTTCATAGTGGCCTAAGGCAGTCACTAAAGCACTTTTTGGCAATAGAATCTAATAAACCAACATAACATGTCACAAACAATGACAAAAGACACAGAGTGAACTAAAACATTATGCTAGCTGATGAAATTAGTTTCTTAATGAATACGAATCTTTGAGCACTCTAATAAAGCCATATTAATGTCGCAAAAAATGTTTAAGTAATTTTTCACCTTAAAAAAAAAATTGTAGGATATTTTGCTTTGTGACATTATGAAGCACATTTCTCCTATTACCAATCTATTCATACATTTTAATTTGTAATGGTAATGGTTTAAATTTGGTAATTATTAGATTATAAAAGTAATCATTTTTAATCATTTAATTTGTAAATAATAGTTTATAAGAATGTAGGTTGTTTAAAAAAAAAACATTCTATTGCATTTTTAATAATTCGATGAAGCTTGATTCTGCTTTCATAGTGGCCTAAGGCAGTCTCCGAGGCACTTTTTGGCAATAGAAACTAATAAATAAAAAATGTAATCTCAAAGAACCATAAAATAAACATTATAACAAAAAAAAAGGTTTGTTTTAAAAATTACCCAAATAAATTTTTTTAGCACCCTAATAAAGTCATATTCACCCCAAACATTTAGGAAATTTTGCATCGTGACATTATGAAGCACATAATTTAAGCATTCAGATATTTAAATTAATTTATTTTGGAATTCTTATGATTTTTAAGGGTGATTCTCATTATATTCTTATTACGCTAAGTAAATTATTTGAATTTTGTTTTTATTTAAATAAGCACATTTTCTCACATTACAATCATAAGAATTATTACCTATGCTGAACTGTGATGAAAATAAAGTCACAAAACTTGTACAAATAAAGTTTAGTTTAGTTTTGCAAAATATAACACAAAAAATTATATAACCCAGCATCATAAGATACTATTTTAAACATTCAGAGCTCATTAAATTGCATTTGCAGTGGCTTGTGACCAAAAATAGAAATGTTGTTGCGTGTCCTTAAACCGTGACTACATCATTTACTATGTGTTGTTTCTATGCTTTGCTTTCTCTCAGTAATATGCCTCGCATTCAGCTCATGTACAGTTTCACACTGACTCACTCGCTTTGCCGGTCTGTGAAAATGAGATGTGATTTGCATGCTAACAGGCCAGTGCAGTATGGTGGGTTTTATTTTTTTTCATCCGCAACATTATTTTAATACAGGCACCTCATCGGTTTGCTGTCTCGCAACAATTCTAAACGCCTTCTGCGAGATGTCGCTAACAATTCCCGATGTTTCCTGCATTGCAATGTCCATAGTGAAACACAGGGTAACTCTCGTTAGTTCAAGAAATAGAGCTTAATATGTTGTCTAACAGCATGACAGCAAATTTAATTTGGTTAAGATGTTCTTAAAGGAACAGTACACTCAAAATTAAAATTCCAAATCATTCCAAGAGTTTGTCAGTGAAACACCAAAGGAGATGCTGACACTGCTCTTTTCCACCCAACAAACAGTTATAGTGACTGTCAAGCTTCAATAAAGACAAAAAAGCGACATAAAAATCCCATAAAGCAGCAACTGTAGCACTCAGAACTCGGAAGAACGAAAGTCATGCCGGTTTGGAATGACACAAGGGTGAGTAAATGATGACAGAACTATTCCTTTAAGGTCTCCTACTCAGCAAAGCAATCGATTTGTCAAACTCCAGCTAGAGGTCTGGGTATTTTCAGCTTACCTCCAGGGAAAGATCTTCAGCACAGCACAGCATGGAGGTCAAGCCATGGGGAAGGAGGCAGGGGAGTCTTTGCAGGCGCTGGTTAAAGGCTGATGTTTTTCTTTTCTTCCTTTCTTTATTACAAGGATTTGGCCCTCAGGCCAGTGTCCTACAGCTGCTGGAGTAAAACAAGGAATTAATAAGGTCCAACCAATCAATTAGCAAGGTTGATTTGGTTATCTAGATTTTTTCTTTAATCTATTTTGGCTCTTTTTTGCATTCAATCTTGATTAAGCATGCTGTGCTTTCACTCTTAAGACAGTTTGCACGGTAAAAGCTTCTCTAAAAAAGACGTTTCTTTAATTTCATCTCCTGCTGCTACAGAGTGTCAGAGTATCCACCATGAAAATTGTGTCAAGATAAAAACAGAAATATCAAGACCCGGGCATTCTGTTTCATTCAAAGTTTTCTGTCAAGCAGTGTTTTTTAACATTTTTTAATTTAGTTGCGTTGGTCTGATTTCAGATGGAGCTCTGTTAGTTGCAAATAAATGCAACTTACCATATAATCTTGCAGTTAATATAATAAAATTAACATAATGTTGTACCTTATAAGAGCTTTAAAGCCATATGCTACCTTTGCCTTTGTGAAATGTAAGTTATTCACTGAAAATATTGAAGGAATAACCATTTATTGATAGCTGTGGTAACTATTCACTTTCATTGCATAGTAAAGAGCGACTCGGAAATTCATATGAATAACTCCTTTTGTGCTACATGGAAGAAAGCTATTGAAACAGTGTTCAAAAGACATGAGGGGGAATCAATGATGGTGAAAGTTTCCTTTTTATTTGTCGAACTATTTCACTTAAATGGAGAAGAAAATGCTTTTTGAAGGCTTTGCATTCAATCAAATAATTTGGCACAAACTCATCCGGCTATCATGGACTTATTACAATCATATTTACATTATTAATATGAATTAAATGCATTTATAAATCACTCAAATAATATGAATATACATATAATATCAATATATTAATATAAACACTGCTCACATCAAAATGTATACTTTTATATTATAATTTTGTGATATAAATTAATACTGTTTAATACTAATACTTCAAAATAAAAGAAAACTGTTTAAACCTGCTGCTCTATGAGATATTTTGGCCTCTTTATGTGAAAACGAACAAATCCGAAAACACTTTGTTTGTTATCCATTGCTGCTGTCTAGAGAGCACATCAATCCCCCAGTTGCAATGGTTTCAGTGTTTCTTCAAGACTTTGAAAAGAAATATTGAATTCTGATAATTGCATTTTGCGGCCAACATTGAGAGCAAAACAATCTGAAGCAATTTACATCTCCTCCATTGTGAGTCTCGTCTTTTTCTCCCTCGTTCCCTGAGAGAGAGAGTTTCCGAACACAAAAAGCACACAGTCAATACGTTTAAATTAAAACAGCGGGCTTCCAACAACATGTCCAGCCTTTAGATTCATATGTTGTAGTGTATGATCGCTTCCAAACTATTCAGCTCTGAGACAGTTTGCTAGTTTAAGAGCATTGTCTGCACAAGCATTTAACTATTACATCTGAAAGAATTCGGTTAAGAAGCCATGGATAAGCTCCAAAACAAGTAACAAGACGTATGTCTAGATCTCCCATCCTGAGACTAATTCATCCATGCTCGTTCTGTGCACGTTTCTACATGCTGTGCTCTACTTCACCATTTAATATCACAAGATATGTCATTTTTAAGATTGTGTAAAACTGCATTATGCATGGCTGACTCATAGTATTTTGTTTCATATATGCCTGTGTCATTACAAAAACATTTATTAATGTGGGCAACAGAACATCTCGGCATGTCTTCATCCATTAGTGAACTCTCCTGGACCACTAAACTTCTGCGTTTTTCGCTGGCTGACATCTTTAACCTTTTCTTTGATAAAATGCCGCAGTTGTAATTATATATCTTGGCTGATGCTGTAAAACAGTTTATTGTGGTCTCCACCAGGAGCTCATGTACTTATCACCATCATAATGGCCAGACCGTTGGACCGCCACAAAAGCTATTCATTTCTGCAAGAAATGATGCAACAGCAACTCAAAGTGTTTCAGTTTTTTACTGAGCAGATCGAGACGCAAATTACAGAAAAACGTTCTGGCAGTATCCATGGAAATGTTTTCAGGGCACAACAGTGCAAGCGTTTCACTCACATTTGCGACTTTAAATAGAAGAGTATTGTAAAACGTATTGAGAAGCATGTGCGAGAGTCCTTAAAGGGATAGGTCATCTAAAATGAAAATTATGTCATCATTTACTCACCCGTATGTTGTTACAAACCTGCATGAGTTTCTTCATGCTATTGAATGCACAGGAAGATATTTTGAAGAATGTTGGGAACCAAACAGTTAGAGGTAGCCATTGACTTCCATCATATTTTTCCCAATACTATTGAAGTCAATGGGTACAATCAACTATTTGGTTACTAACATTCTTCAGAATGTCTTCTTTTGTGTTTGGATGACGGAAGAAACTCATACAGGTTTGGAACAACCTGACGGTGAGTAAATGATGCAAGAACTTTCATTTTTGGGTGAACTATCCCTTTAAAGAGACTTTGAAGTCCAAAATAAGTGCCTCAATCCATCATAAAAAGTGCTCCACATGGCTCTGCAGGGTTAATAAAGGCTTTCTGAAACAAAGCGATGTGATTTGTAAGAAAAATTACCATATTTAAAACTTTATAAACCATAATCTCTAGCTTCCCTTAATTGTATTTCAGCTTAAAAAATGCAGGTTTAATACATTTTAGGTCATAAATATCTTAAATAGTATGAATAATGTCTTATAATATCAGGAGGTCTTAAATTCAAATCATGAATCCCAATACAACCTAATGTGATTATTAAACTTCAAAACGCTATGATTTACATGTTTCAGAGTAAAAACATTGCACTGTTGCACATTTTATAGTATTGAAAACAATGTATACTCTGAATTTATGCCAATACATTATTTATGATTAATGAATAATATGAAAATGTTTACTTTTGGTGTTTATATTGCTATAACAAGCATTAGCTAAGGACGTACATTTCAAAATAAGAGTCCCTGTGTATTTGTGGCTTGTTTATAATTAAAAGACCTGCATTATGCATTCAATTTCCTCCTAATTATTAAACTGTATTGGGCATTTAATTCAACATAAACTCTTCTGTCTGGGCTGTTAGTATCATAATTGTGTCAATACTTTTACAAGTAACAGGACAATAATTTGTTTATTACAGTATATATAGTTGAGACAGTTTAAGGCATAACTATAAATAATTCATTATTATTAAATACAGTTTGAAGCATATATATATATATATATATATATATATATATATATATATATATATATATATATATATATATATATATATATATTTGTTTTTAATAAATGCATTTTTTATTTGAAATGTCTCCTTGCATTTTTTTTTTAATCAATTTTCATTGCAGTTTTTAATGCGCTCCTAAAATTAAACATATTTCAACACAAGTGCTCCTAGGGAAAATTATAAGCATCAAGCGCTGGTATTTGATAAATGCAACTGCACATAAAAACACACTCTGATATAAACCTTGCTGGCATGAGGAGCTGACTAACCGTATATGCAGTTAATGTTTCCTTTAGGAATGAATCTAATCTTCCCACGAACACCCGCATACACTCAGAAACAAGAAGTCAAACGGCTGGCTCACCACGCTGCTGTCTGTGACGCTGATGCCCTATCAAGGCTGATGTTTTTCGCAGGGTTTCTCTCAAGCAGGTGAGTGAACATGCTCCCATGAGATGTCAGCCAGAAAACCACATTTTATCTGTGTATTTCACAGACAAGACACAGAGAGAGCAAACGCACTCACACTGCTCTGTGCACTGGGCATTTCCACTGCCTGGAAACCAGACAAAACCACCACTGCAGTGCCACGCTTCAAAGTGATTTTCAACCGTAGCGTTTGTTGAAATAACACGGTTGTTTTCTATTTGATATTACACATCAAATGAGCTTATATTTGCTAAATTATATTGCAAGATGTATTCACATTGCTTTATTTCAGCAAGCAACCAAAACAATAAATTATCTGAAGCCTATATTTACTATTAGAAGACCATATCACAGCAACAAAAGTAATGCAAAAAAACGTTTTCAGCCTGCACTTATAAACAACAAAAGCATCACAACTCTGTACCAAGGGTACCATTGCTGTACCTCGGGGGTACCACCCCAGCGACGAGCTATTTGTACCCTCAAAGGTACATATTTGTACCTAAAAGGCACAAACTGCAGGGGTACTTCTTTGTACCCATAAATATGGTACAAGTTTGTTCCCCTTGGTGGTACTGCCCCAGCGACGAGCATTTGTACCTTTTTTTGTCTTTTCTGTACCTTTATTTCTGAGAGTGTATAGCAAAATTACTTCCATGTTTTTTGAGCATGATCCATGTTATTCTCTGAACTATTATGTAAATGCATGGGGTAATCATAAGGTAATCAGTTGGATGGTATATATCATTACCAGAAAATCACAAGTTTGATTCCATTAATGTTCCAATTTCTTCTAGATGGAAATTAGATTAATTGGATAGCAAAAAGAGACTTTTATGAGCAAATTTCATGCTTGCCCAACAATGCCTCAAAATGTGCCAGATTAAAGTGCCCATACTATGGGTTATGAAAGGTTCATATTTTGGTTTTGGGAGTCCCCAACAACAGGTTGACATACATGCAAGCTCAAAAAACACTTTCATTGTCTTAAAATATGCATTTATTTTTACCTTACTTGATCAACAACTCATTCTTCCAAACCCCTCCTTTGCATGATGCTAATCTGCAGCAATTGGTCCGATTGTTCTCATTTTAATATCATTGTTACATTACATTACATTAATGCTTTTATCCAAAGCAAGTTACAATTGCTATATATGTCAGAGGTTGCACGCCTCTTGTGCAACTTGGTGTCTCACAGTGGATTCAAACCCAGGTCTCTCAAACCAAAGGCATGTGTCTTATCCACTACGCCAACACCACAACATTGTGCCTGTAATGTCTGATAAACCAGCGTTTGTGAGTGCAGTGCTGCTTTGTGTACAGCGTTAAAACTGCTATTTTACTGCTCCAAAAGCGGCACCTAATGGCAAAAATTTTTTTGCATTTTTATTTCGGACCAACAAGTGGACGGGCAATATTCTAATGTTGCATGATGAAGTCAATATGAAACATGACGGATTCGTTTAAAAAATGACTCATTTCAATGATTCAGAGTCTACATTTTCTTTTGAGAGACAATAACTTTATACACGGTGCACTTTCAGATTTAAAACTTTACAGAGCTGTGTTGCACACTGCATGAAAGGTAATTAAAAAAAAATCATTATAGGGGCACTTTAAGATTAAAAAAATACAAATAAATTAAAGGTCAACATCTCAACATTTGTCTAATATATTACCATCTATAAAGTTATATTTAATTTGTAATTTCTCAGCCAATTATCTCTATAAGTCTAAATTATTCATGATATCCACATTATTGTTATAACACTATACTCTCACTGTATCAACGATTGTCTAATTTATTTAATTAATAAACACATGTTTATATTTTATTATTACCATAATTGTTTTTAATTACAAATATGATTACTTTAATATCTAAATTTTTTTCTGAAATTATTACTTTTATTAAAATATAGAATATAATAAATTGTAAATATAAAAATAATATGTATTAATATAATATAAATACATCCCAGTTCTACCTTAAGAAGATAACTCAGAATTTATAAAAGAACAACCAAAGTCTGAAAACTACAATAATCAAGAAATGATTTGGTCACAAACTTTCAAGCTTGAAGTAATGATAGAAATGTCATACTGACTCAGATCTGTTAGACCTGATCAAGTGTTTCTCAGCTTTTGCTTTTTTGACCCTGTTGCTCTGTTTAATAGGCTTAGGGCAAGCAATGCAAAGGTCACTACAGAGAGCCTGGACACGGCGTTACGCTTGATTAAAGTTTCATCTCAGCTTCATCCCTTCACATTATCCCGCTCTGACATCTCATTGCTAAAATCAACCCTTTCCTGCTTAGCCCTCATTAGTTAATACACTGGCGAGACCCGCCGGCATTGATCACCAAACCACATCGACATATAGGCAACAATGGGAATGAGGCTCGGTAAATTAGCAAATGGCAGATTTATAGACTCAAGTCCTGACCTCTCTTTCCATGACGGATGACTTTTGGTGAGGCAGTGCTTGAAAGCGCAGAGGAGGTGCCAGAAGAAACCTAATGGACACATGAGACTCATCACAGCAACAAAGATGGGTAATTACTGCCGCTGTCAGAGCCAGCCATACCGTGCATTCAAGAACAAGACAAAGTTTGGTGTGTTTATGAGTTAGCAGCCTTTCTCTTCAATTGTCAGCGAGACCAGCCCATTAAAAACACAATAAATTAGCTGTGTTGACAGGAGACTAACTGGCACACATTAGTAAACATAATGAGTGCCGCTGAGGGGGATATCTTGCGTTTCTGATAACAATCAAGATGAATATTAATAAGCATGGACCTAATTTTGTTAGAAATGCAACAACTGACAGAATTTAGAATATGAAATCTTATAGAAACACTAGCAAAAGTCTTTTTTAAGCATGCATAGCATAGTAACGTGATATTTCAATGTGTGATCATAGAGCTGCACGAGTAATCTTGATGTAAACAAACATGAAGTGACGTGACGTAAGCTAAGTATTGTGTCCCATACTCAGAATCTGTGCTCTGCACTTAAAGGGATAGTTCACCCAAAAATGAATATTAGCCCATGATTTACTCACCTTCGGGGCATCCTAGGCGTATCTGACATTCCTCTTTCAGATGAACACATTTGCAGTTATAAATGTCCTGGCTGTTCCAAGCTGTATAATTGCAGTGAATGGTTCCCGATTTTGAAGCCGAAAAAAGTGCATCCGTCCATCATAAAACTACTCCACACGATTCATCTGAAAGAGGAATGTCAGATACGCCTAAAATGCCCTGAGGGTGTGTAAATCATAGGTTAATTTTCATTATTTTTTGGGTGAACACACACACTCAGCAGTGAGTAGTGAACACACACCAAGAGAGCAGTCGCACCCAGGATTCAGTGCCTTGTTTATATCTAATATGTATATTTTACTTTATTTTAGCATTACATTACATTTAGATTACATTTACATTACATACATACAGTACATTTAAAAATAATTACTTTACTTTTTTAAGAAATATATATATATATATATATATATATATATATATATATATATATATATATATATATATATATATATATATATATATATATATATATATATACAGTACAGACCAAAAGTTTGGAAACATTACTATTTTTAATGTTTTTGAAAGAAGTTTCTTCTGCTCATCAAGCCTGCATTTATTTGATCAAAAATACAGAAAAAAATGTAATATTGTGATATATTATAACAATTTAAAATAATTGTTTTTACATTTATTATACTTTAAATGATCATTTATTTCTGTGATGCAAAGCTGAATTTTTAGGATCATTATCACATGATCCTTTAGAAATCATTCTAATATGATGATTCATTATCAAAGTTGAACACAGCTCTGCTGCTTAATATTTTTTTCAGAACATGTGATACTTTTGTAGGATACTTTGATGAATAAAAAGTAAAAAAAAAAAAAAAAAAGCTATGTTTTTTAAAATATAAATATTTTGTAATAACAATATACACTACTGGTCAGAAAATTTAAGAAAATATATTATTAGAATATATATTATTAGAATTGTTTTATTATTTTGAATAAATGCAGTTCGTTTGAACCTTTTATTGATCAAATATATTAGACAGCAGAACTGTTTCCAACACTCATAATAAATCAGAATATTAGAATGATTTCTAAATGATCATGTGACTGATGTTACATGTGACACTGAAGATTGGAGTAATGATGCTGAAAATTCAGCTTTGCATCACAGGAATAAATTAATTTTTTAAAAGTATATTCAAATAGAATACTATTATTTTAAGTTGTAATAATATTTTACAATATTACAGTTTTTTCTGTATTTTTGATTAAATAAATGCAGGCTTGATGAGCAGAAGAAACTTCTTTCAAAAACATTAAAAATAGTCATGTTTCCAAACTTTTGGTATGTACTGTATATAAAATAAATATACTGTAAATATATAGTAAATATATTTATATATGAATATACTATAAAATACAACATGCAGTCATTATGAATATGATAGGTTCCATGGAACTAAAGAAATTAAAGAACACAGAGATAGAAATAAGCAGTTCACATCTCAGATCTAGAGTTTACAGAGGCTGAAAAAACTCAATGAGGCTTGGTGCTAAAAACTGCCGTGCTGTCCTTGAATGCTGTACTTAACCCTCAGCTGCTCGAAAGATGCTGGAACTTAGCATCAGTGCAAGTGTGAAAGAGAAAGCAAAGAGAGTTTATTATTCATGACCTATTACTTTACATTCTCACCACCTGGCCGCTCAGTCCCAATGCACTGAAAACCCACGGATGACGCTGAGCTTAATGATGATGGAAACAGCGAGCGCTCCTCATTCCCAAACCAATCACGTCTCTAAAGGTGCTGCATCATTTTGAGGCATTCCAAGGGGCGGTTCTGTGTTTGTGGAAACACCCATTTTCAAGCCAATAAAATGCAAGGGTCAGGAATCAACTAAACAGCCCTACAGCATGACAAAATGGGGTCTGTTCTGGAAAACAAGCAGTCTAACCTCCAAAACATGAAGTATCAGCCAAGAAGCAAGGATCATCTGGCAACAAAAGGCTGAGTTTATTATTGTGTGTGCTTGACAAGAATGAATGAGCATGACTGCTTGAAGCTGTTGTTCACTTTTGACTTTGACCATCCTTGCATGAATTGCAAACAAACTGCACGCTCTGAAACAACCATATGCTCCATGACAATCTGCATCCAAATAAAGAAACACACATCCTTGCACACTTTACGGCTCAGTGACCGTGCAGACACAAACAGTGTATGTAGAATATTTCAGAAAAAAATATTTCTGCATGTTGTGTTTTTCTCCAGCATATTCCAACATTGCTACAGAGGAGAGCGGGGTAAGCTGTGTCACTTTTGACTTGGGCTCTAGTCCAGCAGAAATTGGATTAAATGAATACACCTAACTATATTGCAGGATGTATGCTATCAGAAGAAATATACATATTAAAATATATATTTAAAAATATAAATGTTTAGAAAAGTATGGGAAAATTGACATTTATAGTGAAAATATAATCTTTACCATTTAATTTATTTATTTCTTTAAATGCAATCTAATGCATATTCTAATATGAATGTATTATTGGTAACACTTTACAATAAGTTTTGGTTTTGTTAGTTATTATGAACTAGCAATGAGCAGTACTTATGAAGCATTTATTAATCTTAGATTATGTTCATTTCAACATTTACTAATACATTATTTAAACAAATGGACCTGAGATTGGAACTAAGATGACTTAAAACAAATGGAACTAAGATGACTTAAAAACAATGAACAATTGTATTTTATTAACGTTAACAAAGATGAATAAATACTGTAGCAAATATATTGATTATTGTTCCGTTAATATGCATTAACTAATGTGACCTTATAGTAAAATGTTACCATTATGCACATTATTCACATTTACGTTTACGTTCATGCTAAAATTCAAAATATATATGAATGTAATGAATCAATATTTTGCATTAGTATTTGTATTAGTATTGGTCAAAAACTGTACATGTTTTAAACTTATAATTATATTTCAATCTTTAGAAGTTTATTTTAAATAAAATGCAATTTACCTGCAATGTTGAAAATTTACTGAGATTTTCTAAAAAATATAAATAAAAATATGGTCAGGTGACAAAGAATTATGCACAGTTTGTCTGATTAATGGGGTGAAACAGACACTTTTTACCTCACTCTTCCCTACACCACATGCATTCAAACTCCACACTCATATGTGCTTATTTAAAATTTGCGTTCAAAACCATGCACATTAATAGTGAAAAAGTCCTGTTTATGCTGATGTAACAGCTTCCACTCTTCTGAGAAGTCTTTTTATTAGATGCACAGCTGCTGTTCAAGAAATGGTCAGGAATCAGTAACCCATGCTATTATGGATGCACTTATTCAGAATAATGTTCATGCAAGACATTTTTGACTGACATAGAAAGTGTTATATTCTATGCACTGACGATTTTAATGGCAGTGTTGCATTAGAGCACACACACTATTTATAATTTAGCCCAGAGAGCACCAGCACCAAAGCGCACCGTTATCATCATATACCGCTCTTATACACACCCCTATCGTTTTCATTGCTTTCTTTTAGCTTGTTCCACAGAAATCTCTGCTGTTACAGAAGCCTCGCCATCTGTCTCATCACATTTTATGAGAAAGGTCTGCTGGATGCTTCCGCTGCCTAATGGATCACTTAGAGCACTTGTCTGTTACTATTCAGGGTGCGCTGGGTAACCTTGAATGCTGCCACTGCTGTGACTGCAAGTGAGGCAAAATGATCAACCGTGCACTGCAGGCGTGAGCAAAGATTTGACTGATCTCCGGGTGGTTCTCTAGTGGGTCTGAAACAAAGTGACAAAGTGACAAAGTATGGTAACCCATACTCAGAATTCATGCTCTGCATTTAACCCATCCAAAGTGAACACACACACACACCGTGAACACACACTCGGAGCAGTGTGCAGCTGCATGAATGAAGAAGAGAGCATGAAAGTATACTCTTAAAGGAATAATTCACCCAAAACTGAGAACTTGCTGAAATACTACTCACCCACAGACCATATAAGATGTAGATGAGTTAGTTTCTTCATCAGAAAAGATTTGGGAAAATGTAGCATTACATCACTTGCTCACCAATGGATCCTCTGCAGTGAATGGGTGCCGTCCAAAAGCAATCCACACGACTCCAGTCCATCAATTAATGTCTTGTGAAGTGAAAAGTTGCACATTTGTAAGAAACAAATCCATCATTAAAGGGATAGTTCACCCAAAGATGAAAATTAACCCATTATACTCACCCTCCAAGGCATCCAAGGTGTATATGACTTTCTTCTTTTTGGTTGAACTATCCCTTTAAGATATATCCCCTTTGTTTCAAACCATTGCTTCTAGCTAAACATGAGTCCTCTGTCCGTAATGTTGCTTTCTCCAGTGAAAAATGTGTCTCGTCTTAATTAAGCAGAGAAATATGCACCAATCAACACCATTTACAAGCAAAAACAGTCCGAAACTATTCTAAACAAATTGGTATTTTGGCCAATTTCATACAAACACAAAACCTTTCTCTTCACCAGATGTTAACTGATGGACTGGAGTGGTGTGGATTACTTGTGGATCATTGTGATGTTTTTATCAGCTGTTTGGACTCTCATTCTGACGGCACCCATTCACTGCAGAGGACCCAGTGGTGAGCAAGAGATCATAATGCTAAATTTCTCCAAATCTGTTATCTGCATCTTGGATGGCCTGAGAGTGCATAAATATTCACCAATTTCCTTAAAAAAATCTAAAGGTATAGAAACCTTTATGTTTGTCTGTATAAGACAGATCAAGCATTAAATATTAATTAAATGCATATGGATATTTATAGTATGTCTCTCAATAGAATTTAACCTTTATCACCTCAGAAATCATGTCTATGAATGTTTATAACAACAT
The DNA here is from genome assembly GCF_023724105.1 of Carassius gibelio. NCBI lineage: Eukaryota > Metazoa > Chordata > Actinopteri > Cypriniformes > Cyprinidae > Carassius > Carassius gibelio. The sequence continues at coordinate 3,473,616 of NC_068394.1, read as the reverse complement.
AAACTCTATTACCAACTCGAAATATTCCTACAGTCTTGACAAAATAGCTCAAGACAATGACTCAACTCCCTATTTACCTGTCTTCATATAATTTTCTGGGTGGGTTGAGGAATACATCTGAGAGTTTTCCTTTTGTTTGCTCTATATCAAACCATGAAACACAAGACAGGCTTAAGAAAGAAAGACATCTTTTTAGGTATGGAAAGCCACAAGACATTCGCCAGCTGTCTGCAGGTCGCATTCGGGTTGAGTCAACGACGCACACAACACAGTCACTCCTCCCTCGACACGACAAACCATTATCACTCTATTTAAACAGTGTTTCGTGTAAATGAGGCACTATAGGGTGTATGTGCATGAGAACAATCTGTCGTAGATGATGATGGCAAAACATTATGATAATGCTGGCCTGTTTATGTTAAAGAATGCAGGCGGTTCTGTCCTCCTTCTAGTTATCTGCTTAGTAAAGCGAATGAAATATGTAATTGATATAATGGATATCAATGTGAACACATGCAACACACAGATGAATCCCAACGAAAAAGATGTCAGCTGACCGAGTAACACTTGGACACTTGTGGTGCTAATTCAGCTTTAAAGCAGCTTTGCCATGTCAGATATTAACAAGCTATGTCATATTTACATGTTTATTTAAATGAATTATTCAATCACATTAAACTGAAGACAAATTGGGTGCTTGAGGGCATGCAAACCCTTAATTAAAAATGATGGGCGTCCCTAAACACTCATCTTTGAAGGGCTGCCAGCCCAAGAACAATTTGATAGACAATGTTTGGATGAGAACAAGGATGCATGTGTTTTATTGCACCTGATGTGAAAAGAAGATCTGACACAGCAAAACGTGCATAAGCAGGCTGTTCTGTGCTCCAGCATCTCTAATGCAGCATCAAAGGCTTCACACACTCATCTGTGTTCTTAAGTTTAGGCAACAAAGCTTCGTTTTTAGATCATTTGGATTGGTGTTCACGTGAGATACTAAATCTCACTCCTTCATTTGTCCTCTCTCCATAATTAGATCTGTCTGAATGGTGGTGACTAATCTTGTTAGAAACACTTATCAGAAAAGCTTACCAAATGACTGGTCAGTTAAAATATGTGCATCTATTGTATTGCATTAGATGGAAATCCCAGTACTGCTAGTTATAAAAGCTTACCTGATATTCAACTAACAGGTGGTAAATTGCAATTGGTTCCTCTCATTCAAGTTCACAGTTCTTCCATCCCTCTTGCATTTGTCATCACTGTCTATATGAAAACGAGTGATCAGCCTCCAGATCATAACGACCACTAATGCACAGTCTCCATCCGCAACCGCTTGGCGAAATATTCCAAAGCGAGTCCTTTAAACTTGCTCTTAGTATATATTCCCACAGCAGGCGAGACACATCTGTCGGCTTGTTCTCCAGCATCCTCTGCAATCCGAGCCATGCAGGTTTCCATCTACATATCTTCCGCTGTCGCTAGGCATCCTGAGCAATAATAATGACCGGCTGAAAACCACAAGTAGCGATGTCCGATTCGCGAGCGAACGGTTCTTTGAACCGATTCTTCTAAATGATTCTCTCGAGCCGATTCGCAAAGCGCGTGAAAGCGAAATAACTCGGATGTAGGAGAACTTTGACATTTTTTTCGAAATGAAACGGCACTCACTGCATCTGCGCAATATATACTGTACACTGTCTTTTATTTTTACTATTTAAAACAACATAATCTCATGATTTAGTAACCAATGTGATTTCAGTGGAAATAAATATGGTTCAGAATTTTTCAGTTTTGATTAAAAAAAAATGTCATTGCTTTCTGGTCAAACAATGACAGACTGAAAAAAAAACACTGATATTACAGTTTATTCGTCACACTAAAAATCAATAGACAAACTGAGTGCACCAGTCTAGGACACATGCAGTGCACACGCACGCTAAAATTGAGTCACTTTGTATCATTCATGCACATCTTGCCAGATGTAAAAGCCATCTGCATATTGGAAATGTGCAAAACATAATGCATCATACTTAATAAGAAAAGTAGAGAAGTATGCTATTTTTTCCAAACAGGCTAATACCATTCTTCGTAATTTTGCATTACTATGTAGAATGCAGTGAATGTAGCAATAGTATAGCCTACATTATATATAAGAATTCAGCTAGCAGTATTCTTCCAATGTTTTGAATTAGAACAACATACGAAACAACGCGATATAGGCTTACCTATACAAAATGGCTAATTTTTTAGTAACTCGGCATTTATCTATAAATTAAAAATTAAAATAAAACCCCAAGCAGGGACATCCGCAAACATTTGCAAGCGAGGACTCAATCAATCAATTTGTGGTTTTGTGTTTTGAACCGGTTCATTTGAAACAAACATTTGAAAGAATCGACTCTCTAAAAGAACCGAACGTCCGAATCACAGGCGCTTTACACGTCTCTCTCTCTCTGTCTCTCTCTCTCTCTCTCATCTGCCTTTTCGTTCCGTCAGTGTTGACTGACGCTAAGCATCCGTCCGTTTTAGTCTGAATATATTAGCAGAATATTTAGAGCTGAGGGGGTAATGCGGTGCACAAACGCACGAGATGGGGGCACAAGCTCCATCCTGTGCGTGCTTCTCAATGCGGTATTATTTGGTGAAGGAGGCAGAGGAACCCACAGACTCTACGAGAACATTCCCCACAAAGCTTTACATAACCAATGATGTTTCTACACAACATTACAAATTAGGCTACCAGAGATATTTCAGTTTTAGCAATGCCTCTGCATACTGTTTAAGTGAGTATACAATAGTCGGTAATAGCCTATGCAGTCAGCATCTTCTCTATATGCTGAGTTTTTTTTTTTTTTTTTACTTTCTTTTTATCCATCACTGACATGCAAATTATAATTTTAAAAAGGATAATTAACTTTGCCTCATAAGTAATAGCACCCTTTCTTTCTTTCTACTGGATTCTCCATTGATTTTCAGTATGCAGGATATAGGTGTTGAACATCTGGGCTGATAGTGAAAAGGTTACAGTTGTGACTACCACAATAGGTTATCCGTGAGCAATCTCCATTGTGCGTTTGAGTAAAGCACTTAACCTCAGGTTGCTCCGGAGGGACTGTCTCTGTAATAACTACTGTACGTCGCTTTAGATAAAAGCATCTGCTACAATGACCTGCTTACACAGTCTCCACAGCAGAATAACATTAACAAGAAACATACATTAGGTCATCAAACATACTACAGGATATCTATTCCCATTGCATTTGATCTAGAAAGGCTGTTATAGGAAATCTCTTGAACCAGAGGTTGTGAAGGAGCCTGATTGTGCCATGCTCACATTTATTTCCCCTGTCTCAGCAAACACAATCCAGTCTCTGTTCGTCCATACATTTATCAGGCCCTGTGTGATTGGAGTCAACAATGCATGTACAAACACTTGTCAAGACTGGTTGACATAATAGCAAATTACAGCAATCATTAAAAATGCAATACTGTATTATTATTTCATAGAAATTATGCAATAATTGCAATATATATGCAATATTTATTCAGTATAGGTTTTACTGCAACAAAACAAAGAAAATAGTGCGAAACTATATTTTTTACTGTGCTTATACTGTCAAACACCCAGAGAAATATAGAAAAATGTATTTGTGTCATTGAGAACAGAGAAATGAATGCCCTTGCTTTCACTGCGCAGTGAACAAAGGATACTACCTCATTTCTGTAATTAGTTTTGGCAGATAAGAAATCTGTCTTACAATTAAAAATTCCCCCAGAAGAGGAAGAAATCTGCTTAGCATGCCTGTTTTAATTACTCAAGACATGAGGCCTATTGAGAGGTGCTTCCTTTATATTCACATGACGATGGTTATCTTTTAATCTTCATTTGATGGTTATTGATTTTACCTGTTATTCACTTTTCTAACTCATGCTTCTAACCAGAACAGGATTTTTTTCTGAAAAGAATATGCATCCAAATAAGAAAAAAAAATTAAAGGCCTACAGTTTTCAATCACTCTGTGCCAAATATATATTGTAATCTTTCAGTCTAAGTCTGACTAAAAAGTACACCTTAATCAGGTTATTAAAAGACATTGAATTTATGAAAACAAGACTGTGAGGGATCGACAATCTTTACAATGTTGCAAAGGGTCTAAATCATGCAATTTTCACAGCTCAACTTTCAAAACTGGTTTATGAACTTTTTTATTAAACAACAGTGGGCTACAATCCAGCGCACTGTATTTTTCTCCCTCACAGTTTTCATTACCCATCAAAAATTAAATATGGCGCTTCTCTGATTAAGGTCTATACTGAGCAATTATAACCTATCACCATTAACTCTGAAAACACTCTTTGTCCTGTTTTCACTGAAATACCCATCTAAAAGCAGCTCTCCAATTATGAATCGCTTCTAGAATAGCTACAAGTCTAAATGGAACGAGGTGCTAATGGTTTCTATCAGCATAAAAATGTAGTGATTTTACAACACAATGAATATATTGTGATTCCAAAAAGAAGTTGGACACTCAAGGCACACTTAAAAATGCATTGCATTAGACAACAAAATATAAAACACAGTGGCACATATATATATATATATATATATATATATATATATATATATATATATATATATATATATATATATATATATATATATATATATATATATATAAACAAACAAAATGAGAAGAAGCACATTAGAATGACAAATTTTAAGTTTAACACTCAAGAAATAATAATTAAAAACAGCGCTTTTTTTGGAGTTATGATTGCTCTAATCAACTGGTTTATTGATTGTATGGTCCATCACATAAAATGTATTTAAAGTATTAGGCCTACATTTAATTAACTATAGGTGGATTTTTATGAAGGCCAACACATTTAAAATATTTTGTTTTAACCTTAATTTAGGCTACTTGTCAAACCCTTTTCATTGTTTATACATAGGGAAAAAAATATTACACAAGACCTAATTAACCTTATTTAGAGGCAACTAAATCATGCTCTACTAGAGTTAGTCGCGTGAACACAAGAGGGCGCTAGCAAACTGCGATTAAAATAGACGTGCTTCATCTTGAAGGTTTATATTGGATTTCAGTAAATATGTTTCAATGAAACTCGTAATCCATAATTAAATGTATATGAAATTTATATTTTTTAAAACATCTTTAAAAACGGTTGGATATGAAAACTGACATAACATAGGCTATATTTAAACGTTAGTGAGAGTTGCCAGAATGAACACTTAAGGGGAACAACTAGTAAAATTAAATGCCAGCATAAATACTAATTTTTGTTGTTTTTGTTTTGAATACTCACAAATCAATCAGGACAAAGAGATAACAAGATCTAAATTCCCTTTTAAGAATCAGCATTATTTTTTAAATGAGCTATCCTGCTTTAAACATTCAGGAAAAATTGCATTCCTGTGTGCTTTGACCATCTGTGACAAGTCTGAACATTATTTCATCTCCATACATATCCCTTGCGTGAACACCTGTCTTCCTTTCCATGGCCACCTCAGCCACGCCCCCTATAAGCCACGCCTCTATTTCGATTGGGCCGGAGCTCATGAATATGCACGTATCGAACGCGCTGCTCCTCCCTTTGCACCTGATTGGAAGTATTTACTTGTTTTTTTCACCGAGGTTCTGGAGTTTAAAGCAGATCTGCGCAAGAAGATGAAGCTCTGTCGGACCGAGCAGTAAGGATTTCAGTGATTTGACTTTATACAAGAGAAGAGAGGACATATATATCTGCCAGTCAGCTTTAAACGTATTCCAGGATGCCTCGTTCATTCCTAGTAAAGAAGCATTTCAATGCAGCCAAGAAACCGAATTATAGAGAACTGGACAGTCCAACAGGTAATACATTTGACGTTTCTAACACCTAACCATGATAAGTTGAAGTTAGTTAAACTTTTTAAGTGTTTTGCAAGTCTTCGTTAAAGTTAAGACACTTTGAGTTGCAACACATTAAAAAGTAACTTTTACTGAATTGATCCATTAAAAAAAAAAAAATTATCGATGTCTTTTTACATGAAGACTGAATGTGGACTAAACCGGAATATTTGGCAACCAAACCAAATTATCCTAATGGAAACAGTTTCTGCCGAATTAACTTAAAACTGTTTATTTTCATCCATTTGGATCTTATTCGACCCCTATTTGATCCCACTTTAAGGATTGTTTGCAAAGTTTCTCATTTTAAAATCCAGTGCACATGCTTTAAGATTGTTTTTTGGTGAATGATAACCTGGTATCAGTTTTGTAGAAGTATCATCTGAATGTAACTCCATGCAAAGTTAATTAAATGGGTGTTTGGTGCATAACATTTAACTAGAGTTTATTATCAAAAGTATATAACTGCTCTAGGGAAAGCATATTAAAATAAAAATAAAACTTTTTATAAGTATAAAAAAATACATTTTCTCAATAAATATGGCCATAAAAAGAAAATGCATTTAAAATAATTTCAAATGTAAGAATATTGCATGTAACTTCTTAAGTATTTTATGTCAAGTACCCAAATACTGATCCCAGTGAACTAATACGCTTGCATTTCCCTTTTTATTGCAGTGTTTATTTCTCCATATGTCTTAAAAACCCTCCCGGTGCCTGTTATACCTGAAGTGTTAAGCCCGGTGTCGTACAACCCCATTACAGTTTGGACTACCAGCAACCTGCCCCTGTCACCCCTGCCCAGTGACCTGTCCCCCATCTCCGGATACCCCTCGTCCTTCTCCGATACATCCTCTAATAAAGACCACAGCGGTTCGGAGAGCCCCAGAAGCGATGAAGATGAGCGGATACAGTCGACTAAACTGTCAGACGCTGAGAAGTTTCAGTGCAGTTTGTGCAACAAGTCCTACAGCACGTATTCCGGACTCATGAAACACAAGCAGCTGCACTGCGACGCACAGACCAGGAAATCATTCAGCTGCAAGTACTGCGAGAAGGAATATGTGAGTCTAGGGGCCCTAAAGATGCACATAAGGACACACACGCTGCCGTGCGTTTGCAAAATGTGCGGGAAAGCTTTCTCCAGACCTTGGTTGCTGCAAGGACACATTAGAACGCACACAGGTGAGAATGCAATTTCTTGTTGCATGCTATGCATTGAATGCTTTTTTTGCACATTTTGTAGTCTTTAATAGTGCTAGACATTGCATTGCATGATGCACTTCAATTTGAGCTGACATGACTCTTGTGTTCATTAGGTGAGAAACCCTTTTCATGCCCCCACTGCAGTCGTGCATTCGCAGACCGGTCCAACCTCCGAGCTCACCTGCAAACTCACTCAGACGTGAAGAAATACCAGTGCAAGAACTGCTCCAAAACGTTCTCCCGCATGTCGCTGCTGCACAAACATGAGGAATCTGGCTGTTGCATTGCACACTGAGACACACACAAACACGTTCACTAAAGTGCCTCCGATCGTGAACACTGATCTTGGATCTGCTCTTCCTGTCAGTTTACTCGTGGTAAACTGGATACGAAGTGCAAAATGCATCCCAAAAGCAAATAAAAAATGCACCGCCCCAGGATCTGAATGAATAAAGCGTTTGTGGAGTCAGATTCCAACCAAGTAAAACTGACCCAAAACAGCCTTTCTGCTTTAAGTTTGGTTCCTGGAGAACATTCGACACCCTCAGAAAGGAAACGGCACAAAAACTGGCGATCTTAATTCATTAACTAAGAAGCCTTTTCATTTCAATGTAAATGCAGATTCATGTGCCCGTCATGTGCCTTCCATTTCAACAGTATTCGCCCTGTCTGGGTCGGGTTGATGTGTACTGTACATTTGTTTACGGATACGTACTATTTGGGAGGTTTTAAATGCGTAGCCTCTCTAATAAGCAATAATTTATAGCGGTTTATGCCTGTGACTGAATGTTAAATGGGTAACGGTCACTTTTTGTTTCTTTTTTTTCTTTTCTGAGAGGTAATCGGTCAGACATTTCACACCATAGATGGTGACACACCAATGAGCTTGAGACCAAAGGAATAATTAATGCCATGTTTTTAAACGGGGAACAAGTGCAAAATGATGTTTTCTTGCATTAAAAGTATTTGAACTGTTGTGCAATCATAACGCAACCACAGATAACCAGCACTCAGACATGCAATACTTTGCCATGTGCCTTTTTTTTATCAGGAACTTCAGAGATTTTGCCATGTAATTGTTTAGTTGAATGTATATGACACTGATTTGATTGTACTTTGTATTGCAAAGTGTAAATGAATGGTATGATTTTGTACAAAAAATAAAATTTACACTTTTTGAATAACTCCGCGATGGTGCATATCAATTTGGCATCCATACTCTTTGGATAGTTCATGCATTACTTTCTTTATCTGTGGAAAGAAGCTATTTAGAAGAATGTTTCTAGGAAAGAAACAATTAAATTAAAAATGAATGGGGTCCAAAACAACACTACTGTTAACAGTATTTCGGGTGAACTATCCTTTAGGCATCCAATAACAATTAGCCTAATGTTTACATGCGCATAAGTCTCTGTAATGACCTGCAAATGAAAAGGCCCTTAACGCCACATTACCAGGAACGTTCTTACCAAAATCTCATGAAAAGTCCTGTGCTCTTGAATCTGTCGATAAAGCATACTGGTTACTTTTTTTAGGCTGAATTAAAAGTTAAAGTTTAGAAATTACAGTTAAACATGGTCACGGGTGATGGAAAGAGCTGGTTTTAATATGGTTTGACTCATTCCCACAGTTAACATGCATTGTGGAAGCTCATCAAAGTACAGTTTTAAGTATTTCATGCTGCAAATGTGTTTGCAGTTACTGTGACAGAAAAAGGAAAGAGCAAGTTGCATGAGCTATCATGCTGGTGGAGATACCATTTTTATTCAGGATTCTACGTTTGTCAGAACCAACTTGAAAAGTCATGGAAATGAAGTGGGCAATAGATGTGGGACGATCACAAGCTGTAGAAGTTTTGTTGTGCATCTCAATGAAATGTCCTCATTTTAAAGTCAGTGGTTTTGTGGCCACATGAACCTGTTCGGCTCCCAAACGAATCCCAAATGCGATACCTCCTCCCAATGTGGATCTTACTCTGCTGCCAATTTCTCTGAAAACTCGGGGTCTCTGAAGGGGCCACTATGGCAATGCCAGACTGGATCTCGCACATCTGAAAGTCCTTTACTGCATTATTACTCAGGAGCCTCATAGTACACAGTGGGAACTCACAGGACAAACATTCAACTACTGAATCTAAATTTGAACTGAAGTAAACGCCTCTTAACTCCTTTGCAAAAACCACCTAAAAATACATTAAAGCAAAACTGATACTATTTGCCTATTACAAACATAAAAATGACAAATGCACTCTACATTTCTTTATGTGTACGAATAAGGAAAAATGAGTGAGTACATGTAGAGGCCTGGTGTGACCACTCACCCTGTAGAAAGGTTTTGGGGAAACACTTGTCTCTTTCATGCTCTGTGGTTTTATCATTCCATGATCTGACTCATGGAAGCACTTTTCCAGGTGTTCACCATGACACACCTCACAATCAGACCTCAGGACCCCCTGTGATGCCATAAAGGTGTTCACATATTCTTGTGGCTTTCTGGAAGTTCAAATAAATACTATGACGTTTTGTGCATAACATTGCCAGATGATCATCATAACAAAACTTGGCACATTATGTAGCTAATAAGTTTCATAGACAACATGAAATCAAATAAGTGGCTTTTAGTTCATCTATCAGCTTCGAGGTCATCTGTAAACCGTTCTTGTCCGATTTCTTTCAGTCGTCGGGAAAACATGTGACAGAAGCTGCTTCTAATGCAGTTTTCAAGAACATGTAATTCAAATCGTTCTAACTCTCTGCTTTTTGTCACATGCTCATTGAACTTTTGACGCCCCACGTCATGTCAGGCCTCTCCCTCACAAGACTAGCATCACCATGGCTCGAGGACAGATCCGACAAGGTTACAAGTACATTATCTTTGTTAGTCTTTCGCTCTCTCTCTCTCTGCAACCTGCTGACTTCACACTAATGCAGCAGCTACTGTAAATGGAACAGATTCAATTAGAAAGCTGGTTGAAGGCCTGTTTGTTCTGGTTAGCGTGTGATAGAAGAAGCCTGACCTGAAGAAAAAGATTCTTCTCTTAGTAGCCTGAAAGGTCCATTCTATTACTGTTAAAGGAACAGTTCACTCAAAAATGAACTTTCTGTCTTCATAGGAATAAAAAGCATTTTAATAACTTTTTTGCACAAATGCACTTTATTGCAAGTCATCTAAAGTCATATTATAGCTATGTGTGAAGAAATAAAAGAAATTAATTCACTGAAAATAGGTCACTATTAACTCTTAACTGGAAATAGAAGTTAGTAGATCTCCAAACTCCAAAGTCAAAAGTGAGTCACATCTGAAATCCAAAATGAGAGGGATAGCTCTCCCAAAAATAAGTATTCAGTCATTAGGTGCGAAATGACTGTCCAAAACCTGTATGATTTATTTATTGTAAACCCAAACACACACACACACACATTAATTTATAAAAAAAAAAAAAATTCAATTCAATTCAATTCAATTAAATAACATATATATATATATATTTTTTTTTTTTTTTTTTTTGGACGAACTGTCCCTTTAAGATGGTAGCTGGATTGCAAGCAGCTGGTAATACCAGTTTAAGGTGGTCGATGTTGGTATTTGGAACATAGTATGCATTTTTACTAACCAGCCTGAACCAAACTATGCTCCAAAACACAGAAAATTTTTAAATTAACTGGATTTTCCAGAAGTAAAGGAAACTTTTATACCACTGTTTTTATAGCAACATGCATGCTAAATCTGCACATCACTGAAATGCAAGAGAATAACTGATCAGTATAGTATGTTAGAACAGTGACTGGTCCAAAAAAAAATAAAAAAGATAAACAATAATAATTAAATAATGAAGAGCAATTATACCTAAAATGTTCCTGAAGCCAATAGCTGAATGATTCTAATTAGCTTTCAGTGTGTGAGAAGCCACATCACTCGCCAAAAACAACACATCATATCATGTCAAATCTTATATTTGCACATCAGGAAAAGGGAAAGGAAAGAATCCGAACAGCTAGACATGTTTGTGCTTGCTTCTCAGGCAAATATCATTACAGTCTTCTGCTAACCTAAGATGTCTGATCTATCATGTGATGAGAAAAGGACGCTCACATGCTTCTAAATCAATTACAGTTAATATCAACACAATCATATGCCAGATCCTGAATATTTGCCTCTGTTGATGTAATTTGGTTTGATGACCTACAAGATATCTATCATCCATGTGAGAGTCTCATATCTCCAGGACATCCATACAAAGTACAAATCTATATAGAAATGATGTTTTAATTATGTTTCAAGAGAAGAATATGCCCTTTGTGAACGCTATCTATGGATTATGCTAAAATGTTTTTCCAGTCAATCCACCTATCTTGGATTTGAAAGCACCAGCTTCCACGTTCAGCTACACAACATCAACATGCTGGTGTTTATTTCTAACATGCTATTTCATAAGGGACTTAATTTAACCTGATCAAAGCCTTATAGTACACTACATCTTTCCATTTACAATTGAAGCCAATCAGTTTGTTAGAAAGTGATTGTTTTTCTCACACCAGGCAAGTGGCTGAGTGTTGTTATTAAGTCTAATGAAACACAATCAAAGGAAAGAGATTTATTTTTAACCTATTAATGAAGTTGGTTCTCCAGGATGAATGACTTTAATTTCCCACCTTCTAGCAAGTTTATGACTGTTATGATGTGTTCACTGCTATTGCATTAACTGATTTTATATTGCTGCTTACAAGGATGATTATCTCCCAACACACATCACTAGTGCTCGACTAGCCTCAGTTAACGTACCTCGAGCGTATCAATGCCAGACACAAACTCTCTATAAAATCTAGCTCTATAAAACCATAAATTGTTAATGCACAGCTAGCTTTTATTTGCTGGTTTGAAAAAACAATATCATGGATGCACATAAGAGAAGCTTTATTCTTTGGTTGAGTCGTATGCAGTGTTGGGGTAAGTTTTAAAACTAATGCATTAAAGTATTGCATTACTAAAAGGTAACTAATTGCATTACTTTGTTACTTTTTATGGAAAGAATTGCATTATGTTACTTTTGTGTTTCTTTTTGTAATCTGGGCTGGGCTTGCTTATTTGTTTTTTTAATAACAAAAAGCCGAAAAATAAAATTTTTGGCAACTATAAAGGCCCTTTTGTACCAAAAGTGAAAATAATAAGCCTGATATTTAGATAAATGGTAATGAATTATTATACTAGTTCCTTGAAAAATTAATCTGTTTATTTAACTTACATTACTTGCAATGCATTAGAAGTAACTAATGTTACTTATTTGATTTTTTTTTTTTTTTTTTTTTTTGGATAGTCAGTTGTAAATTTAATAGTAATACATTACTTAGTTACTTGACAAAACTCACATTGCATCTAATGTGTTCACATGAACAAGCCTCTCCAAACGTAATGGGTTTACCTGTTTCTGCAAAATCTATTCACATTAAAATGTTATGTTTTGTACATGCAAGCTTGATATACAACATATACTGTCATCCGAATATCCACAGTACATTCATGTAATAGCAATATATATTATACAATAAGCAACATATTATATATATATATATATATATATATATATACATATATATATATATATATATATATATATATATATATATACGTGTATATATATATATATATATATATATATATATATATATATATATATATATATATATATATATATATATATATATATATATATATATAATATTTATTTTGTGACAAAAAGTAGCTATATTATTGCTCTTTATTTACAGTTGGATATATAAGTATGTTCAACTTAATCTGCATACATACAGTATACTCGTGTATGGCAAAATATTGATGTATTGTCACAAAATGTAAACTCTATTATTGGTCAGCTTTAATCTTTTAAATCAAACTTATAAGGCATGAAAATATTGAGATATTATAAATATTATCATGATTTTCAGTATCAGCTGCTTTGAAACAATGTGTATTGTGAAAAGTGCTTTATAAATAAGGATTACAACAAAGACCTTTTTATTGTTATTGTCAAATTGATTTTTTAAAATGACCAAAAGTTTATTTATTCATTCATTTTTATTCCATCACTTAACCTGAATAGTTTAAGTGCAAAAACCATTAACCATTAACCGCTTCAACACTCAACACACAAGATTCAAAACCAAGCAAACTGATTGGACCCGTCAACTGCAGATCAAATAGGCTCAAGTAAATGCTTCAAATCCCCCTCAGAATGACTCGTGTCTGTTGCCAAATCTATCCTGATATCAAGGCCTGTTCCAAAACAAAACAGAAATGGGAAGTGATCGATTTACATTTCACAATCAAGCCAGTACCTGCATTTAGCTGCATAGCCTTTAACCATGGAGACAAAAGAATCTGGAACAAACAAGCCTTAGAAAATATCCACCGCATGATGGTATTGTAGTCAAAAAACATGCCTGAACAGCACCGACCCACCAGCACATGAGGCTCAAATAAACACGGCTGGATATCAGATGTGCCCTTTCCGAGGACCATTTATATAAGCTCTTAAAATGCATTCATGCATTCTGATTTCCAACGCGATGCCGGTAAATGTAAAATCCACATTTGGCCCTGTCAACCGAAGCTCAGTGAAAGACAAAATATCACTTGTCACTAAAGCAGGTCGATGTCGGCTTTTGTCATTTTACTTTCACAAGTGAATGTGGCTCTGAATCAGATGTGCATCAATATAAACTGAGGGTCAGAAGGTCACATCTTAAGCTGTAGTCTGTTTTTGAGATCTTATACACCATGTCGTATCCAGACTCGATGTGATAAAGAGATAAGCGATGAAGCTCTCTTTTCCATGAAAGTCAGACCTCTGTCTAGCAGCATGTAGCACCGAGCAACGAGATGTTTTGTTAGTTGAGCCTGGATCAGCTAGCTTCGCCCAAAATGAAATCACATTCATCTGAAATCCACAAAAATTAAATAAACAATAAATATGTCCTGACTGGTTTTGTGTTGTGTTGCATCACACTTACCTTTACTGTCACTTTTCATAAATTGAATGCATCTTCCCTAATAAAATATTACAATTGTCCTGATCACACACTTTATTTAAAAAAAAACAATTGTACTTACAAATCAACAATTCTATTTTGTTGCAGGAATTCCAATCTTGCAAATGTATGCTAATAAGCTCTAATGTTCAGGTGGATTACTTGAGTAAACCATGACTGATATTACTGACTGAATCAATAACTCTATTTATAGTCATTCTAGCAGCTGGCAAACCTAAAAATACACAGTTCAGATGTGCTCCAGATTGTGTGTTTGTGTGTGATGTAATGTTTGGAGGTGTTGTGTGTTTGTAGCGTTGTGTCTGCTGAGTAACACGGGCCTGTCGGGTCCAGCTGTAAGATCTCTGACTCAGGAGGATGTGGAGCAGACGCTCCTGATTGTGTGCCTTGAGGAAACACCACCCGCGTCAGATCAGTCCTGAGCATTGTCTAAGTCAACAATCAAAAGGGAGAAGCCTGGAGATGACTTGGGATTTATTGGCCTCTCTAGGGAGCAACTTGACCAAATTCCTACAAAGTATTACAAGACTGCAAGTTGATGAAAGATTTTATTTGGAAGACGTACATCATTGTGATTAATGAATCACAGTTGTTGATATAAAATTAATTTTATTGCCCTATAATTAAATAAAAACCTGTAACTGGCATATAATCCACAGTAATTCATTCAGACAGATATAATTAAGAATTGTTATTAATACATATTAATATTTGTAACTTTAATTTCAGTAACTATTATTACTATTCTATATTTTGCAGTTATTGATGTGAATTACTACTAAAAATATAAAAACTATTTTTCATTTCAATAATATATATATATATATATATATATATATATATATATATATATATATATATATATATATATATATATATATATATATATATATACATACATATATATATATATATATATATATATATATATATATATATATATATATATATATATATATATATATATACATATATATATATATGTATATATATATATATATATATATATATATATATGTGTATATATATATATATATATATATATATATATATATATATATATATATATATATATATACATATATATATATATATATATATATATATATATATATATATATATATATATATATATATATATACACAGTACAGACCAAAAGTTTGGAAACATTACTATTTTTAATGTTTTTAAGAAGTTTCTTCTGCTCATCAAGCCTGCATTTATTTGATCAAAAATACAGAAAAAACAGTAATATTGTGAGATATTATTACAACTTAAAATAATAGTTTTCTATTTGAATACACTTAAAAAAAATGTATTCCTGTGATGCAAAGCTGAATTTTCAGCATCACTACTCCAGCTTCTGTGTCACATGTAACATCAGTCACATGATCATTTAGAAATCATTCTAATATTCTGATTTATTATGAGTGTTGGAAACAGTTCTGCTGTCTAATATATTTGATCAATAAAAGATTAAAAAGTAGTGCATTTATTCAACAACAAAAAAAATTCTAATAATATATATTCTAATAATATATTTTCTTTACTATCACTTTTGATCAACTTAACACATCCTTGCGGAATAAAAGTATTGCTTTTATTTAAAAAAAGAAAGAAAAAATATTACTGACCCCAAATTACTTACCAGTAGTGTATATTGTTATTACAAAATATTTATATTTTAAAAACATAGCTTCTTTTTTTTTCTTTTTTGGTTTTTTACTTTTTAATCATCAAAGTATCCTACAAAAGTATCACATGTTCTGAAAAAATATTAAGCAGCAGAACTGTTTCCAACTTTGATAATGAATCATCATATTAGAATGATTTCTAAAGGATCATGTGATAATGATCCTAAAAATTCAGCTTTGCATCACAGAAATAAATTATAATTTAAAGTATAATAATTTTAAAAACAGTTATTTTAAATTGTAATAATATATCACAATATAAAAAAAAAAGTGAATTTTTGATCAAATAAATGCAGGCTTGATGAGCAGAAGAAACTTCTTTCAAAAACATAGAAATAGTAATGTTTCCAAACGTTTGGTCTGTACTGTATATATATATATATATATATATATATATATATATATATATATATATATATATATATATATATATATATATTAACTGTTCATATTAAAAAATCATGGTTAAACTTTCAGTTAAATATATTGTAAAATATCTCAAATATAGTATAACATACAGTCTACAGAGTCTTGAGTTTTCACATAAATGCAAAAGTCTAAATGAAATGGTTTTCTTCCCAAATTCATCACAACCAATTTGTCTCAATATTACAGTGCTTTACTTTCCCTTTACTTTCCGTAGAAAAATTAAATCATTCTTTTACATTTAAATTTTACGAGAAAAAATAAAACTGTATGAATTTTCCATCTGTGCAAGTGTTGCTTGTAGCGTACAGTCATATGTTAAATGGAAATTGCATTGTGAGTCACTGCACAAGTTTTGGGAGTGTTTCAACAGCCCCGAGACAGGAATGATATCTGGAGGAAGGTGATGATAATAGTAACATTATAGTGCACTTCGGGGACTTTTGAACACTCAGAATGAATGAGCCAAGCATTTCATTCTTCTTCAGCTCTGTTTTTTCCATCTGAGTCACTTTTTTCATCTCTCTCTTCTCGTCTGCGGGGGTCATTTCTGATCTTGCATCACTTGGCAAGCATCCGCTTTGGATGATTTTTCCTTAATATGGGAAAACGCTTTACACAACACCTGATTCACTTGAAGAAGTTCTTTGCGCAATTAGTTCGAATTAAATCTACAGAATTGTGTAATCAATAATGTATTCCATGTGTATAGTCAGCAATGAGCGCTTGAATGGTAAATGACTGAATTTGTTGCCTGAAAGCGTTTCTGGGATGTGAGATTTCATCCGTTATGGGGCGGATAAGAGACCAGACACACTTACAGACAGATAACATTAACCTGCACTCCACTAGTCTCTGATACGGACGAGTTATCTGCTCTGGATTAGTTCAGAGGTCTGGTGAACTGCAGAGGTTTAGTGCAGCTCGCTGACAAAACTACAGACAGACTTCAGACTGATGTTAAGATGCTGAGCACACTATCGAAAAAAAGTTACTGGTACTAGTATGTATACTTCAGGCACTCATATGTACACATTGTGCATTAGTATATACTTTCAAGGTACTAATCTGCACTCTTTAAGGTTAAAATTACAAAGAAAAATAAGAAATAAGAAAACAAAGCTGTATATTTTTCAAAAAGTACAACACCAGTGAAAGCTTATGAACCTTTGCACCTTTTCAAAATAGGGTGTCATGTCAAAAACTTGTTTTTCAAATTGTAATTTATCTTTTTAAACAAGAAAGTAGCCATATTCAAGATTTGGGGGACATTTTTTTTACTGCATAGTTCACTCAGAACACTCTATCAACCACCAACAGCAACCAAAACCTAGTTCATCAACCTCACATAATCTGGTTAAAGAAGAATTTATTAGAAATACTTGCGTTTACATTGAGACCTCTGATTTTGGCAAATCTAAGATGAGTTTAAGACTTTGCCGGGATGTTTTCTGAAACTAAAGGTGACAAATGTCAGATCACACTTATCCGAGAATTTGGCAAAGGACTCAATTTAAAATCTTTGGTGTCCCTGAGAATATTTCCATCAGTTATGATTCTCCATTCCTCTGGTATGGAAGTAGATCAGTTTGTGTATGAATGTATTAATGTATTAATGAATTTCTTATCTCCATTACATCCCAATCTAAGGAGGGGTTTGTTAGAGGGATCCACATCGGCCAGATGACATGAATCAAGACTTCAATGAAAAGCTAAATTGGCTTGTTTTGGCTCTAAAAAAAAAAAATACTCAAATTCTTCCTGTTTAATCATTCTGCAGTTGAGCTGAGCATCATGAAAGCTCAGCGGGACTGTAGCACATCACCACAGACGGACAGATGGGAGAGTTACGGTGTCTCACGAGGACGCTGAACATCAAAGTCTCGCGCCACGAACCTGTGCCGCTCTCATCTGATAACAGGCCCTCTGTGTCTTTCTCTTAATCTCTTACACTGATGCTCTTCAATCTCTTTTATGATGTCTGGCCACGGCTGGAATCCAGACCTGATAATCCTGACCGAACCCTAGGAATGTGTGTGCAGAGAAAAAAAGAAACAGGCATGGATGGACACAAGTTGAGCTTAACAAGTGCTTAGCTCCAATTCTGCATCCTGTTTGTTAGCTTCATTCAAGTTCAGGAGGACAAATTCAGATTGGCGCACAACCCTGATACCATGGTATTCAAATAGCACCGTGAACTACTTCAAAGAATAACATGATATGGTTATGTCCAAAAATAATAGCATCATACTTCTTTGTAAAATCTGACAGACAGGTGTGTATAATAACCGGTTGATTGCAACTGTCCATTGCAACCACTTGCAAGTGCAACATGAGTGCTTGGATAGTTAAAAGCAGCATTTAACCATCCACCATCAAAACACACACACACTTATCTGCGCCTGCCAAGGGCTGCAACTCGTCTGCAGTAATGCGCCTCTCATGTTGGAGAGCAAAAGCTGACCTTGTCCTCTTTGCTGTGGGTCTGTGGGTTTTGGGAACAGGAACTCCCAGTACAGACAGAGAGTCTGCGAGCCCCAGCGCCCGCTCCACAGAGGAACACTTTGTTCACCGCCACCAAGGAAAACTTAAGACAACAAAAACACACACATTCTGGAAAAATGAAAACTTGAGAAGGGACCCCTCAACCTTTTCTTTTCCTCCTTCTCTTTTTCTGAAATCATCTGCTTGGCATTCAATGATAAATACTATCTCCCTCGCCTCCAAAGAGTAACTCAACGATGAATGATATCCACTTGGTGTTGAGATCAGAAAGCATTGGTTAGGCAAATCAAAACACTAAGACTTTCTATGGCTTGTCACAGTAACTCATAAGTGGTGCATGTCCTGTTGACAAGAGGGGGTGTACAGAATAAAACGTCTGTTTGCAATATGCCATAATGCATCTGATTATAGTTTATTTGGAGTTTGACTGCTTTGGTTACATTATAGCAGAGGCATATGGAGTGATGACTGAATGTACAACTGTAATTATAACAGTCGCAGATGCTGGGTAGGTGTTAGCAAAGCATGAGAAAGCGTCATGGTATAGGGGTTACACAGCATCTGTGTGCAACACACTGAGCAAGTTAAAATCCAAATGAGATACAATTTCACAATTCCTCTTTCTCTATTAATTTCTAGTAAAAATGCTTTAGCAAAAGTTTGTGACATTCATATCTTTGGTAACTGAGTAATCTATTAATTTTAAGGACATTTCTGCTAATTTTAAAATATGCAAACAAGGAAACTTCAAAATACAGGTATAATCTGTAAAAATAAAACAATACAGAAAAATCCTTATTATACAAATGTAGATTTTATTATATTTTTTAAACATTATTGAATTAAGTCTACAGTTACTATATATATATATATATATATATATATATATATATATATATATATATATACATATATATATATATATATATATATATATACATATATATATATATATATATATATATATATATATATACATATATATATATATATATATATATATATATATATATATATATATATATATATATATATATATATAATTAAAATTATAAAATTATAAACTATTTATTTATATATTCATATTTATACATACTTATAAAATAAACTTACATTTAATTTAATTCTTTTATAAATTATCAATCATATTATTAATTTTAATATAATATTTTATTTTGTTCATTACTATTAACCATTATTATTTATTAATATGAAAAAAAAATATTTAAGATTTATTACAATTGTAAATATTTAAATAAATTACAAATTGAAATATACATATTTTTAAAATACATATTTATAAATTTTATGTATATTTATTTGTACATCTTTAAATATTCATTCACATACAAATAAATGTATATTTTATATGTATTTTATAAATTATTAAATTAAAAGTTATATAAAATGATGTGAGTTTATCAATATATTCATCACAAATATACTGTATTCATTTATGAATTAGAAATACAAAATAACTCAATGTTTTTACATCTTCAAAAGGCAACATTTGTCACAATGCTGCTATGCATTTGCTAAAGGTGTTTGAATGGTTTCATAGCAACCACAATGGAAAACAAAAAACAAAAACAACCACAAGCACATAGTAATTACTTTACTAAAGTTACTTTATCGTCTGTCAGCAGTTGTGGCCTAATGGTTCGCGAGTCAGACTTGTAACCCAAAGGTTATGGGTTCGAGTTTCAGTACCTACAGAGATTGTAGGTGGGTGGAGTGAATGTACAGCGCTCTCTTCTGACCTCAATACCTCGACTGAGGTGACTACACTCCAGGTGTTTGTTCACTATTTACTCCTCTGTGTGTGTGTGTGTGTGTGTGTGTGTGTGTGTGTGTGCACTTTGATGACTTAAATGCAGAGCCCAAATTCCAAGAATGGCACACCATACAAAACTCAACTCACAATAATTAAACAATTAAAATGAAAAGAAGCATAACATGTTCACCTCATACACCCTTTTACCATTAAAGGGTGGAGTGAAGGAGGTAAGAGAAAGCGAGAAGGGCAGATTTTCATCACCCCAGGCTACAGTTATCAACCTCCACCCAGTTCGACTCTGACTCAAGCACTGCGCTCAGGCTAAAGCAATGCATGCTTTGTTTTCCTCTAAAAAATCAGTGCTTTTGACTCCGTCATGAAGCAACATCCTTCCTGGTTCATGACAGTCCATTCGTCAGTGTTTGTTTCAGATCAAACTCAAGGAACTTTGGCAATCGGTTGCGTACGGTCGTGGTGGAGCAGGTTATCTGTTCGTAGCATGCTGCCACGTGCCCTGCTGCACCTGATAGTCTTAACGCAGCATTCCTCACCTGAGAGACAGAAAGAACGGACAGGTTTGAACACGAGGGCCCAGACACTCATACACTTGTTCGGTGGCTGCAGGTGTAGCTCAGATCACATGTAATACTGCAGCTCCAGGCTTGTATAGGTGAGCCGCATCAACTATGCGACTGGGTTTTAAGGAGGAGGTGAGGGTAATTTGATGTTTGGAGCCACAAAACGTGGGACGAAGAGTCCCAGACTGTTTATCTGAAAGAATGAAGCTTTTCGCTCTCTTTGTGAAGTTGATCGCTTTGTGGATTTTCCCTCAAGCACGGTTCAAGACACATGAACGCATTGAAGTCCGGTCGCGTATGTAACGGCACACCGACTTCCAGTCGCTCCAAAAATGAAAATATACAAACCAAAGTACTTCTCTGTCTGTTGCATATTTGAGATGGAGGCCTCACGGTAACTGTCAAAGACAAGCACCGTGTGATGTTGGATAATACTGCAGTGTTTTACTGAATGGAAAGATTATGTTAAAGTGCTCTGTGATCGACTGTGATTACTACTAGCTCTAACTGCCAAACAGCATTTTAGACTCCATGTCAAATTAAACTAGGGTTATTAATGGGGAATCACCATGTGACGGATGTAGTGCAGGAGTAGCAGCTAACACTTTACTTTTAGGGACCGGTTCTCACTATTAACTATTTGTTTATTAGTCAGCATATTACTAACGTATTAGCTGTTTATTGGTACTTATAAAGCACATATTACTGCCTTATTCTGCACGACCATATTTTAGATCTTTATATCCTGCCACATATCTAAATTTAACAACTACCTTACTAACTATCAACACGCAGCAAACTAAAAGGCAAAAGTCATTAACAGTTAGATATAGAGAGAATTGGTCCTCAAGTTAAAGTGTGACCAAGCAGATTAAAAATGTATAGATAAAGAGATTTAGATAAACCTGTCGAGATAAGTATTTTTAGCTCAAAATAAAAAGAAAAAAATATGAAATTATATAGACCACAAATAAGAATGTATAAGATGAATCAGAATGTAATATTCTTTGAACTGTGACATCACTTTCATGATAATGGAGCCATTTCTACCCAAATTCGTATTGCTTTTAACTTTTTCTGTAATTCTCATTACTCTCAATTTAAGGTATATAATTACAGTATTTAATTACAGTAATTTTGGATACTGTTACAGTGAAAATAAAATTAATCGTTTTTAACTTTGGATTTAAATGTATATTTTTAAATCTGTGTTGTTATTGTTAAATACTGTTAAAAGAAAATCTGAAATTGTAACTGAATTTTTTTGTGATTGAAAGAATTAAATTAAATATAAACATCAGGTGATAAAAAAACAAAACTTAAAAAACTCAAGCAAATGAATATTTGAACTGTTTCCATGGCAACTTGAAATACTCAGATTTAAACTTAAGTTGAAATTCTAAAAATAAATAGTCAATATTAAAAAAAATAAAGCTAATTCAAAATATGATTAAATACAATTAAAGTATATAATTAACACTAAAATAACACTGTGAAAAAGAACTATTTACATTTAATCTGTTTATTTGTATTTATATCAGAATTAAATCTATATTTACATCTTTATTGCAAAATATTACTATTGTTTTTTTTTCATTATAATAATAACAAAAATGTCAAAATGTCATGAATATAATGTGATCATACATTAAAAATAAAAATACTCTTTTCTTTATTTCTTTCCTTTTGATTTTGTGGTAAAATATGAGCTTAATATGTTGCTAACAGGTTTTGTGAGAGTCACCTGTGTTACAGCAGCCATACTGCAGTGTTGTCCAGAGCTTGTGGACAGTGAGACACTTCAGACGAAATTCCTCTTAGCTTCACATACCTGTATCCACCACATTCACATCCAAGAATGAACCCACAACTTCATTTTAGAAGCACACAGATGGTTTTACATCACAAAAATCGATTGTCAAAAAGGTCAACACAGGTTAAAGCAGTCTGGTTTTAATGAGAAGAGATTGCTGATGGTGACATGTTGAGGCCTGTGTGTGTGTGTGTGTGTGTGTGTGTGTGTGCGTGGCCTGTGGCAGGTGCACAGAAGAGGCAGATAAAGGGATTTCAAACCTGCTGAAATCTGTGAGGGCAAGTCCACACACACACACACACACACACACACACACAACCTCTTATACACACAAATACCTAAGCCAATGTTTTATCTCAAGTTAAATAGGAAAAAGTCATTAGGACTTCATGAATAGAGTGTTATTGTTTCTCAGCTGTCTGCAATTCTCAATGGTCAATTGCATCCACATTATAACAATATTTACAACTTTATTATCTGTAGTCCTGAACTGGTTCTTTCGGACAGTTTGTTTCAAGGATCTGGTTCAGTTCACTAGTTTGTTTACATAACCACGCAATGATGTAATGTAAATGCAATTATATTATGACAGCACCCAATAAAGATGTGAAATGCAGATGTTTTACATGTCTAATGCATAGAAAGAGAATAAACATGTCTTCATCAGCTCACCTTTTTACATAAACAATGAGAAAACTTAAAACTTTCATTTCGGCCCTTCATTCAAGTGAATTGGCATGCTCATAAGTAAAAAAAAAATTAAATTAAATTAAATAAATTAATGCTTAAGAATCGCATCAAAGCAAAGTTTTATGACAAATTATGTTTGATGGAATGAAGGCTGTGTGTGCGCGCTGACACAAATCCCTAAACCTCACAGCTATGTAAATAAGCAAGTCTTGTCGTGTCCAGACAGACCCCTGTAATTACACCTTCATCAGAATCACCTGTATGAAGGACTATCAGTGCCTTCATCACAAGAGGGCTGCGTTCAGAAGAAAAACACAGTGTGGAAATAAAGCGGGAGCCTCACCAGTCGCCAGTTTACACAGACACATTATATATACAGCACGACAGAAATACAGACCTTTGCACAAGCTATATGTAAGATTCATTCAAATATCAGCGGGGTTCTTTAAAGTTGCTCAATCGGTTGATATTTGGCAATGAATTTCAGATTTCCCCGCAAACCTCTTGGTGTCAAGACAAATGAGACATGGTCTATCACCTGGTCTTTTAAAAACAGAAACATGCTGAAAGAAATGGACATCAGACAGTGAATCCTGAGGACATGTCCCTGCACAGGAAAGCTGTCACCTGGAAACATCTTGTGCAAACAAAAGAAGGTATAGCTTAAAGAAAGGAAACTTAAAAAAAAAAAAAAAAAAACTTTTCTGATAGAATCAGTGGAAGGGTCTTACTGAGACCTTAAAACCTAATCAAAAACACAGTAAAATCAGTAATAATAATTATTATTATATTATAAAATTTAACTGAACTGAAAAAAAAAAACTTAATTTTCAGCATCATTACTCCATTGGTTTGCTGCTCAAGAAACATTTGTTATTATCAATGTTGAAAATGGATGTGTTGCT
This sequence comes from Carassius gibelio, assembly GCF_023724105.1. Classification (NCBI taxonomy): domain Eukaryota; kingdom Metazoa; phylum Chordata; class Actinopteri; order Cypriniformes; family Cyprinidae; genus Carassius; species Carassius gibelio. The sequence continues at coordinate 3,449,066 of NC_068394.1, read as the reverse complement.
TAATATTTTTGAGGAAAACCTGATGCACTACAAAAGCAAGAAATGAATACTTTTAATCAGTAGATACATGCATAATATAATTAATATTATTATATAAAAAGATTAGCAGCAATGCAAGGTCTATTTATTCATAACACCTTCTGAGAAGAGCAGTTAGTGAATACGTGTAATAAAATAAAAAAACACAAGTAAACAGTGTTTTATTTAAATGAGGCTTACAGTAAGTAAATATCTGACTGCATGTTGTTCCCTTTCTTTAAATGAATTCACCATTCACTAATGTTTAATCACCTCCCACCAGTAAAAATAAGGAAACTCACATTCACATTATTGCAAGGCCATACTGATCATCATTTACTCCCTTCAGTGTCAATGATGGTTACAGACCCTTTTAAAAATAATTAACTATACAGTTATGATGCATGACCATAAACTACTTCCCAAAATAATGGCAGAAATAAATAATTGTTTAAGAATGGCATCAAGAATCAAAAGCTTAAAGAATGTGTTCACATAAAATTGATTCAGTCACTCAGTCTAATTGTAAAATGAAAATCTGGAAATGAAACGGAAGTGACACTAGTCATAGTCTTAACTGACCGGTAACTGACCGGTAACTTAACCGGTTCTGGTTTGGTCAGTTCAGTGTGAGTGATAGAGGAGACTATACTTATCTCTCCAGCATCAGCAGATCACCTGGAGCCATCAGAGAAAATGTCACTCGTTGGGAGTGAAAGAGGTGACTTGATTTGTGCAGAATCACTTAAGTCCTTTAACCTGAAAACTAGGGATCGTGGGGATAATCCAACTCCACAGCGAACTGAGATACAAACACCAGACACGGCCTCCAACAAAACTCCTGCTGCTTTTACTGTACAACATACATCATTAAAATGACTTCACGAGTGTAATGCATAACGCTGTATAAACATGGATTTATGTACGGTATATGCAGAAAATGGACATGTTGCATGAGTATTTCAATTATGCATGCTCACATTCTTGTAATTTTACAGCGAAAAATGAAATGACCTAAGAGCACCTCAGTAAACTGTAAAAAGAAAAGGATAAAAAAAAAAAATAAATTATGTGTAGATTATCATAAATCACCCCCCCCCCCCAACAATGTTTTTAAATAACATAACTATAATTAGAATATAAAATAAAAGGTTGCTATCCATCTCTCTACATATAAGACTGATCTTACTGCACTAAGTTGACTTTGTAAAAAAACATATGTGCAGAATATCATACAAAAAATAAAATAAAAGTAATAAAATAAATAAAATTAAAAACTAATATAAATATATAAAAAGCTGCTCAGTCTTAGTCTGCATATATACACATGCATATATATATGTTTGTGTGTGTGTGTGTGTGTGTGAATGCACTGTTAACTGAAAAAAGTTACAAATAAATAAAACGAAAAAGAAAACATTAAAAACACCATAAAATAATAAATACATAATTCATTAATTAATTAACTAATTATATTTTTTTAATACAAATTTAAGTATGATCTCTCTCTCTCTTGACAGATATAGATATATATTATTTTGGAGTTGTTCTCACTGGAAAGTTTAGCTGTAGGTTGACCACACTTGGATTTAAATAAACTTGATGTACATTGATAAGTGTATTTTCTGGATCTCTGGCTTTCTCTCTTTTGACACTGTAGTGACGGCAGCAGAAAACACTTCCTGTGCTCTGACCTCAGCACCTCCAATCCCTGAGGCTGTGACCTCACATCCACGGCACACACACACACACACACACACACTCAATATGAGTCTAATGCATGCTGACATGACTGTGCACTACCCACTGCAGACTTACTCCAGCCCTGATAAAGAGAGCGAAACTAAGTTTTCATGAAATATTCACAATTCCTCTAAGCCTCACAGTGTTCCTGTCACTCAGGCAATCTAAAAAAAATTTTACTTAGAAATTGCTAGTACATTTCATAAGTACAAAGAAATGGCACATTGAACACACTGAATTAAACATTAAATATTGAAGTAGAAAAACTGAAATAGTATGTAAAATGTACTCTAATAATGTAATAATTTCAATTGATCACAGGAATTAATGCCATGCAAAACCTTGTGCAACCACCATTTTCAAAACCTTCGTATTATTAAAGGGGGGGTGAAATGCTATTTCATGCATACTGAGTTTTTTACACTGTTAAAGAGTTGGATTCCCATGTAAACATGGACAAAGTTTCAAAAATTAAGTTGTACGTTTGAAGGAGTATTTTTGTTCCCAAAATACTCCTTCCGGTTTGTCACAAGTTTTGGAAAGTTTTTTTCAAGTATGGGTCTGTGTGACGTTAGATGGAGCGGAATTTCCTTATATGGGTCCTAAGGGCACTTCTGCCGGAAGAGCGCACACTCCCCTATAGCAGAGCACTGAGGGGCTGAGCACAGACAATCCCTGATCAGAGCGAGAGCGTCGCGAAATGTCACAAAAGAAGTGTGTTTTTGTTTGCCAGGGCAAGACAACCCTGCACAGATTACCAAAAGAGAAACAGCATTAAGGGACCAGTGGATGGAGTTTATTTTTACAGAGCATCAACTGAGTTGTGCAAGTGTTTGTGTTTGTTCTCTGCATTTCGAAGATGCTTGTTTTACAAACAAGGCCCAGTTTGACGACGGATTTGCGTATCGTTTATTTCTTAAGGATGATGCAATCCCAACGAAAAAGGGTCACGATCGTGTGTTGAAACCGCAGGCGGTGAGTAAAACTGCTCAAAATATCTCTGCCTCCTTGTTAGTGCGTCCCCTCCCATGCCGGAGACCCGGGTTCGAGCCCCGCTCGGAGCGAGTCGTTGCTGCTGCTGCTCTCGTTCAGTTTCAGCCTCTGGATCTGATTCTGGATCATAAATAAACGGCTGAATCTGACTGTAAGCCATGGTTTGTTTTGGATGATGGTTTTTCCCTAATGGTAATGTCACAGCTTCCACACGCTCTCAACGCAAAAGCCTATTCGCGCTCGTGATTCTTTAGCTCCGCCCACACGTCACGCCTCCAGCCGGTCGTGTTTTTCCAGGAAAAATCGGTACAGACTATCTTTCTCTTATGAATATAATAAAACTAAAGACTTTTTGGAGTTATGAAGGATGCAGTACTACTCTATAGGTACTCAAGATTAACAGGATATTGAGTGAAAACGAGCATTTCACCCCCCCTTTAAGGTATTATTTACTTTTAAATTATACAGTAATTGTATTTATTTATTTATTTTCATTTTGGATCTTTATATACAATGTATAAACTTTAGAAACTGAAAACCAAAAATCTGTATATTAGAGTGATTTCTAAAGGATCATGAAGACTGGAGCACTGATGCTGAAAGTACAGAACTAATGTACATTTTACAATATAGTATACAGTTATGTTAAATTGTAATAATATTTCACAATATTACTGTTTTTGCTGTATAAATGCAGCCATAGTGAGTATAAGAGACGTCTTTCAAAAACATCAAAAAATCTTGATTCTTCCAGACTTGTAACTATGTACATTTTGTGCTGCACAAAAACTAACAGCCTTCTTGTTTGAAACAACTTGGGTGAACTGTTCCTTTAATGCAAACCAAAACCCCAGTGCTATATGGGAACAGAAGTCTCTTATATCCCCCTAAAACCTGTCTTAAGTCCCTCTCCTACGCAGTAATAATAAGATCAGGTGAATTGTTGAGTAAGCGCGTGAATAATAGTGCCAGCAGAATTTCCCATTGAAAGAGAGCATGATGCCACAAGCGTGCAATGAATCACTGCTCTACAGTAATGCTCCGGCGTCTCTTCTGAAGGATCTGAGCACAGGGTGTGTATCAAACTTTCTTTAATGGAGTCATAACATGTATGGCCAAAACTGAAACCACAAAAGCTTTGTTTATCCGATTCATCCTCCATATAGGAGACACAGGAATTATGGCTTAAGGTTTAACTTGCGGTGGCAGGAAATGCTTGTTTACTGTTTTCTAACATTTCAAATCTGCTAAATATATGCTGACACGCTCCGTTTTAAAACCAAGGGAGCAGCATTGAGGCATACTTGAGGCAACAGTATCGACCACACTTTCACATTATTTTTGCTCATTATTGATAACAATAATTAACATGCACAAAAATACATAGCATATACAGCTATTGTGTAAAATAGTCAATTTAAAATAAAATTTAGTTATTTTTTACCTTAGGTTGCAATATGTTTACTTAATCTTTTAATCTGATTAATTAACATTTGATAAATTTTTCCACAGAAGTTTCAGTGTTATTTTATTATCACCCTATTATAGTTTTTGTTAATATGTCTAATTGAATTTCTTTTTAGCAGTAGTTGTTTTTGTTTTTATTATTTAGGTCTATATAGTTTTTATTTTTATTTTTTACTTTATTTACTTTCGATACTTAAACTAAACATAAATGAGAAATGTATAAATGAGAAATACATTTTTATTTCATTTAAAGTAATGATTTTTTATGCTTTTATGTTATCTGGAAAATAGTTAATGTTAATAGAAATTTTATTTTTGTTTTTCATTTGCCTGCAATGTAAAACCTTTTTTTTTTATTATTGGAGTGCATTTCTGAAATTTACTTGCTATTTCTGTAAAAAATGTTCAACACCAAATTAATTTCAGTGAATGATTTTCTTTTTTACACTTAAAAAGTGCTAATAAATATGTAGTAAATAATAGAAATAGAAAGTAAAACCTTGACTAAAATAGTAGAATAATCTTAACTAGACAAAAAAGTTTGTTAAGACAAACTCTAGGTTGGCTTGAGAAAGCCTATAGCTTGAAAGTTTTAAGCAGTTGTTGCCTGACTAGAAAGTTTGAAAAAGTTTGAAAAGTTTTAAGTTTGATGGCAAGTTACAAGCATGTGTTGCTAGCATGTTTGGCAGGTGACTAGCATGTCACTAGCATGATTACTAAGTTGCTAGCATGTTGCTAACATGTTCCTAGCATTATTAGCATGTTCCGAGCATGATTAGCAAGTGGCTAGCATGTCGCTAACATGATTACCAAGTTACAAGCATGTTACAAGCATGATTAGCAAGTGACTAGCATGTCGCTAGCATGTTTCAAGCATGATTAGCATGCTACTAGCATGTTCTTAGCATGATTAGCAAGTGACTAGCATATCGCTAGCATGTTTCAAGCATGATTAGCAGGTTACTAGCATGATCCTAGCATGATTAACTTGTTGCTAGCATGCGCTTAATAATAAATCTTAATAAAATAACAATCAAAGTGTGTAATGTAATTCACACTTCTGATTTTACGTGAATATGTACTTTTACAAATAGTTGCATTAAATAGTCTGGTTTGCACTGATTTAAAGTATTAGTTTTAAACTAAATAACATTTCAAATTTAGATGCATGTGTTTTTCTGCATCCATATAGCATCATACAGATGACAAACAAACAGACTTCTGCCGTGTCTAACACAAATGTATAAATCAATTAAGATCTTTATGAGTTTAAAGGGCATTCATTCTCCTGCTAACACCTGAATAAAATATATTGCATGTTTCAATCAAATGTGGAAGAACACATGACATTTCATCTATTGTATTTTGTGTCAATAGGTCAAGCTAAACACACCGTAGGCTTTTCCTTACCATTGTTCCCACAAATGAGGCATTTTACCTTGAGGGACTGTCCTTGTCAGTCACAATTATCTTTAGGAACCTTTACCTTTAAGCTGTACAAACTGCCAGAGAGCCCTGGGTGTGAAACCCTGCTGACTAAGACATTATCAGCATCAGTCTGTGAGAAGAAGCCATCATGAGTCTGACAGATAAACATTGTGAACTAATCACGTATCAATAGAAATTGTAAAAGCACAGGTGTAGCAATCTTTAGACCAAAATTAATCAAGACCCCCAACTCTTCAAAACAATTAAAAGCCCTTTTATGAAAGGACTTGGTAAAGCCTTTTATAAAGAGTACAGAGGCCCCACAAGATTATCAGTGTTGTAAAAAATTATTATTATATATTTTTTTGAGAATAGTCATAATTTAAGTCAAAAATTAAAGTCAAAATTATGAGAATAAAGTCATGTCATTATGAGGTCAAATTCATAATATATTTCTCACACATTTTTGATCATAAACACAATCTACTGTGAAAGAAAAATGACATCATAAACTAAGGGAAGGAAAGAAAATATACCGTTTTCTGCATTTTCTCTCTCATTGAAACCCTTTATAAAAATATCAAAGCTTTGGTCTCATTATTTTAAATTAATTAAAAAAAAATACTAATAGATTTAAATATACACACACACACACACACACGCACACACACACATACACACACATATATATATATATATATGTAGTAGTTAATGAAGTATGAAGTAGTTAAGTATTTAATGTAAAACTAAAATACTTTTTGTTTCATTTTGAACACTACACCTATTGCATCATAATTTAAAAATATTTCTTTGTTATTATAATATTTATTTATAATGCTATAATGTATATATGTGTATGTATGTATGTATGGGTACGCACAATAAGTGCAGTTAACAGTTAATGTTTCACAAGTGTCAAAATAGTTTTTGTTTTAGTTTGAACACTACATCTATTGCTTCATAATTTAAAGAGCATTGTGAAATACTTTGCTTGAAAAGTGTGCTGTAGTCAAATAAATGCCACTTGGTTCACTGTTTTGTTATCTGATGAGGAGACAGTCATGCATTTTCAAATGTGTTTTAATAGTGAGAATTGGTCCCTATACTAAAGAGTTCCCTGAGTAATAATTAGCAACAGTTAGAAATGCTGCAGCTACATATTAAAGCCACACCCTTGCAGCAAATCTGGGGTGTTGAAAGGCGATTGGCTGCAGCCCAAGTGTCTCTTTAAACTATCTGCCATGTGTTTCTCTCACACCTCAGCGTTAGACCTCATCTCTAATGACAGAGCAAGGCGAGGCCAGGATAAGAGTCAGGACACACACACACAAGCCCCTGCATTCTTCAGTGCAGAGCACCATGCCCACCGCAAGTTAAAACACGCTCATCAGAGTCATATCTGTCTCTTCTGGCCAAAAAACACTCCTATACGGCTGGGACACAGCGAATATGCTGTTCAGGCCTGCAGGCTACAAAACACTTCTCTGTTCCAGGCAGGGATTCATGACACATGAAGACATGCACCTGTTAGATAGCTGAGAGTGTGTGTGTGTGTGTGTGTTTATGTGTGTGTTTGAGAGAAGGAGTGAATGAATGAGAGGGTGATAGGAAGGAGAATGTCAAACAGTGTGTGCATGCATGTCAAGGCCGTCGTCTAACACTGATAAAAAGCCACTTATTTACTTTGTAAAAAAATTATTATCATACGTGTGACCAAAAACTTACTGTTTTGTTTATTTCTTGACTATAAGAAGATATTAAAGAACCTATATCCAAACCTTATCAGCTACAATCAGGAAATTAGAATATATCAGTGTTGTTATCGTTTATTAAAACTAAAATTAAAACCGGCTTGAAAAAGTAGATAATGTTATATAATATAAGATCATATTAGATTAGAACCTAAAGAAGTAGAAAAAATAAATTAAAAAATAAATTAAAATATAAAATTAAAAACTTTGCCAAGTAACTGAAATAAAGTAAGTTGGGTTTTAAGTATTAAAATAACTAAAAGTAAAACGAAATGAAATAAAATGAATAAAAGTTAAATAGAAACCGATTTTTTTAAATCTGAAAAAATGACAAAAGCATTATTATACAATATTAATATATGTAAAATATACAATATACAATAAATTACAAAAATAAAAAAGTTAATTCAAAATATGAATAAGTACAATGTTAGTAAATTAATAATACTAAAATAACACATTTTTATTATATTTATTAGTGATAACATTTAATTATAATAATGATATTCTTAAATATTATTCATTAATTTTCTGTATAAATATAAATATCACATTTATAAATGTAATTATAAAAAATATAAATTGTATGCATATTTTTTAAAATAATAATAATATAAAATGTAATAATAATATAAAAATGATAATGTTTACATATTTTTTTTCATTTCGTTATGAAATGTCTTATTTATAGTTGATACTGAATATTAAGCTAGAACTTTATTTTTTATTTTTTTATGACATCGTGTTCACCTAAATGGTTATTCACATTAAATGTGTCTATGCTCTCTGTACTGTAACTATGGGTCGACTGCTGACGCAGATAATTCAGTCGTCCTCGGCTCATAGCATTACAGACAGGAGATAACACCTGTCCAGCAATACAAACCACCTGCTCTTTCAAGCGCTCCAGAAGCGCTCCCTTACACAACACAGGACCTGAGAAAGATGTAAAAGAGTGCAGAGACAGAGCGCTGGAGAGCGGGAAACACCCAGCTAATCACCTTACACCTGAATGTAAGGAGCCGTGTGCATTCCTCAGCTCCGTGAGATGTTCCTCGTAGCCTCAGGTAGAGATTCTATCTGTGAGCATCTACTGAGAAATGACTGAGCCGATTCCAGCCAAGTGAAATCACTGTGGTTTGCTTATCTTCACAAAAACATTCCTGCTCTTAATATCTAAGCGACATCTGAAACCAACGATTTTGATAGACTTTGGCAGCTGCACATTTTGTTAAAATATATTACCGAAGAGGTCAGTTCAGCTAACAATTGCTTTAGTTGTAAGATTTGTTACAGCCAAATTTAAGACTTTACATAAATGCATGAAAGTTTGAAATGATGTTGTATTTAAAACTCTCTGTGACAGCCAATAAATCTGCTTATTAAATACAGATCTCTGGTTATAAAACAAGAACATAATGTTTATATTTCCTAACCAGCTGAATTTGTTATGACACTGTTATGCTTACAATGTCAAACATTTCAAATCAGATTCACACCTGTATATGTATGTGTGTGTGTGTGTGTGTGTGTTTCTGGCTGTGAACTGGAGAATGCATGTGTTAAATTGTGTGATCTGTGTGTGTGTGTGTGATGTGCACAGGTGTGTGAGATGCTGTGTCTTGTTGCCACCAACTGGTGTAGTGATGTGGTGCACCTGTGAGAGAATAAACCATATATATATATATATATATATATATATATATATATATATATATATATATATATATATATATATATATATATATATATATATATATATATATATATATATATATATATTAGTAGATAGAAAAGTAGTTAGATAAATGTTCAGCTTTAAGAATATAATATGTACAATATACATATATGTTCAAATATAAAAAAAAATATAATATATGATATAACATAAACATAAAATTCTAATCTGAATATATATTAAGTGTTTTAAATTAAAATGAAAAACCAAACCTTAAATCTAGGCAGTAATGAAAGTGATGCTCCTACATCATCTAGGGCACAGTGGGACAGGACTGATAAATGGAGCCGCTCGGAGAGGACACGGTGTCTCATAAAGACGAGAGGAAGAGAGAAATCTACGATCAATAGCTTTCCAGACAATAGTACGACCTGACATCATTTGAGTTTTAGTGGAAGACTCCAAATGACATTCCATCAGGGCTGCTGGGAGGAAGCAGGAACGGACACGGCCGTCACACTTCCTCTGCCATTTCACACACACATTAACCTCCGGCGCAGGATTCGGCCTATCACCACTGAAACACACACACACAAACACACACACATGCCGGACCGACACTTGCTCTAAAACACACTTCACTATTTCACACAATGAAGAAAATGGAACACGATCATCAGGATTTTAGATTTTCTTGTTTCCTATTTTTCCTGAAGTCAGACTCAGAATCCTATCACAGTGATCCTGGCTCCTTAATCACATGTATTTAGACAATGGGTGAATATTTAAAGTATAACCTTTTTTTTTTTTTTTTTTTTAGTTTTTGTTGTTTTTAACAAATATTTTTTGGAAAACTAAATAGAAAAGCCATAAGATAAACTAAACCATAATCTAACCTTGAATGCAAAAGGCCTTTGAAAAACCAGGGGGGTGGAGCTATAGCTCTTAGATATCATTTGTTTATTAAATTATAAAGATATTTTATCAATTAACAGGGTATTTATTTTATCATTATATTTTTAGGTATTTTATATACAACACATTGAAATACAATTTTTCAACTATAATAAATATATAGATATGTGAAACTGAAGACTGGAGTAATGATGCTGAAAATTCAGCTTTGCATTACAGGAATAAATTACATTTTTAACAATATTAACATAGAAGACTTCACATTATTTTAGTTTTTACTGTATTTTTGATCAAATGAAGCCTTTGGGAGAACAAAAGAGACTTCTTTAAAAGAAATGACTTCAAATTTTAGCACAGCATTGTTTGTAAGCTTTTTAATCGAAGAAACAGACTGTTTGAACAACTTGACAGAAGTGAATCAAACTTATGGAACCACTGACAATGATTTGCAGTGACAATGCACCACAAAGAGACACATTTCTAATGAGAGCAGCTGATTTCTGGCAACATCAGCATTGAATTAGCAAAGAAAAACCTTATGCAAATGAGTCCAGAGACTGTGCACCATGACTCCAGCAACAGAATCATTGTCAGTGCTCATCTCAGACCATTATGCTTGTTGCATTTAAATAAGAGACATTGCATTGGGATCTAATTGTGTTTTACATGCAAGTTGCAAGGCAAGGAGGGATTGCAAATCCAGTGTAATCACGCAGAGTTTAGGAAACTTAATGGTCTAATAAAAGACACATTGAAATCTCTGCAAATGCATTTGAGAATACCCCGCCCCAGTCTGATCCTAAACCCTATTTTTAAAAAGTTATATTTCTTTGCCCTATTTTGGGCCGAATGCTTTTTCTTTTTTCTTTTCACAAGCCATTACGAGATGGTAGATTCCCACACAAGTGAAAGATGCGGCCCACGGGAGCAGTTCGCCAGGAAGACTGATGGGGTTTTCTGAATGGTGTGTCTGTGCACTTCCTGTTTGGCATGATATCAGAAAGTGGGAAGTTACTGAGTCTGCAATCGAGCCTGCCAATACTGGAACAATCCAGCTGTGAGAGCGTACGAGACTGAGAGAGATACACATCTTGAGATACACAGCGGCCTTAGAAACATTCGAACACTTAAAGTAATAGTTCACCCAAAAAGGAACATTTGATCAAAATAAACTTAACCTCAGACCATCCAAGATATAGATGCGTTTGTTTCCTCATCAGAACAGATTTGGAGAAATGTAGCATTACATCAGTTGCTCACCAATGGATGCTCTGCAGTGAATGGGTGCCGTCAGAATGAGAGTCCAAACAACTGATAAAAACATCACAATAATCCACACGACTCCAGTCCATCATTAGGATGTTTTTAACTTCAATCCGTTGCTTAATGTAGAATGTTTCTTTCAAACATGCAGCTTTTTGCGAAACGAGATGCTCACTGATGGACTGGACTGGTGTGGATTACTTGTAGATTATTGTGATGTTTTTATCAGCTGTTTGAACTCTCATTCTGACGGCACCCATTCACTGCAGAGGATCCATTGGTGATAAAGAGATCAATTGCTAAATTTCTCAAAATATGTTCCTATGAAGAAAAAATCGAATCTTGGATAGCCTCAGGGTGAGTACATTTTCAGTTCCAAATGTTTATTTTTGGGTGAACTATTCCTTTATGTCACGCTTAAAAATTCCAAAATTTAATTAAATGCAAAATATCACACTTTTTAACATTTGTTCTTATTGACTTAAAGCAGCTGGTCATTTGGTGATTTTTAGTGGATGCATAAAGTCAGTTCTCCAAACTATTAACATGTTGCACTAACATTTAACAAAGTGCATTTCTCTTTATTTGAAAAGTATATATTGTGTTTCATATTTTGAAAGGTCCATTATATTGTGCATAAGTATATAAATGCCACTTGGTTTGACATTTGTTATATAATTCAAAAACACTCGCAAATAGTTTGCAAATACTTTTTAGGCCAATTTATGTCCTGTTAGAATAAATTCCTTCTCTATTTAATACTGAACATAATTAGATATAAGATGGCATTTGTATACATGTACATTTCTGGCTTTGTGTAAGTCTGTGATTTCTTTAACAAGGCACTAATGTCCCCCCGCAGTCAGTGAGATGTATTCTCGGCTCCATTCGCAGCAATCGGTCGCTCTGTCTTGCTCTAATTGTTTCCAGATTTGTGTGGGAGGTCAAGCCCCACAGTGCGCGGCCCTGCCAAGTTTATAAACACAGCAACGTTTCCAGATGGCCAGCGGCTCCAGCCTGGCTAGCAGGTTGATTGGGTCTAGAATAATAGCAGGTGGAGAGCAGACAATGAATTCCTTGACACTTCAGACCTTTTGCTTACACACTCACCAGCAGTTTTTAGAAGTCATTTTAGAAATAACCATTAGAAGGCTCCGGGCTTCTCAGCATGCCTTTTTTTGTGCATGGAGATTTCCTTTAACGACTCGAGTTACTTCATAGATTGCGAATGCATCAATACATTATTCATGTATTATTAACCACTACAAATTTCATAGCTGGTGTGCATTATTAAAAACGAGCATTCATCAAATTCAAACTTAGCAAAGAGTTCTCAAGTTCTCAAAACGATGTTTCATTAGGCTTTTTATATTGGCGTATTGGATTTCATGTCCTTAAAGCATGGACAATAGAATAAAAAGTTGTTGACACATAAAAAAAGAACAGAACAGAAAAGTATATTTTTTGTTCACACTGGAACCTTTATTTTTAAATGTGCACTTCTGCTGGAGGAAGATTATCACGGAAGAAAATTAAACCTTCATTACCAGATTCAAGCCTGCAGGCAATTAAAGTTGCCAATTTCCCCACCACTTTTTTCCATTCCATGCTTTTTGGGTGTCTGTAAAATGCTTTAAAACATCTAGCGTACAATTTCGCAACTCTAGATCAGGTCGAGTCATTTTTATTTGTACAGCGTGTATAAAAAAACATATTGTTTCAAAAAAAAATTTATTTAATGTCTTCAAGCCCCAAAGGAGACTCAAAAAATAGATTTTGACATCTAAAATGTCACGTTTAATTCATGCTGCCATTTCTGGGCGTTTCCTCAGAAATGCACCTGGCAGCTTGAGTGACCTGTGAGCAAAAAACCCTTATTATCTTAATCTTTACATAGGGTTCTATAGGGGTTTCTCTACATAGATACATGCACAAGTTGTTTTATTTAAACTATATTAGCATGAAAAATATATGTAACAAATTGCACAGTAAGCAATAAATAAATAAATTACAAAAATAACATATCTTGGATAAAACTCAATGCATTAATGGGTTAAAGAAGTGCAACTTTTTAAAAAGCTACATAAACTACAATATGCATATGCATGCATTTGCTTTGCCTGATCAATAAACAGCTTTCTCAAATCACTATAAAAGAACTAATCAAAATGAATCAGCAAAAACAAAAATTTAATTAAAATAATATTAATTAAATAATTAGTACGACTTCAGTCATGTCAATGTAAAACAGTGTCACAATTTAATTCATGCAGTTTACATAATTACTAAATGTATGTAGGCCTGTATGTGTGTGTGTGTGTGTGTGTGTGTGTGTGTGTGTGTGCGTGTGTGTTTATATATGATGGATGGATGGATGGATAGACAGTTGGGTGGCTGGAAAGAAAGAAGAAATAAGGCTGAATGTGTCTGAAAGTGTGATCTAACATCTTTTTTAAAGTAATGATTCATTGCTAAGCTCATATATTTCATAAGGTATCGTATGGCATGAGAGTCACATCATAACATTGTGCTGCCACCAGTTCATCCAGTCATGACAGAGGCTTTTTACTTTTATGTCACGCACGTCTATGGACGCCTGACGCAGCTGAAGGAACACGCTTTAGACTTTGAAAAATTAGATTTTTTTTATCAAGGGAAGCAGATTGCAGACGAGCGGTATCCTTCCACACGGAGCCGTTTCCACAAACCCAGTCAGGAACGAGGGAATGGAAATGGAAAGAGAGGTTTGGGGAGCTCCTTTCATCAACTGTGGTTTGCTACACTTGTTTTAGCCAAAGCGCCCCCCTTACTTCCACCTTAAATCTCCTTCTCTCCCTCACCCTCTCTCTCTCTCCCGCTCTAGTAGACTCCAGATGTGCCGTGGCTCCAGTGAGGCTGACATATACAGTAAATCAGCATCTGAGGGCTCGTCAATCTGTGGGGCACTGATCGAGCGCCCCCCGCCCCCTCGCCGCCGATGCAGGAAGTTTGGATGATGGAGATCCCGAGAGGGTTTGTGGACGTTGCTGACGATCAAGAACTAAAAGCCAAGGAACATTTTCAGAAAGGGAGAACTGTGCACCACAAAGCAGCAGAAATCACTCACAAAATTTGCGCAATTTGCGTATTTGCGCAAGTCATCGTGGTATTTGTGTTAGCGCAAGCATTCATTAAATGTGCTGATTATTCTTACAAGAAAATACTATAGTGGCAGCATGGTATAAACAGGCATTCCACGAGGCTTAAATTACAGATTATTATTATAAATGCACTATTACATGTTATACAAAAATGTCAGACACTTATGGAACCATGTACTACAGGGCTTTTCCTTTTTTTATCATTACAAAAAAGTACTGTGTCAGTACTTGCATATTTACACCATGGTAAAGACATTTGCGTACCATAGCACTTCAAAACGTAATAACATCTGGGCATGTACCATGGTATCTATTCAAATTACCAATGTAGTAACATGGTACTTTCTAGAATTTTGATATATTTATTTGTAATATGTTCTTTGGTGCCACCATTGTGCATTCATATTTTAATCAGTACCATGGTATGTATATACAAAGTACCATGACATAATCATTTGTTATAATGTTAACACATTCATAAGGAACTAAGAAACATGGATTATTACACATGCAGTGCTGTAATCTGCACACTTATGAATGTTTGCACTAGAAAACACCACACATGCATTAACATACCATGGTCATGAATATGGCAATCATTCAGTACACTGCACTAAACCTCATCACAGTACAACTTCTGTAAGGATGCTTTCATGAATATTCATATTTATTTAAAACAATATTTACACCTTACTTATGCACAGAAAAATACTTAAAGTGTGACCAGTCAGTTCTTAGGACTTTCAACACCCACTTCCAGATGTAAATCGTTCATCAGTGCATGAAAATGTAGCGTTCGCATCATTCATTTGGTAGCCTGACGCTTGTGCAGATCCAAATTGTGTTAACTCCTCCACTCCAGACGAAACGAGGCGAACCTCAGGGACAGATCAGGGTGAAAGAGTGACAGACAGAAAAAAAACAAATGTTCTCTTTCAAACAAGACAATAAACAGAGGGAATGAGAGCGCTCGGGTGTTTCAACACATCTATAAACACACTAGAGACTTCGAATTGACCAAGAACTGGGCAATGCGTCAATGGCGGGGAGAGCGGGAAAGGTTGAGAAAGAATTGTGCTGATGTTAGATAAACTTTTCAAGGAGAAGGCTAACCTGGACCTTACTCGTGCGGCCAGTGACGTCCGCAGAGCAGTGGACGCTCAGAACCTGTCGAATTCAAAAGCATGTCAGATGTAATTACGGGAGTTGAGTCAGAGTTGCAGAATTAGGATTCTGTGTGTGTGCGATGGCGCAAGTGTGTGAGACAGTTTGCGTGCGTCTGGCTCTGTGATAAGAGCACTTACTCGGATTGACTCAAAGCCTGGGAAAATGAGTGGGCTGGAATGTATGAAGAAACAGCATCTGTGTGCACACACATACACACACCGGCACATATACACAGTCTACTTAGTCTACTGTACATGCAAAGTCTCTCTCTGAATATTCATGCATGGAAATTCATGTTTTCGTACCCATGACTGTGCTATAAATGAATACAGCAGTGGTGCGTGTGGACCGCCGCAGCTCAAACCCCGTCCTCAGAGCGTGGTTGGAGAACAGTGTCGCCAACTTCCTGTGGGATCCCTGTTCTCCATCGTACATATTTGGGGCTGTGTGAGTATTTGAGCAACCGACCCCGGCGTCAGCAAGCTGATTATTTTCACTGACCCGAGTCTGTCTCCTGCGGGGGCTCTGACAGCCTGTGTGAGTGAGAGTGAGAAAGACAGATGGTGTGAGCGGAGACATGAGAGAAAGACAGAAAAGGATACAGATCCAGGAAATGCAAAGGTGGAAGGAATGGAAAGGAAAAGTGAATGGTAAGAAGAGCAAAGGGAAGACAGAAATGGTTAAAAATTAATAGGATAATGTAAAAATAAAATAAAAAGGAAGACAGAAAAGGATGGACATTGAGATAAAAAATTGTCGATGTGAATGAAAAGGTAAAAAAAGAAAGGGATGGAAAGGAAAAGAAAAGAGAACAAAGAAAGGAGGAAATAGACAAGAAGAAAAGATTAAAAATATATATTTTATTATTATAGAACAAGAAATAATAAATTTTATTATGTGCTCAGAAAGTGTCTAAATGAAATAAAAGGTATGGGGCATGAAAGAAAAAAGAAAAGGAACAGAGAAAGGAAGTGGAAGTGAAAATTAAAATGAAAAAGAAAGACAAGGTGGCGGTAAAACAAGGAAGAACATATAACCAGAACACATTCCTTTTCATGTAAAGTAAGTTAAAGAGACTCAAAAAACGGCAAAACTGTGAGTGTAAGAGTGTAGAAAAGGGTTTTTCTTTCGGGAGAGGGGTCTGAAAGCGCAAGCCGCCGATGTGGCTCCAGTACGGCGGGCGACTCGGGCAGGTTGATGAATGTCTCGGGCTCAAGCATCGTTGCCACCCAGAGCTCGTGAGGGCCAGCCACAATGGCTTACAGTCTCCTGGACCAAACCACCAGCCTTCCCCCTGCTCCCAAACCATCCCATACACACACAGCCCTCCTCCCCTCTCCCTCCAAACCACAAACACCCACCGTGTGTCTATCCTGAGACGCTCAGGAGCATATCTCAACACCCCGGGCCTCGTAACTCACACAAACACACTGATTCTTCCTGTTCTTTCCCCTCTATATATGACACACACACATTCAGCCACACCACACATCTCACACACTGTTCGGAGAGGAATGTTCTTCAGCAGTGTGTGTGTGGTTGCACCATGTGATGGAGTGTTTGGTAAATCCTGGAAAAGTGTGTCTGAAGCAGCAGTGATGCCTGAAGCTATGTCCTTTAAGCTGCATTTGATGATTTTCATGAATAAATCAGCTCAGCTTTGCTATATGCCAGCAGTGAATGAAGCAGGTGTACTACATGATCGATTTCTCGATGCTAGCAACCCGATCAAAGCATCAGGAACTGAGAGAGAGATAAAGAGCAGATATCAGCACTAAACAAACTCTTCCACTGCCAGATCTACTTCCTACAGGCACGGCTGATACATTAAGATCATGCACTCTGAGAAACAAAGGTTCCTAAATGATGGCATAGAATAACTATTTTTGGTCCCCCAAAGAACCTTTCAGTGATCACCTTTTTTTTCTTTCTTAAATTGAATACATTTTAATAACCTTAAGAACCTTTTCCTATCTTTTGTGGAATGGAAAAGTTTCATGGATGTTAAAGGTTCTTTATGGAAAAAATGCTGGCAAAAAGAACGTTTATTTTTTAGAGTGATGTATGGTTCTATGAAAAAATGTTGCACCAAAAAGTTCTGGCAATGGTTCCATGAAGAACCTTTAACCTTCATGGAATATTTTCAATGCACAAAACATTCAATGTTCTTTACACTAAGAAATGAAAATGGTTCTTCCACACTTTTACATTTTTGGAATCAATAAAGGTTCAAAGGTTTTGCAGTTTTGGCTCCCCAAAGAACTTTTAGGTTCAACTAAAAAAAAAATAATAATAATGAAAAAAACTTTCGTTTAATGGAGTGGTTTCATGGATGTTCAAAGAACCATAGATGCCAATAAAGAACTTTTATTTTTAAGAGTGGACAAAAAGTTGTTTAGATTATTAAAACGTTCTTTGGGAAACCAAAAATTGTTCTTCTATGACATTCGCTGAGAAAACCCCCTTTAGGAACTTGAATGTGGATGTAACAAATCATATTCTGTGTTAAAGTAGTTAGAGGTGATCAAATTCAATGCTGGTCAAATTCAACAGTCTAATAGAGCATTTCCAGGATTTAAGGATGCACGGGTTTTAATTGCAGTTTGCAAGGTTTTGGCCATCAAATCTATGAAATATAATCATTTGAGTTAGTAGAAAGTTACATTCAACCATTCTTAGTAGGACAGATGAAACTTCTGACCACAAAGTCTACTGACAGTATTGGATAGCAATAGGAGAGAAAAAATACTTTCTTTGTCTTTAGTTCTGGATTTTCTTCATATATTGAACAACATCTTTACAGATTATTATTGTGACAGTAATAAACTCTGTGGTGTTATTTTGATCTATTTTCTTTACTCATCTAGTAGATGTATCAGCTCACAATGTTGATTTGTTACTGCCGTCCTGACCAACAGTCCCTAACAATAAACTATTAAGCATGAATAATAGCAATTACCTCCAGCTAAGGATCCAGTTATGCTCCATTAAGATGCTTATAAAACCAGACTGAATGGCTTGAGGCAAAAAAAAAAAAAAGCAGCACCGTCATAAACCCGACTCCCTGTTGCTCGTACAAATTGTACACCTCTGCCGGTTATTATCCCTTGGCCATGATAATCATGAGACAATCACAATTTTTTACTTCCATATGTGATCCTAAGTGATAAATAATACAAGTCATGCATAAAGCCATTGATGGAAATGAACGTGCATGACTGTTTTTGGTACTATTACAAATGCATTGTGGCGATACAGTGATGGAATCAGATCCGTACTTTGATATTATGCTACAAGATCATTATCATATTCATAATTCATTGTACTCCAATAATCTCAAAATGAATGGTAATATTTTTATATAACATTGGTATCAAGACTAGTCCATCTGGTGCTTATTTTGGCCAAGAACTGTCTTCTAATACAGAAAGGGTGTGACTAACTGACATTTGGAGAAATCAATCAAAAAATGTTTTCTTTTGTTTTATGTACTCTTTTGGAGGGGTTATCTGACAACAACTGAACTGCAAACATTATTGAACAAATCTCATAAAAATATTGGTTGCAATTTATTTTACAGTATGTGTACTTACAGTGTACCTAACTAAGAAAGTTTAAAAAAAAAAAGGTAAAAACAAGGGTTAGGATTAGAGGTAGGTTCAAGGTTAGTAATTAGTTATTACATAGTTATTGTAATCACTATAATAAGTACATAGTATGTACATGAGGAACAGGACTGTAATATAAAGTGCTACCAAAATATATTTTGCTTTACAGCAAACACGCACTATAGACAAAGCCAACATATTAGTAAGAAACATATGGAAAGAAATTATGAATACTTAAAGATTTTATGCATAATGTTTTATCAAGGTATTCATAATGCACATTCATTGTAATGCAATATATCTTTTCATACATAATTGCAACCAAAGTTAGAATGCATTATAGAGAAAGGCTTTAAGTAAAGTCTTACCAAAATGATGGATAAACATAACAAAATATAATAAATAATAAAATCATGAATAAATAAAATAAAACCTAATATGATATAAATAAAAGTAAATGAATAATTATAAAGTATAAAATAAATAAATATAAAATAAATAAAAACTACAATCACAAATAAATAAATGAATAAACTTTGTGATCAATCCAAAAGTAAAACCTACTGATTGTTTCAGTTTCAGTGAATATCGAGTTTACAGTGCATGCTGTGTGTGAACTCTGAATATTGAAATATTTGATGTCACTAACCTGGACAACTTTAGCAAATCCAGCTATTAAACTTCATCTTAGTATCTGTAAAAATAAATAAATCATCATTTCCACCTCTCAGACCTAAAATCAGTGTAGCACCACTTCAGCCAGCTGTTGGTATTTTTGTGCATGATATCAAAAACACTGTATGAGCACAGAACATTATATAATATAATATATATAATATATAGACCTAATGCTTTTTTCTTTTTCCGATTAGCTCACAAAGAAGCATTCTGTATCTGTCACGCATGAGTATTCGCACAGACCCATTTCCGGAGTTACTGTGGGGGGTAAATGTCTTTACGCAGGGCCTGATAGTGACTCCGAATCATCTGACAACACAGAGCAGTCGTTCAAAGGCGGCTTTGATGGTAAAGCTGCACTCTCTCTTGTTCTCTCCCCCCTCCGAGCACATCTCCTCTGCCCTTTCTGTGACTTCTCCTCACCCCTTCACCCCCGGCACACACACATTCCACACTGCATGCTGTGAAAAGCAGGCCTGTTGTGTGGCACAGCCCTGGCGGCAGACTCTGTCACGTTTACAAGCCGCTCCGCCGGCCCCCACTGTGAGCCCGTCTCCAAGCCCCTGCTCCCAAATGACCTATAAAACACTTGCCTCTCACACCAACCTGACCTTAACAGCTCACCATGAGCCCTCTAATTGTGCCATTGAGAGCTAAATGTGCTCTTTTGTGATGGTCGGCCATTAGATCATGACGACTAATTGGCTGCCTGTATCTCTTTCCACTGCGCTGGATGTGAAATGGTAAAAATTGAATTTACTGCACCAATGTTTTGCACAGTGTCTGGGGTGTATGTGGACGTCGGTGTAAGTGCATTTTTGTTTAATGGATTGCAGATATGTAACGTGACGTATTTAGTATGCAGTGCTGGTGTTGGCTGAGTATACCTTAGAATACAAAAAGTAAGAGATTGCATTGTTGAAATACACCTTTTAATTAGCTACAGTTGCCTATTATATTGGCTATATATATTATTATATAGGCTATGCTATATACACACACACACACACACACACACACAAACACAGTACAGTAACATGCACTTCATGTTAAAGTTAGGCCAAGAGTAATCCACAAAAGTAATCAAATGTAGTCCAATGATATTACCAAAAATGTGTAATGTAATGGATTACGTTACAAACTACAATTTTTGTCCTGTAATTCAAAATCTGTGATGGATTACAATTTGCATGAGCTAAATGCATGAAAATAAGTGTAAATATAACCAAAATGATTTGTAGTTTCGGTGTCCATAAATAAAAATAGAAACATGTTTTTTTTAAGAATTGGGCTTGCACCAGCTGTAAACCAGCATTCTCAGGGGTCAAAGGTTAAATGCTTAGAGCTCACAGAAATTCCAATAGGTGATCTTCTTAACCCATGATTTACAGCACAACAAGACACTTTACACATTCACTAAATAAGAAACAAAATACAACAAAATAAGATCATCTGCTAACTAACAGGAACAGCGTATCTGTACCACAATAAAAAAAGAGTACGGTAAATTTTATATAAAAGAGTTAATTATAGGTATAAATTGTATAGATAAATAAAGTTCCAAATTGTAAACAGACAAGAATAAGTGTAAGAAATAATCTTTGAGAGTCACTTCATTAGACTACAATCTAAAGGCACAATACCTTCTTCTTATCACATCTTGTACATTTTTAAAACAAGTACTTTAGTTGTTGTGAAACTAAAACAGTCAAATTGGAATCACGATCCTTCTAAGAAACAGTCATTAAAACAGCACTGAGAGTTGAAGTAGGAAAGAGGTTACAGCACACGGACCTCTGGATTACAATCACTGGCTGTGTCTTTGCTTCTTAAGATGAGAACTGCAAGAATATCATTCCCAGAACCGAGTGAGAGAACATTGTTTTAAGAAATCCAAATGACTTTTGGAGCACAAAACTGGCAAACAATCCCACTGATGGAGTGACCTGAACAATTTACCAGACTGGGGGTTGGACTCTTGACTTGAACCAATAATGATCCACAACAACCCAGAACAACCACCTCTAGATTCATAGCGGATTTCTTCTTGGTTAAGCAAAAAAATTAATAATAATAATAATAATTTGCATAGCTAATAGATTACATTGACATTAGGCTACTCTTACACCAGATTTGGTTCACCTTATGCCTATGGGTAACCATATAAAGCTTTAAATGCTTGTTTGTAGGCAAACAGGCATACATACATGTAAGAATAATCTACGAGAAGCACTTTATTAAACTAAAACTAAAGATAAATTACTAAGATCCCTGAAGATTTGTTCAGGTAATATAACAAGGCTGTATGACCTTTATACAAATGCACCAATAGTTAAAGTCATTATAATGTGACTCAGCCACAGTGAGAGCAAAGGGGCACAACGTGACAGAAAAATGAAGTGTATAAGAAGAAGTAATGACCATGCAGGCAAAGCTGAAATCGACCGATTCCTTTTATAGGCATCCAGCTCACAGCGGCTCAGTGTCAGGTCCTCGTTCATAATTACAGCCTGTTTAGATTTTTAGGTGCAACTTCAGCAAGAACTTGTGCCAAAGCTTTGTTTTGAACTGACTTTAAAAACCGAGAGAGGCTTCTGTATTTATAATGTTTCTGCTTTAACTCCAGAGTTTAAAAACTGAAATGGATCATGTTCACAGAGACATATCAATTTATCATTTTCTGTTCAGAATGAGTTATAAAAATGTGCTTTGTCAGTTTATAGCATCCAAATTCACAGACTATGCTAAAAGTAAATATAGATAGATAGATAGATAGATAGATAGATAGATAGATAGATAAATAGATAGATAGAAAGATAGATGGATAGATAGATAGATAGATAGATAGATAGACAGATATAGACATAGATATATATAAATGATAATTATAATTATCTAAAATGTAAATATTTAACATTTTAATTTGTTAAAATAAAAATATGGTAACTATATTACACTATTTTATAAATAACATAAATATTATATATTATATTTATTATGTAAAATAAACCATTTTGCCACTGTCCCACATTAACAAAATATTACTCACAGAAGAAGATATATGTCACAAATATTATTCTAAATTATTACAATATTAATTACTACTAAAACAAGTGAAATATATATCAAATGAATGTATTCAAAATTATATATATATATATATATATATATATATATATATATATATATATATATATATATATATATATATATATATATATATATATATATAAAATATTATTAATTAAATTAATTAAAATGAAAACAAGTTAAACATATTTAAATGATGCATATTGCATAACTGAATATATATGTGCAATAAATCATTTTGGCACTGTCTCACATGGGTGCAATGTGTAATCAGAGTCCTGAAACAAACCCGGCTGAAAAGCACTGTATTCCTACATTACAGTAAATCCTATGAAGTCATAACAGGAGAGAAGTTGTGATGTCAGATTCCTGGATCTTTCACAGATGGAAATCACTGGCTTTCTGAAAGTGTGTCAATAGTTTTAAGGTTCCTGTACAACACCTGTAGTATTCCTTCACATCTGTCAGCACTAGCACGAGTATTATGGTCATATCACATTCAATTATAACCAGATTAACACTCAAACTCCAAGTGATGTATTAAATCTCACCAACTTTTAACTGGTTATTGCAGCTGATGACAATAATAAAGAGACTTTCAAACATCCTGGATGCCCACTTGTCCTAGTAAGCAGCGTTTAGACTGGATGAGAACTATTGTATGAGGATTAATGGAAACCAGATGTTGCGCTTGTGTCCTCACAATGAATGGCTCTATTGGGAAAGCAGGCAGAGTCTCAGGGGACATTCGGCTCAGCCGATTGGTTCACACTGAAACAACAAGGCCAAGGTAAACGCTGATTTGAAGGAAGGTTGTGTGTGTGTATTTTGGGGGGAGAATTTAGTCTTGGACGGCGGAGCCTAAAATAAATCGTTAGGGCTAAAGGAGGAGCTTAGCTCATCCTCTAAGGAAAACAGAAACTTTCGCAAATGACTGACATGGATGATGACTGTGGCGCCAGGCTAGTGCAGACTGCTGCCCACTTTCTGAGGCTTCATGGGAAACGGGGAATATCGGGGGAGCCAAACTGTTTTTGCACTGATGTCACAGAGCGCTGCAGCATAATTTGCCTTTTTCAGCACATTGTTCTCAAACTCACTTTCTACATCCATGTGGTTGAGTTCACTGTTACCGCACTGCGGCGAAAGACCTGCTTTTACTGGCCAGAGCTGCTGCGAGAGCACACAGTATCTGATGATAGAAACGCCACACATCCTGCTCAGCTAAATCAATGCAAAAATAAAGGTATTAGATTAAAAACTTGAAGAAGAAAAAAAAGTACATCAAATTTTTTTTTTTTTCTTTAGATATTTGGAATTTTGAACAGTATATATATTGGCAACATAAATAAAAGGATTGTTAATCGCTTAACTTCTTGTCGACAAATTTATACATTCATATTCTAAACATAAGTGAAAGATGCTTCAATACTGAAAAAAATAAGCTCCTCTACAGTAGTCAACATTTGAAGTGGATCAAAAAAGTTAGTGTACTGTCTTTAAGTATGTATGTATAAATTATGTTTGTATATATGCATGCATAAAAACATTTTAAATAAGTAGAAGGACAAGCTGTATGGAAACACGTTATGCATACTGCATACATCTCAGAAAGACATATAGTTCAATACCATTACTATATCAGCCCAGCGTCACAGCCTAATTGGGTTTGGAGCCACTTGGCTCTCTTTATAAATGAGGTGTGGGGTCGTCCAGACACAGGAAACTGACCCAGACCCAAAATGTGCCCTCAGACATGACTGATGCACTCACTCCTCCTAATCTGACCTCTTGCGAGTTTCTTTCAGTCTTAAAATACAAACAAAATACTGTGCCCACAAATAGAGAATCTAGTCTGGCCATAATTTATAAAGCACACATAAGATATGATATTAGAACAGTTTGTGTGCATAGAGTTTGAGAATATACAGTTGCCACAAACAGTATTTGTATGAACATATCTATTAACATATGAAATATGCAATAAAAAAGGGAGTTTATATCTTACAATTATAAGTTATAGAGTACAAGTCATAGAGTAAAATACAAGCAAAACATGTTATATAAAGGCATAGAAGTTAGTTATAAAACAACATATATTGTTCAAAATGAAAGTATTGAGTTTTTGTGTTGGTCAAGCGTTAGTGGAACATGTTTATAGTACACAGAATAGCTCACCCCAAAATAAAAATCTGCCAAACATGTTCTCACCCTCAGGATCAATCTACATCTGGGATGACCTGAGGGTAAGTACATTTTGGGCAAATGTTCAGCTATTCCTTTAATGTGATGAAATACACCTGTGGTTACTCTGTGAACTTTAGGAGAACTGACGTCACACATGCACTAAATCACCAAAACACCAGCTGACTAAAAGACACAGAGAAAAATGATGAAGAAACGTGAGAAGAAAAGCTCTTTGCAGATGCCATTCATACATTTCAAGTGGTTCGACGGTCAAAGTACTTTTTTCGGGTCATTATAAAAGAGAAACAAAAGAAACATCCAGCATTCAGAGAGTAATTAATCATATTTTCAGCTAATCTTGTTGCATAATTATCCTCTATTCTGACAGTTGGCTTTCTGACTCGGCATTCGCAGCCAATCTGTAATTCAGAAGAGTTACAATTACAGCCCATGATTAGAAAGATGGGACGCTCGGAGCACCTCTTCCTAACAACACGTCCTGTGCCTGTCCGAGCCCAGTGAGCACAAAAGCTGCGGTCTAAATCGAGCCGTGGCTCTCAGAGCAACAATAGCTGGAAAGAAGGAGTGTGACGGAGCTCTTCCTTTGACAGAGGGGCAGACGGCCCTGTTTTGTAAGCATTTCCATCCTGTGAAAGTCCCTCAGAACAGAGAAAGCCCTCCACCTGCCATGAAAGTCAAAGGCGCTCGGGGCCGACCACCTTTCCAGGAAGGGACACTGATATCACTGATCCGGGATCAGGGGCGGAGGGGAACGGACGCACACAGCGCCCTTGCTTTAGGTACAGTCTCGGAGCCCGGGGCCCCTCCTCCTGTTCGACTGGCGCCAGTACTCAATGGGCCCTGCACTTTGATTATTTGTGTTAACAGTTAATTTAGCACCACAGACACATGTGCCAAAGCTGCCTTCACTTCCTCATGCTTCACTAACAAATGTGACTTTTATGAGTTCTTTTGCACAAAACCAGACACCCCCACTACTTCCCCACACACACACACACACACCTCCGGCTTGCTGGCGTCGCTCATAACCCTCTGCCGACCGACAACTGCCTTTCACGCACATACACAAACACACACAGACTTGGTGCTAATCGCTTCCACATCTTATGTGAGGAGTTATTTCTGGCTCCTCTGTTCCCAGTGTTTGCATTATCAAGGATGCATTTCATGTCAGAGCGGAGTTGGGTTAGGAGAGCAAGAAAACTTCTGATGCCTTTAAACCATGTTTGCTTCCATGAAAGAATAAATAAAGAGCAGACGTTTGCTTGGCATACTCGAGTTTAGCATCAGTGTGGCTTTTCATTATCTGGAAAACTGGTTTGATATATAATCATTTTACATTTTCAGAAGAAACAATGATGTGTTGATTTGCAATTACTAAGATCTCATCTCATTGCTTTTTAGTCTCAACTCAAAAGTCCAAAAAGCCAAGTCTCAAACATGGTTGTTATCATCAGCTAACACTAAAACTGTAAAATTGTTCCTGAAATAACACTAAAAATAAAAAAGAAATGATGGATGTAAACTAAAAAAGAAACTATTTCGGCAGTTAACTAAAATTAGTTTAGGTTGAGTTAAAGTAAAAAAATAAAACCACTAAAATAATAACTGCTAATACTAAAAGTGAAATACTAATTGGAAAATAGCTAAATAGTATATATATATATATATATATATATATATATATATATATATATATATACAGTATATAACCTACTATAAATGACAGCACATAACACATAGCATAACAAATTAAATTAAAATGAAAACTAAAAATATAAAAATAAAAGCTAATTCAAAATATTAATAAAGTCTATAATAGTACATAAACAATACTAAAATAACACTGGTCTTGTGACAAAATACTTTTACTTTCAATTTTACCAAAATATTTTTTTCACTTAAAAGTTAAAAGTTAATGCACACACTTAAATATAATAATAATAATAATTACATTTAGAATAAAAAAAGTAAAATAATAAAATATAATTTACAAGTAAATTCATTTTAAAATAAACTGCAAAATGATTCAATACTTAATAGTTAAAAATAATTCATAGTAAATATCACATACTTAAATACTTAATACTGTTGACATTGTGCCTTGACCATTACATCTAAAAACAGTGATCATATTGAAAAATCAGTAAACAGAGCTGAACTATCAACAGACCGGTCACTGGTTCAATTATCAGGAACTGATCAAATATTGCACTTAATTATGTTGCATGCTATTTTTTATCCAAATGTATATGTATATTTAGGTCAGTTTGGATAAAAGTTGTCTGGTGACTGCATAAATTTGAATAAAAATAAGAATAAAATCTATATAAATCTCTCATTCATAAAATATCAGATTATAATCATGCATATAAAATAATTTATTCTTGATGAATGGGGAAGGGGGGTGTATGGGTAACCCATCATAAATTCAGTTGAAATTGTTGCCCATACAATGTATTTGACAAATATTCACCTTATATAAACACATCTTAACGGAATAAATCAGCAAAGCAAGCACGATCTGCATGGACACGTCTGGATGCCGCTGTAGTTGGACACTGACAGTGCTGAGAAAGACCTCACTGGCCGCACACATGAGCTCATGCCAGAGCTATGCTGCGTCTCAAGGCCACAGGAGCCTCTGAAACATCCTGACTCCACTCACGCTCCGTCTCTCGTCTGAGCCACGACTAGCTCCATCCCACCAGAGTCGAGGAACGCCATCCAAAACCTCAGAGGACACACCACTGCGGCCGCTTTTCTACTTCTCAAAACAGAGAAGGCTGACATGCTTTCATTAGTCTTTCGAGAGTAAACAGAGACATGAACCATGAATGAAATCTGATACCGTTAATGATACATCCAGCCAATATGCACCAATAGAAAACATACATTTGATGACTCTTTCCATCATTTGAAGACCCCTTTAGAAAGATTCACCTGTTGTGAATGTTTATGCGACAAAGCTTCCGATCAATTTTTAGGTCCAAAAACATCAAAATGTGAATAAGTGCACAGTATCCTGAACATACATCATTCGTGTTCAAGGGCCTACACATAAACCTGTAGCTCAAGCAGTAACAGGGTTGGGCACTATTCAATATTAACTGACAATTAATCGAACAAGGTTTTTAAAATTCCAATTCCCTTAAAGGCTGAATACACATTTTTGCCCCAGTTTACAGTTTAGACAAATTTAGATAGTTGCTGAAAGTCAGTCAGCCTGCCGATCTTGGGTCGTTGTAGTTGATAGATTTCACAGAAAATAATGTAGGGTATGATGGATTGTTTAACTATAGACTGTAATTCATCCAGTAAGAGGATGTCAAACATATTTGATTTTTAAATCACTTTTAGAACGCAAAGGGTCGCAAATGGAATGCAATTCGAATTTGAATTTAAACAAGTGGAATTCACAAGAAACTGAACTTTAAATAAACGTGTGTAATATTTAACTAGAAAAATTTGAATTCAATTATGGCTTGCCTGAAAGTGTAAATAAGTAAATAAATAAGGTTTCACAGGCCGAAAGGATAAACAACAAATAGATTAAATGTACAAAAAACTTTCAATGCATTGACCAAGCTGAAAAACATTATTTTTAAGAATGCCACTGCCTGTTGAATTTCTTTCAACTGTAATTCAGTGAAATCCAAAAGGTCACACTTCTGAATGTGTGAATGGATAAAATATATATCTTGTTTTGAATGAGACTTGTTTGGGCTTTACAAGCAAACAACACAATGAGACCTAAGTTAAGAAGGTTCTAGCTTCTTAAAGGAAGTGAAATGCATTCAGTGAAGCGCTAATGCTCAAGCCATGCAAAGGGATATTGTCTGTATCGTGGCTTCACAGGTTGGCAGGTTCATGTCCCTTATTCTCCCTGCCTCCTCTTTCCTTCCCGGTATTGTCCTACATCCTGTGGACTGCTTCTGCAGCCTGTGCCACAACAGCACCAACAGGGACCAACTGTCTTTCCAGCCAGTCTGTCACCACAACATTTGTCCCCTAGCCCGACCTCTGCAGGTTTAAGTCTGTCCCACTGAAGCCCGTGAAGAACTGCCGGCTATCCCATTCTGCTCTCCGATGCGCTTGATTGGGAACCTCTTGGAACACAACAATCAGGTGTAACATTTAAGTTGAATTTAATACAATAACTAGATGAATTGATGTTTCAAGTATTCATTTTGCTAAAATATTGTTAGATGCCAATTATAATGGAGCACAAGACGCCAGTTTTCTCATTCTACTGTCATGATGCAGCAAGAGCTTGAAGGGAATCTTACTGTGCTATTTAGTTCAAAAGGTCACCTGTAAATAAATAATTCTGGGTAACACTCTTTTTTATATAGTGTACTTGTTAGACGTCACGTGTACTTACTAAAATAATAACCATTGATTGTGCATAAATCCATGCAACAAACCCTCATTCTAACTTTAACCGTACAGTAAGTAGTTAATTAGTATTAGTTAAATTACTTAAGTTACATGTAATTGCTTAATTACACATAATCACTCAAAAAATAATAATAAATAAAATAAAATAATATATATATATATTTAAATCTATACACTGAAAGAAATTGATTTAGAAATTGCTAGTAAATAAAAATAAAAAAAAATACAGAAATGAAAACTAATTTCAAATTAAATGTGAAATTTCTATTAAGAAAGACTAAAATAGATTTACTTGTAACAGGTACCTGGTTTTCTTAAAAAATAGGGTTTCTTGTTTATTATATGCAACTTTGAAGAATCATTTCTGACAGTGTGCAATTAAATGTTGTTTGGTTCCCCAGTGTTCTTCAGAATATCTACTTTTGTGTTCCACGAACACCAATTTTAATTTTTGAGTGAACTATCCCTTTAAAAGTTAGTTAAGATATTTAGTTAGTTAATAAACAACTTAATTGCACAATCACATTCATCAAAACGTCATTTGCTTGTGTGTGTGAGTGTGTGTCATACAGGTTTCTGAACGACATACTGTAATGGCAAGATTAAATGATGACAGAGAAAGTACATTCAGGCCATGCAGACTACACAGTTATCCTGATGATTTTTATGACTAGCGACAGCACATTTCTGCAGTCTTGCTTTTGACAAAAGCACAGCCCAATGTCATTTGATGGCTCGGTCTTGCTTTGAGCTTTATCAAAAGCATTTCGAATTGCCTTGACGTGCCGGTCCATTTGTCTGTCACGCCTCACAAAAGACAAACTGCCGATATCGACACCAAAAAATGTTTCATATACTAATAGCGAACATTAACAAGAGATTTACTGACTCTCTTTGCTTTAAAAGGCCCTGTGTGTAAAATAAGGTCAAACTAACTGTAAGTAGCCGGGTCTGATTCGACATACACAGCTCCAGGAAATATATGGCAGCAGATTTGAGGTTTCGAAAGAGACGTTAACAGCAATTCCACTGGCGACAAGTGCTATTACTGATGGCACCAGCGCAGGAGACGGATTACAGCCCGCAGGGCCAGTGAGAGTGACGCTCTGCGGCCGTACATCTGGGATTGTGTTTAAGTCTCCAAGAAGCCAAAACTCTTTTAATTTAAGAGCAATTAAGTGGATCAGAGCCCCTTTCCCACCCCGTCCCACTTTCCTTGTTTCCCCTTCTCTGCCTCACTCCGTTTTCACCCTTGTTTTATTAGCTATTTCCTCTCTTCCAGCAGCAGCGTGAACGCTCACTTTTCCCTAAAAAAAAAAAGAGCACACTTTCTAATGCTTGCATTGCATAAACACACACAGACAACACACAGTAAGACCACCGGGACGAGGAGGGGCTGAGGCCGGCCCCCCAGCAGAACTGAAGTCTGGGGGCCGAAGCGCTCTGAGCCGGGCTGTGTTGCTCCATTTATGGGCGGTAATTAAAAACATCCCGCGGTAATTTAATAGCGCTCACAAGCCAGAGACACAAAGTCTGCTGGCTTTGCCCTCTGAATAAATAACTTGGAATGGGATCCGTACACAGCTTATTTGTTCTTCTCCTTTCTCCCCAGCATGAATATATATTTTCTTTGCCTTGTTGCCTTTCCTTACAAAGAGAATCTACAGGACCAAAAACTTTAGGGTAACATAATAACTTCATGATAACTTCATTAATTCACCATGCAGTATTAACAGACCAGTTAATTCATATTCAAATATAAAGGTCAAGAAAGTTTGAATTGTACAAATGCATATAAAAAGAAATATTTAATTTAGTATACATTTGCTATAAAACACACATAATGCATATATATATACATCTACACACATATATTTAACAAAAACATAGTATATAGCATAAGTATAACATATATATTTGCATCGCTCTATCTCCATTTATTTAAGAAATACATGCTCTCTCTATATATATTTATACATATACACATATGCATGTGTGTGTATAAGTATGAATACATAATACATATATATATATATATATATATATATATATATATATATATATATATATATATATATATATATATATATAATAAAAAGTAAATACAAGTGGCACTACACATACCAGAAGTGTATATTGTAGATTATATTATAATATAACAATGCTATTATAAAGCATTGTTCTGTCCCAAACTATCCAACCACATTATTTAATATTATGTTAATCCATCAATTTCCACAACGCTAGCAACCAGACTGCACTGCTTTATTGTTCTTATATAAGCATCACGCCTGCAGCTTCACTGATTACATTGTGACGTCACAGTCTTGATGTTACGGTTTACTTTGCAGCTCAGCAGAGCATTGAGTAAACACACATCAGACGGTCTCCAGCAGATATTTACAATTGCATCTCATCGGTCAGGAGTGAGAGCAGGCGACAGGAGGAGATGAGAAAAACCACACATGATTTCAATCTGCCAGAGGTTCCAACACTCACAAAAGAGCAGTCATGCATATTAGCAAGACTGAGCAAACATTTGATACTGTACAAATGCGCTTGCTGTCGAATATGACACTTGACAACCCTTTATAATGACTTTCATTAAGCACTATAATGCTAAAAATATATGTAGTTCATGCATGCAAAAGTTCATATAATCAAATGTCAGTTGTCTGTCTAATCAATTATATTAGAAAAGTATGCATACATATACATTACATAACGAAAAAAATTAATAAATGATAGTTTAAGATTTATAATTTTGCTTTAAGATATACTGTATATGAAAAAAAGGGAATATGAAAATTTCTAATTTGAATGTGCTTTTTCAACTTTTTGAAATGCAATAATGTAATGCAACAGTTATAATGCAATGCTGGCTTAAAAGACTGCTTGCACCAATGAAAATGAATTATTCAGGCACATGACTTCTTGGTCACACTTGTCATACAAGCTTATTTAATGACAGAGCAATTCAGTTAACATCTGAAAGACATAAGTTTCTTTCTTTAATAAGGGACTTTTCCTCTCTCAGTGGCGGTTAATTCAGGATGAAAGGTCCCCTTGGACAGAGACAAACCTCTTACAAGTGTTGAGGATAATGCTCCAATTATACACAGCCCGAGACACAAAGACACCATAACATGGCCAAGAGCGACTGCTCTGGCTTCTGCTCTGTCGTCGGCTTTCCGTTTGGCAAGGTCAATAAAGCATGACTTTTTTGGAAACATAAAAATAATGCATAGCTCCGGCATGCAAAGTCATGGCAGTGCGCTCTAGTGATCACAGAAGACAACTGCATGCACAGAAGCTGCTTGTGAATTAGAAGCAGATGAAGGAAACTCATGGCTTTGCATATAGCGCCTCCTTGTGACATGCTTAAAAGTCAAAGCGTTTGATCATCTGTGATTCCTGCAGGAGTGATGTGACAGTTTTTCTCAACCTTGGTCCATGCAGGAATACAAATGTGTTTCGCTGATCTTGACAGAGAGAGCAATAAAACTAGATTAAACTAGAAGCATATTCACAAAACACATCATTCACATCTGAAAGAGAATCTAAGCATATTTTATCCTGAGGACATGCTGAACCATCTATAATAGCCTTCATTAGACATTCCTCATCAACCACCACAGTGCACACAGCACTAAAGAAGATATTATGAAGAATGTTGAAAACCAAACAGTTGACGGTAGCCATTGACTTCCATAGAATTATTTTTTTTTCATTCTATGGATGGCTACCAACTGTTTGAGAAAGTCTTCAGAAAGTCTTCCTTTGTGCTCAACAGAAGAAAGAAACTCATACAGGTTTGTAACAACTTAAGGGAGAGTAAAGTATGCCAAAAATTTCATTTTTGGGTGAACTAAGTCACATTTAACCCACTTGTGTTATGTTATGTGTTATGTTTTATTTATTTTTTTACTTATTTGGTATTTTTTCCCCCACCTTGTTACACTTTTGGTGTATTAATACCAAATATTGAAATCATTATTTTTATCAACTTGTTTTTGTTTAATTAACACAGGGTTTTTATTGCTTTTGAACTAAATGATCTGAATGCTTGTCTGTTTCTAAGTGAATATTGACAAAATTATCCATAAATATTGCTTTTTTCACTCAAGAACTGAGGTGCCTATGCTCTTATCAGTGAGGCATGTGATCAATCAGTTCCAAAAAGATTTCCAGCACAGCACAAGTTTAAAAGTGTCTGGGGGGTAAATCTCATTATAATATAGCAAACATATCAAAGCAAGTGACATCTGGGCTCAAATCCTGAAGAAGCTTTTCTCAGAATTCCCCCTTTTGCTGCTAGTCTCAATGTCATCTTTGAGCCAGAATGTGTCTAAATTCATTAAATGTACTCATTTCGAACCGTTTATCAAGTTTAATAACTTCTTCTCATGAAATGTTTTTATTACATTCATCTAATTCAGTGATATTCAGGCATTTTTACTGTGGCTTGAGTGTCCGAATACTTCACGGCTGTGTGATGCGAGGCTTGTGATTTTAGTTAAGAGAAAGAAAGACAGCCTATGTTGTGGCTGAGCTTCTCAGCACACAATAATTTATGTGAAATGTATTTCAAATGTCATCGATTCTACAATTTTTCAGCTAAATCTGTAGAAAATAGCATCTTGACGCTAACAAGACCCCTTTAGGGGAAACAAAATCAATATTTAATGGACAGGGAATATAAAATGGATGAGACACAATATTTTCACTGACAGAGAGGTCTTCTTCTGTCATGTCCGGTGATGGACCAAATGCCTTAAACCACAAGGACGAGACGGCAGGACTTATGTAATGCGATGCAATTCCTAATTAAATATTGAGCAATACTCAACCAGAAACCTAACAGACTTTAGGAATTAAATTTATGATTAGATCATAAAAAAAATGTCTCTATGCACCATATTAGTGCTTATATATATATAAATGAGGGGAGTTCCTTACATACTGCAAAACATAATGCAAGAGATACACCAACAACTGTCACTGGTGTTACTCTCAAATATACACCTGTGTAATTGATCTAATATTCAATTATATATTTCAATTTTATGAACATGAGTTCCTTAAAATTACATACTAGTAGGGGCAGATAATGTATAAAGCAACACTTCTGAGGGCACTGCCCAAATGACACAAGAAGTCTTCAAGATGACAATTTATTTTTTAATATTAATTCCATAAATACTACGAGCAACCTTGCAAAAAATAACCAGAGTAAGAAACGAGTGTGTTCCACAATGTTTGTTTTATTATTCTGAACATAGTCCCGGTGTCACAAATTCAACTTAACTTGATAATATGTCTTAAAAAAAAAAACTGAACAGGGAGGAGAAAATAAAAATATTTCTTAGGTGCATTACAGGGTGATTCATCTGTGGCTCTGAAAATGTCGAGACCGTAAGAAAACTGCCACTACATATATTAATTTGCACAATAACTGCCTATTCGTTTTCGCTAATGAAGACTTCAATAAAAAGATCATAAGCATAAATGAAGAACAGCACAACAAACCCCCACCATTCACTGGAATTACAACTGAATTGAATGATTCTCCTCGTTCGAGTACCTAAACATTATAACAGTAGTTCTAATGTAATCATTTCTGAAGTACTAGTTGGTGGTGTGATGAAAGCTACATAACAGCATGCTGTCGCAGTTACAGGTGGAGTCATAAAGCACTGTGGTAAAGCAAGGGCAAGTATACAGCAAACCCTTACCATTGACACAAAACAGTGATTCCTACCTCAAACTCACTTCTGAACTGATTTTCACAGTACGTCACCTTACGAAGTGTGTAAAATCTTCAAACGCTTTAGATAAACTTATGTAATGAGCGGTTTAAATGTTAGGGATCACAACAACACACACTTGTGTTGAGTTACACTGCAGTGACATGAGATCAATGTGAGCGTTTACTGGTAGGACTGATGTAGAAAATGAATCTTATCACTGTGAAAATAAGGCTGTGTCATTCTAATGATGCAAAACCGCAAATCGGCCACTCTCTGAATCCCGTCCCTGAATGGCAAGGGTTTGCGGTTTTATTCGTACAGTAACATCTCAGCGTATTTCTGCGGTGTGTGATTGACTCGTATACAGAGTGTGACAGCAGGTTGGAGAGTCATATTTTAATGCACCCGACAGATCCTTGTGCACGGTTTGATTTCAGAACAGAAGGCGTTGAAACACACTGCGATTGTGTCAAATACAGACATTAAAAACTAAAAACGAAACAGAAGAGAAGTTCAGCACGGCTCCCACCCTTTTTGTGATACTAGCAGACTACAGGCACACTTTTAGGACCCTTAACATTATTGTCAGTGTGGGGTTCAGATACACACACACACACACACACACAAAAAGCTGCTTTTTATGTTTCTCTCTTTTTTGAATAAGCATGCCATTGTATATGCATCCTATGTTTTTTTTTTTTAGTTTTGGTGTCCCGTTACTTTAACTTAAAATGAACAGATCTGTATATAAACCTCACCTAGCATGCCTTCTTTCTGCGTCTATGCTGACTGGATTCAGTTCATCATCATAAAGCTCATGGTTTATGTAAATCTTACTGGAAGAGAAGAGGTTTGTGCACTCGTAACTTTAAAACAGAATTGAACATGGTGCCACACAATATAGGCGTTTTGCTTTGTTTCTCAAGCTAAACTAATAGAAATGTCCAATCGTGCCCCCGCAGAGGAGACCGTTTGTGTGTGGAGTGAGTCATATTTGTTTCTTCTTTTTCTGATGGTTTACAAGACATTTCTAAGAGGTTTAAGACAGAGGGTCATAACAATCATTTACAATTAATTGCTGTATGTCTGTCCTTCCGGTGGTTGAGGAAGCTTCATATTCTCTTTGGACATCATAAGACGCCTTAGCTCTTGAAGAACGACTTTAATGCTATATGAGTTTTGCCATTTTGCTAGAATTGGTATGCTACGTGAATCCACCTGAAACAAAAGAAGAGACAGAAAGAAAGGAAGGGGACATGTGGAAATGAGTAACATGATTTGAGTTACAGCCGCACACGTAATTAAACACTGCAAGAGTGCATTTGCATTGCACCGATATCACAAAATTAAAGAATATACAGGATTTAATAAAGTTTTTTTGGGGGGTGATACAAGCTAAACTCGGTCAACAGCATTTGTGGAATCAATTCGATTCATTCCTCAGTTATTAAAATGAAAGGAATAAATAAAAATACAGTAGACATTAAAATACATAGTTTTAACCCATGTGCTGTTTTGTAATTAAATAAAACTTGGTGTTTCCCTGTTGAAAAGTGACTTATAAAAAACTAATAGTATATCTCTTATGCTATATTATCATCAAATCTTGGATTTCGAGGGGGTGAGGGGTCACAAAACAGCATAAACATTTTTTAAAACATTTGAGGGAAGTTGTTATGCCCTATATAAATTATAGTCCAATGCAATAACATTAGCATTTTCTGAAAAACAAAAATGCAAATCAATCACAACATGAGGATTAAAAGTATAGCTACAAGACTTAATCATTATACTTGTTGGTAGATAATCATTATTATATTGGTAACGCATATTTAAAAGCTCATCTGGCATGAAAACCAGTCCCACTTTTAAAAGTTTTGCATAAAAACTGAGGGATGAGTGAAAACTACTTTCTGTGCTTATCAAATTATGCCACAAATGCCGGCTAAACATAAAGCTTGAACACGTCAATGAGATTGCCTTTTTAAATGAAACATGCCAACTAGTTAAAAAGCACAATAAGAGTAAAAGCTTGAACTAGAGAAGTCAATTAAAGTGGGTGCAAATAATATCACTGTAGCAGCAAAAACGTATCACAAAAATGTCCTGTGGTATCAGTATGACTGTTATATAAAAATGTACCAAATAGAGCTCAATTTCCAGATGTGGCAGACACTTGTGCTTTATAATCATTACTGTAGTTTAAGGTAAGATGTGTTAATCTAGTCCAAAAACAAGAAACTGAATTCTTTATTGAGCATGGGGAAAGATCAGTGTCACTGCTGTATATTTTTAAATAAATAAACGGCTGTATGTTTTCCCTTTACTTGTCTACAGGTATTCAATTTAATATTGAATTTGAATCACAGCTTATCATATTTCCTCCTACTTGTTTCAACAAATTAGCTTGCAAAAATGTAGTTATTCTTAAACCAACATATTTCAAGCACAAAGGTTTTCATTCTATATCCAACAGACTACTTCTGCCAGCCATTAAGAAAAACGGACACAAATGAGAATTCAATATAAGAAAAGCCTCTGTGGTGTAATAAAGCGATTCATTTACTCTGGCTCCGTTTCTATTCTGGTTCCAGCTAAGACTCATTAGATGTGTTTGAGGTTCATTATTGGTTCTGCTTAGGCACAGTGAAAAACGTCCCTCCTCTGCAGTACTGATGTGACTCGAGGGCCTCTGTTCTGCATCGCTTTGAAAAACTGCAATGTCACACATTTCTAACAGTTTGATAAATGCTCTCTAACACAACAGACAATACCTTGATAAAACAACAATCAAAATACTCATTCATAAATGATTCAACTTACCATCCCATTGGAATTA
The DNA here is from genome assembly GCF_023724105.1 of Carassius gibelio. Taxonomy (NCBI): domain Eukaryota; kingdom Metazoa; phylum Chordata; class Actinopteri; order Cypriniformes; family Cyprinidae; genus Carassius; species Carassius gibelio. Next base: position 3,410,929 of record NC_068394.1, on the reverse strand, counting down.
TTTATTCCATTCATGCTAATTTTCGTTACAAATCTAACAGTCGGAGGTACTTCGGGATATTTAGGTCCGCACTCCACTTTCAGGCTGTATATCCTGTTTTCATAATTAGTCTGAGAAATGAGGAAAAAGTCAAAGGTTACTGCCGAAATGCCGAGTGGAACATGAAAGTGAGAGGACAACGAACACACCAATTCATCAAAGAGAACAGACCCACACAACCTGAAAGAAAAAAAATAGTTAGCATTTTTTTTTTACGCTCTTTTGACGGATATTTGTTCATGTTTTAAGCATAAACTCATTTCATTTTGTTCAATTTCTCAGAAAACATAAATTTTTATCTCAAGTAAAAGTATTGTGAATATCAAGGATATTTAGACATTTCTATTGCAGTGCATGCACATTAAATGCTTTGAATTTAAGACTTTTAAAGAAGGGTGAATTAAGACTTTTTAAGACCCGCAGAAACCCTGTAACTTTTAACTTTAAATGATGAACAGAAAAGGAATAACAGAAAGGAATTCAATAATATTATCTCTACACAATTATCCTGCAATTTCCGGCTAGCCGGGTATTTTGGATGCAAAAGAAAACTTAACTACTTCTGTTTGGTAGTTAAAAGCTCCCTGAAAAAAAAAAACTAAAAAAAAAAAACTAAAAGATACAATTATCTTACATCACCTCTAGAACAGCACATTTATTATGGAGAATCTCACAAATAATTGGTCATATTTCACCCTGAATTCAAAATAATACATTTTATGAATTACATTTGTAAAAAATTAAGGAAATTTTAGGTCCTTTAAGATTATTTGTCATACCAATTCAGGATATTTTTATGCCTAAAATTTACTGCAGTTAAACAATAAATAAATAAACTAAAAAAAAAAACTGGACACAATTAATTTTGTTTTATTACCAACTGAGTAAATTACATTTATAATGAAAGTGCTTAACTGTCAGTACAATTGTGCCATTGCAAACGGTCATAAAAATAGGCTTTATTATCTTTATGCAAAATATAATATCAATAATTTTTGGAGTGAAATATGACATGGTAGGTTTCAGTTTACCCATTAAGCAAATGAAACAAATTCACAATTTATCCTGAAGACTTCTGAGAGCTCCATATTCCCCGTCCAATTCAGAACTTGCTGCCAATTGGAACAAATACATAAATAACTGAAGTATGTTTCTGCTGCAGCACTGCTTTCATAGCATGCATCTTTATCTTTCAGTCATGTGTCAGCCTGGACTACATTAAACATGATTAAACCGCAAACATACTCGTGCAGGTCCGATGATCATGCCTGTCCACCGTGTGAGAGTCATATCCTCGTCATCCTCCAGACCCCAGCTCACCGTCCCATCACCGACACCCTTCTGTCCTTCCTCAAGCTCTTCCAACAAACGAAAATTACGAGGGACTTTAACTCCTGCAAGAATCAATTCATGAACAATTATAACCAGTGTCTCTGTAAACCTTTGTTTGCAGCTGATTAGTTCATATTTGACATGTTTTCGATGAAGTATAATGATTTGTCCTAACTCTTGTATAATTTTTATACATGCTGTTTTTATGTGTTCATATGAATCGAGTGAATTCATAAACACCTCAATACTACATAAGTGAAAAGCAAAAGGAATAAAAGTTGATTTTGAATGAATTGGGAAACCTAAAATACACACTTTTCCTTTACTTATGAATATTCTTTATTAAATTTATGCAAAAAATAAAATAAAAAAGTTCGTTCAATTTCATTCAGGGTTCCCTCACCATTTGATCAACGAATTCTCATTATTAAATATGACATATTTAAGAAGATAGCACAGCTAAAAAAAAATTTTAATGCTTAATTTAAACAATTTCAGCTTTCAGCTTTGTGAACGTGAAAAACCTCTCATTTAAGGTGCAATTTCATTTAAATACTCAACCAAGACAAAAATGATACTGTAGGGCAGGCACATTTAAGTGGATGAAACCTATAAGATTGAAACACAAAATCTGTGCGGTATCAATTGTGAAACATTAGTAATCTGTGTATTTCAACACAGAGTATCACCCAGTGTTTTCATACCGCTGAAAAAGTGGAGGGACAAGACTTGCAACTTCAGGTGAGGCTCTAAAGGAAAGGCTGAATGATTCAGGAAATGACACCCATGTTGCTCTATCAGGGTTTATCACTTCCTAGCAATCTCAAAACGATCGCGACATGCACGAGCCTGAACAGCTTAATACATTTCTGATGATGCATCTGACCTCATGCAAACATTTAAGATACATATGCAAACACACGCAGTCCTACATTTCATTTACACATATGTATATCTAGATATGCAAATTCCCAAATTAGCCTGTGCAAATGTAAGGATCTAATCTCATGATCTGTGAGTTTTAACATATTTAAAGATACAATGCTGTTGTTTACATAGAAACTCTAAATGTGATTTGATCTGAACATACACGATCTTACACTGCTGAAATATGAAGCTACAGACAATATTAAATAATCGTAATACATTTCTCAAAATTTCATAAGTTTAACGGATTTAAAAGCTCTCCGTGAGTGTATAATAAATAAACATAATCATTAACTCTAAACCTCATGTAACGTTATTCTGTTTTGAAATGGCTTTATACGTTACTTGAACGAGTGTTGTTCTGCACCTATAAATCTATTTTTACAAAATCACAACGCAATCTTCTCCAAAGATGTGTTATCTTTAAAAGGTTTATATGACTCCGTGAGGAAGTAATAACCTGATCAGGTGCTATTATAACAGATAAACAGCAGTTAAAGGCCCGTTTATCATGACTCTGGACGGATCCAGCAGCAGCGCGCGTCAATGCTCCGCCTCGCCTCAGCACCGAAACACCCGCCCAACTACAATATTCAGCATTACATCTACACCTTACTACTATGTAAGAGCATAATTATATCTGATTTGTTTCTGTAATATTTACTAGCTGATACATACAAATAAATAGGATGTTATTTTTAAAGTTAATGTCTGAGTGGGGCCGTTAGCTCGATGCTAACACACACACTGTTTAAACCGTACACAGATCTGTTAAGTCAAATTAGTCAAGGCGTATGATCACGGGAAACCTCTCAGATAATCTATATAGGGTCTTGAGGCACGGGCTTGGGGCGTCTATTGTTAAAGCACGGCCGCAGAGGACTGTAGAGATTGTGAGACAAACCTGAGGAGGCTGCCATCTTCTCCTGTCCAAATCCAAAAGCGTACGAAAGCGTGACGTCGTCGTGTCATGTGACTAACGTCTGTAGAGAAAGGGGCGTGGCTCCACCGCAAAATTCTAAATATGTAATTTATTACGCTCGAGGTAAAAAATAAATTTACATTCAAAAGTACATTTGAATTCAGTTCAATCGTTTCACTAGTTCACCCTGAGGGTGTTGTATTTTTTTTTTATTTGACCGAGTTAGAAATATAGTTAATTGGTAATTTTATCTGTCCCGTTTCACTTTTCAGTCTTAGCCCTCTCTAATATATATATATATATATATATATTTCTTTTTAAGTAACAGACTAAGTAGTTTAAGTATTCTTTTTACTTAATCTGTTTAAATTCCTAAAATTACACAATTATATAATTCCCTCTCCTATTCCATAATTTTATTTCCATTGTGTAAATACTCCATTTATAAAAACAAATAAAAAATGTAGTTGATGTGTGATAATACACTGTCATTGAGTGTTTTTTTTTCTGTTTATTTGACTTGCTTGGTTTTGCACTGTTGTTATTGCAGATGTTTAAGTGATTATTTTTGAGGTTTCAACCAGCACCCATGTGATTGATTCGGATCAGTGAATAGATGCTTTCCATACTTGATTATGTAAATAACAGCTATAAACCACCAAAGTCTTCTTTTGTACAACAAAACTCATTTATTGCAACCAGAAATTGTCCACACATATCATTATTAACAATAATTGCTCTATAGAAACAGAGAATAGGATGAAGCAAGTAACAAAGAGGAAGCAGCAGTCGAGTGTTCACAGAAGTCGAACGGTCTTTCCGGTGACGGTCAGATAATCTTCATCAGCAAGTGCTCTGAGGGCCTCGTCAAACATGTCCTTTGTGATGGCCTGAAATGAGAGGAAGAAACGGTTCACATCATTTCTTATCGATATATAGCTGGAGTATCTATGCTTTCTTAGTACTATTAAAATAAGAATAAAAAGAAAACATACCGCTTCTGACTGGCCACGGAGATCATCAAACAGCTGCTGGTACTTCATAGCTGGTGTTTTGCCCTTTGATTGGATGAGTTTCTTCAGGGCCTGAGCCACTTCCTCCTTGCGCTTGCGAGCTGTAGCACTCATCCCTGTCCAGAAACAATCATCAGACTCAACAACATCCACAGCTACTAGTTAAGGCATAATAAAGGGATAAGATGAGGAAGAGCACTGAAAATGAAGATAACTTATTATAAAAATAAATATTTAATTACATTGATTACCATTTTATTAATTTAAATTATTTTTAAACATGATTTTTATATATTAATTTTTCTTTTATAAAGCATTTATATCAGTACAGAATTACAACCAATGTAAGCTGTTCACTAGTTAAGGATAATTAGTGAAAGTAAATTGAGGAAGAGCAGCGATTACGAAAAATTTCAAAAAGAAGTGTAACAAATAATAAATAATAGTACTTTATATAATTACGTTACCAATTTATTATTACTATTTTACCCATTTAAAATATTTTCATAATTTTAAAATAATATTTATTACGAAACAATTTTCAAAATGAAAACTAGCCAATATTAAATAAATCTACATAATAATAATTATTATTTTTATATTACATAATTTAATAATGGTATATCATTTAATAATCATGTAATTAAGTTATCCATTTATTTTATTAAACATTTAATATTTTTATTAATATTTTGAGGAATAACCCTAAATTACTAATAAATCATTTGATTATGGAGTAATTTTCAAAATTAAAAATTAACAAAAAACATTTTACATCATTAGACTATTATTCATTATTATAGCTCTCAATAACTTAAAGTTAAATGAGCCCATGTGACTTGACCTGGCCAGTACTAACGGTTTATTATGACCTAATCTCTAAGCCCTACCTGTGGTGAGGATGGAGATATCCACGAATCCTGTCCTGGGGTCAGTCGCCGACTGTTTTAGGGCCTCTCTGTGCAGTCTCTTGGCTTCCTCCACGTCAATGGACTCGACTTTGCTTGAGAAACGCACTTTAGCGTGAGCTTCAGCAAGTCTGATGAGAGACTCCAGCTGACGGGGGTACGCAGACACCATCCCTCTGCCACTGCCGATCTTACGCATGTCTACATAGGCCTGCAATGTCAAAATGACAATTAATTTGATAATGTTGACATTAAGAATTACCAAAGTCTCTTTAAGACAAGTCATGTCACTCAGTAGCATTGATCTATATTGTTTATTTGCCTCTATAAGAGCCTGACTAGCTTCTTCACTGAGCCTGGGATGCACAGATGTACGTGCGAAAGCTATGTAGTCTTTCAGCATGGCCATGTCCAGATGTTCCTCTTCGATCTGCTCTTCACTCTGATAATACAGAGACACGAGGTGATGCGCCAGACGCCGGTCATACGCCTCGTCCTGAGGGTCCAGCATCAGGAAGATCAAATCAAACCTAAGAACCAGAGAGTTTTCAGCTGTGTTTCATTAAAGAAAAGAGAAATGCTCAGGTGGGATAAAAAAAAAGAAAAGAAAAAAAATTACAAAAGTGAAAATGTAAAGTATTTAAGCATTTGGATTTTAAGCTTTAAAACAGTCTGAGATCATTAAAGGCTACATTTACCCCATTTACTGTAATAACTGTCTCTAGTGTTACTGTGTACATCAACTTAACAGTTTATAAAGTACATTTTATCCACTTCTGAGAAGACTTTTCAAGCAAAAATAACACTAATAAATTCAGTCCCATTCAAAAGTCTGGGGTCAGTGAAGTTTGTGGTCGATAACTTTTACTTTTATTTAGCAATGATGGATTCGAACTTTTATTAAAGAGTCCTGAATTATTTTTACCTCTCTATATTAAGCAGCACATCTGCTTTCAATCAGTTTTATAGGTATTATATATTATATATTATATATTATATATATATATATATATATATATATATATAGAGAGAGAGAGAGAGAGAGAGAGAGAGTTTTATATAAATGTAAAATTTGAATGTTTTAATTTTGTTTCACTTTCATTTAATTTTAAGGTTTTAGTAATTTTATGGCATGTTTGTCATTACACTTTTTTTTTAAAGTTTTTTTATTTTTTTTTATTTTAAGTCGAGTTGAACTAAATGAAAATTATAAATGTTGCAACTCACTCTTCACAATCAACTGCAATCCTGACAGATAAAACCTTCTTGCATTCTCTCAGAAATGCATCACGTTATGGATGTTAAATATGTTTTATGTAAATACTGTGTCGTGTTGTGTTCTTACCTGGACAGAAGTGTGTGAGGCAGCTGGATGTTTTCTATAGTCGTCTTCTTGGGATTCCACTGAGATTCGACTGGATTGGCTGCGGCGAGGACGGAGGTCCGAGCATTAAGCTGGCAGATGATCCCAGCCTGGGACACACAAACACTACATTCATGACCTGTCCTGACAAAACCATTCACTCATGAAAATGATGGCTCACGCATCGCCCTCACCTTAGCAATCGAGAGCGTTTGCTGCTCCATGACCTCATGCAGCACAGACCGCGTGCTGTCGCTCATCTTATCGAACTCGTCGATGCAGCAGATGCCGTTGTCGCTGAGCACGAGCGCTCCTGTCTGCAGAACCAGCTGACGTGTTTCCGGGTCCTTCATCACGTACGCTGTGAGACCCACAGCACTGGATCCTTTCCCCGATGTGTACTGGCCGCGAGGAACCAGGTTATACACGTACTGCAGCAGCTGGGATTTACTGGTGCCCGGATCACCACAAAGCAGGATGTTGACCTCTGCACGGAAGTTTCCACGCCCCGTCTGAGTGAAGTCCTTACGGGTCCCACCAAACAACTGCAACAGGATGCCCTGGAAAAAATGCCTACTATGAACCCACATCCTGAGAAACATTTGAATAACATGAGGTAAATCAAAAAACGTCTTAAGCAGCACCGACTGAAACTCACTTTCTTGATGTCCTCGTGTTCATAGATGCTGGGCGCCAGCGCAGACGACAGACGTTCGTAGACGTCCGGTTTGGCCGCTAGCTCTTTCAGCGCTGCGACCCGTTCTTTAGTGAAGAGTTTCTGCTCGCCGTCCTCGTCCAGTCCATGAAGACGCTTCTCATCCGTCTTCCGGAAGTGGATGGCGTCGATGTGGGTCTTGTACACGGACTTCACCTGGCTCTGTCGTGGGTTCAGACGCATGGGGGCGGCTCTGTAAATGCCTGATGAGAACAACAGACATGCTGCTTAGTTTTTTCACAATACCACTTATCTTAAAATACAATACTTCAATTAACATCAAACCTTTTGAAAAGTTGGATTTTAAATTCTATTCTCAAACCCTAGCACTTGTGCTAAAATATTTAGATTTGAAAATTATTAAACACAATATTATTAAATTATTGAACACATGATAGGTAAAAATTTATAGCTTGAATGCACTTTAAGTTGCTTTGGACAAAAGCATCTGCTAAATGCATAAATTTAATTTAAATAAAGAATTATAACACAATTATAGACAAACAAACACCAAAAACTACTAACGTTATTAATATTAATAAATTATAGAACATCATGTAACACAATATACTTAAAATTTTTATGCTAACATTAATATATGTTATATACTATTCTATGAACAATGATCATAAATGATTAAATATTATACATTATATATTATTAAAAATAACAATATCATGTATACATGACAGCATACACAATATAATATATTATGAAAATAAACGTAAAAATTAAAGAATTTCATATATATATATATATATATATATATATATATATATATATATATAATTACTTTTTTTATGAAGAGGTTAAAATATTTTATAATTTATTAGTACAAAAAAAACACATGTTTGGAAATCTGAACTTTCATTTTTTTAATTTTTTTGACTTGATGTAATAAACTGTTCTTATCAGTTTTTCTACAGAAGAGTTTCCTAATGTAATGGGTCTGAAAGTTTAGCGGTTCAGCTACAATACAATGCCTTGTTCAGATCGAAGAAAGTGTAGGGTTCAAATAGCATCAGGTACTCTACAGAACCACAGAACAAAGCTTCAATGACAGCAGGTCGTACCGGTGATGTTTATTCTGTCTCCAGGTTGCACTTTGTCAACCAGGTCATTGTGTGCATAGACGATTGTGGTGTGTGGCGTCTGACCCGCAGGCATGTCCTCCGGAGATTCCTGCAGTTTTATCTGTCACCACAAAAGATATTGAAATAATAATAATCATGCGCCTCAATTTCTGTAAGGGTCTTAAGGACTAGTAAACAAATGCATCCAAGAATAACAACCTTTCCTAACCAAGTTAAATATCTCAAAAAGATTCTAAGTGAACTCACCATTTGTTTGTCAGAGAAGGCGGAGCGGTTATGCACCAGCGCCATGCTGTGGGTGGTGTTGCAGTTGCGGCAGACGGCAGGTTCAGCGATGCGGCCGCGGTCCACCTCCACACGCGTGTTAAACGCACACACCTGACAGCGGAAGAACGCCTCCTGCATCTCCGGGATCAGCTGAGAGGTGCGGATCACCATCCCACTGATAGTGATGAGCTGGTCAATGTCTGAAAGGAGATGAGAGACGATCAGATCATGTGACGGCTGCAGACATTTATCAATAAACTGTGTGTGATCATTAAGCACTGCTTCACTTACCTTCAGGGTTGAGCGCACGCATGTTTCTGGTTTTCAGGGCACTGTAAGGACGCACTTGAATCTGATGCTCCAACACGGAGTCTGGGAAACGATCGAAGAAGAGCTCATTGACGGCCATATCGAAAGTAGGGATGACTTCCTGAGAGGATGAGAGTCAAAGAGCTCAGTAACAGGTCAATACATGTGACAATACAAAAGTTTATTAATGCTGCTGAAAGAGAAAGCTCACCAAAGCTGCAAGGCAAGGCAAGTTTATTTATATAGCACATTTCATACACAATGGTAATTCAAAGTGCTTTACATAAAAGTAAGTAAAATAATCATGAAGAAAAATAATAACAAAAATAAAACAAGCAATTTTAAAACTTTTAAAATGATTAAAACATTTAAAAACAGTTAGAAAATGATTTTACATAAAAAAAATAAAATAAAACAGTAAAAATATAGTGCAAGCTGCATTTATTTAATTAAATTTTTTTTTGAAATATTATTCCAATTTAAAAGATCTGTTTTCTATGTGAGTATGTTTTAAAATGTAATTTATTATTGTGAAACAAAGCTGAATTTTCAGCATCATTACTCCAGTCGTCAGAGTCACATGATCCTTCAGAAATAATTTTAATATGCAGATTTGCTGCTCAATGTTACATTTATTAGAAAAGATTTGAACATTCTAAACAACATTGCTACGTTAAAAATGTCTTTACATTTTTACTTTATTATACATTTAATGCGTTTTTGTTGAATAAAAGTATTAATTCCTGATCCCAAACCTTTCTGGGTAGGAACTTTTTAATGCTTATTGTTTATTATTAATATCATTACCTGTGGATAACAGATCAGCTGACGGTAGAGATCAGCATCAAACGTCTGAATATGACTGCAGTTCACATTCAATACCGGCTCTCCAACAACACTGATCTGAAACACAAAACAGCCATATAAGAACACAAGAACTGGATATTAAAGATTTTGCATCATTTAACATGAACAATCACTGTTTATGCCTTTCTAATCAGTCCTGCACTCCTCACCTCATCCAGTTTCTGTATATAAAGAGGCTCGTTCAGATCCAGCCCAGCGTTCTCCTCCTCTCTGGAGTTGGGGTCTGTGAACTGCTGAAGGAAACGCTGCAAAAAAAAAAAACAACAACACAGATTCTCAACCAAAGATGATTTTTTTTTCCATGGAAGATTAGCTTTATGCCAGTCAGCTGTGCATGGCTGTAGTGACACACACCTGAAACTTCTCCTTGCAGGTTCCCACGTTGACATCAGTCCCCCAGATCACCAGTCTCTGTCCTGCACCCTGCTCGCTGCCGGCCACAGCATCTCCAGACGGCTGAGAATGACGAGAGATGCACAGATCCAAATAAATAAACACATGCAATGATCAGAGATGTCCTTTTTTAATTTCTATGGATCAGTGTTATTTTAAAATTATTTATATACTATTATTTATTTAATTTTATTATGAAATAACTTTTATTTTCATATTTTCAGTGATAATTTTAATGTTATATTTTAAGTCACTTTACATTTTTATGTTACATTTTAGTGTGACTTTGCTAATAATTTATATTTTTAAATGCTTTTAAATTCATTTTTTTTTTTTTTGTAGTCATTCTTTTCTGCGTTTTGTCTTTTTTTATATTACTAAATATTTGTAACACATTTTTTCTTTCAGTTAGTATTTTTCGTTTCAAGAAACTTATTTCAAATAGTTTTGAATGCAACATTTCTAATACATTTTACTTCAGTTTAAGTTATCAAGTTAAGTTTTAGCTAAACTAGTCTAGACTTATCGATATGGATAATGTGGATTTTGATATTTTGTGTCTTCATTATTTATTATCCAGCACAATAGTAATATTACTTTAAAAACGTTTTATATTTTAATTCATATTTATATAATTATTATTATTACATTTATTATACTGTAATATTAGGAAGAAGGTTTTTCCTCTTTTTTTGTCCTTATGTGATCACATGCCTGATGCACATGAACAAACTCCAAATAAAATATGAATTATACAAGTAACCATAAATATTTATGATGTGTTAATTCTAATAAACGGCTAATTAATAACACAACCAGCAAGTCATAAATCAAAAGATTAACCTTAACCTTTTTTATGAAACCGCAAATAACAACAACTTTCACTCACTGGCTCTGAATGCATGTCGACCTGTGGAGCTTTCCGGACAGATCCCAGGTCGGCCCGCTGACGTGCCGGGGTCCCGCGTATGCCGCTGCGGGGCGTTCCTTCCACCCTGGAGCTGGGAGTGCCGTACATCAGCGGAGAACTCACATCGACCTCGCTCTGCACGACTGGAGAAAACAAATCTTGATGAATTCCTGACCTGCTTAAATCAGCTCAATTCAATTCAATGCAAGTGAAACGCTGAATACAAGCTGTACCAGAGCGCGGGGCCATAGGGCTGGAGAACAGCGACACGTCCATGGCTGGAGATGTGGGCATGGGCTGAAGCTCTGTGGATGTGTCATGAGCTCTCGACCGCTGCGACGGAGGAGAGAGAGGGTCCTCACTCGCAGCTGCAAACACACACAAACCCTTCACATGCAACTACTGTCAAAGACAAAGCTGTCACACACTACATGCATGCCAGTATGTGTATGCATTCAGATTCAATGTATGTAACTCACGGGTCGGAGGGTCTCTCTTACGGCTCTGGGACGCTGGTGAAGACATCTCGACTCAAAACTATAAAATTAAATCTCAAAATTAATCAGCTGGAACCAAAATGAATATCATTTATTAGATTTATATTTATATTGTTACATTTTTTAACATTAAGTAACTTAGTTTTTAAGTTGTACTGACATTAAATTTAGTTCATGTAAACTCAAATAGTTGCATGTTTATGTTTCATACACAGACTACTTAAGCATGTATGAAACTGAAAATCCTTTAACATTTGTAATTGATTATGACTTAAGTTCCTATAACCTGTTATAACTATAAATGCTATACAAATACTATAACTGCTATATTATAAATGACTTGTGACATACTAACTTATGATTTAAGTTCTTGTTACCTGTTATAAAAGTTATGCAAATATCATAACTGTTATATAATAAAAGTCATTTTCATACTATGACAGCACACCTAATTTTTTATTTTCCCCAAGAATAAAATAAATAGCTGTCTTCATTGAAACACTGGAAAATGGCAATGCATCACAAAACACTCACCCAAATGCCTTGCTAAACACGTCGTGGATAAATAAATTAAATCAACAAGAAGACACATTTTGACTCTGAAAACAAGTTTAATGCTTACATGAGATGCCCAGAGAATATAATATCTGTCCACGTATAAAAACTTAATATTTAAACTACGCAGCACGTTTATTTTGTAAGGACATTGAGAAAGGATGAAACGAAAGCATGAAGGATGTAAAGTATCTTGAAGAGTCAACTAGTAGCACGCTGCATCACCCACAACAACGACAAAACTTCGTATTTTAACCAGAATAACTTTTTTTTTTTTTAATATAAGCTCACACTATGCCAACGTCCAATTGACCGATACCTTTCTTTTTAGGTTATCGAGAATACGTCTACTTTCAAACACGTTGCTTTTATACAGAAATACAACACTTACCTTGCGCACTGTTTCGCTTCTAATGTGGACGGTGGCGCGAAACTGTCTGTGACGTAAATTTCGCGGGGAAATTTTGACCAACCAACAATAAGCTCCTCACTATCAGTCGAGAGGGGGGAAGTGATCGAAATGTGTGTTTAAATCATAAAAAAAAATCGTTATTTCTTAGATTACGCAATTCGTTTCGATTACTTATGTTTAAAATTACAATCAACTCTTTTTCAAACGCTTTTAATGGCAGGTTGAAAATTATAGGGCGGGTGATATAAACGAATGGCATGAACTTTTTGGTATCGTCCAAAGTTTTCGCGGGAAAGAACATCAACACAGAATAAACAGAGGTCATTCCTCTAACATCCACTAGATGTCCACGTGGACAAGATTAATAGCCTACATATAGAAAAACAACTGTAGCATCCTCACAAAATTATGAATGAATTTTTGGCCTCACTAAGGAAAATTATTTTTTAATACAAGCCTAAGGCAGGGGAATAAAACATTTTATTGTGTTGCTTATATAACAGCAAAATGATTTTTACAAATTAAATGTAACTAACAACAAATAACCTAAATTTTGCTTGCTTTAATGCTTTAATGTCGTTTCAATTTATATTATTTTTGTACTGAATTTGTACGTTCAGTGTGCTTCACAAATACATGGATGTGGAAAAATAAATGAATTTAAATGTGTGTATATTTCCAAGTATACAATAAACACACTTAACAACAAAAACAACAACATTATAATAATAGCAATAATGACAACAATAATAATAATAATGAACCAAAAATATTTTATTCGTATTTATTTATATTAATTGTCTCTCGACGATCCTTCTTTCTTTGCATTCAAACATGCCCTCATGTCCAAAAAAATGAAGTATAATAATAATAATAACAAATATGAACGACAACAACAACAAAAACAACAGTAATAACTAAAATAGTAAACAAAAAATACTTTGAATTTATTACATTATTTTTTTTTATTCAGGAAGGGTGGTAATGGCGCATTAATTTTCTCTCACTGATCCTTCTTTCTACACATGCATACGCATTCAGCTTGAGGTCATAATAATAATAATAATAATAAATAACAAAATATTCATAATAAGTATAATAATATAATTTAAATTATTAATATTATAAATCCGAACGAAAATCCATATTAGTAATAATAATAAATAAAAACTAACCAAACATTCAATCTGTCCATTTAAATTAATTGTATTTGTGTATGCATGAATGTACAGTACACTCGCGTACGCATTCAAACTTGTCCTCATGTCCTACAACATGAAGTTCTGACAGACTGTTCTTACAAGTTTGTGTAGGCGTTCACGCACACCCGAGTCTCCTCAAATAAGAGCACGGGCGGAACATGTGACTGACGCTGGACACTCACTGGCTCCTGGAAGGGGGCGTTGATGCCGTGACGCAAGCCGTGCGCTCGTACTTATTCAGGCGGACGGCAGAGTTTCGATAGAGAGCTACGAGGACTTTAACACCTGTGCGCGAGACAGCCAGACTTTTGGAGATACGCGCTAGGTGCGCGAGACAGCGTGTGATTGCGCGTGAAAAAAAATAATAATTACGCCTTTTGTCGACTGGGACAAGGAAAGCATCTGCTGATCGAGTTTGAGTTTCGCTGTGTCCATGTCTGACATGTACAACCTGGACTCGCAGTGCGTAACGCCACCATGCAACATGAGCTGGGCAATGGAGCCTGCCAACTTCTATGATAATAAGGTCATGCCAGGGGATGCCAAACCCGAGGGAGAGCATTGCACGTCCGAGGACAACAACAACAATAACAGCAGCAGCAACAGCATGATGGAGCTCAGCAACGCGCCTGCCATCTACGATGATGAGAGCGCCATCGACTTCAGCGCATACATCGAGTCCATGTCCACGGTTCCTCTGGAGATCTGCAACGATGAGCTCTTTGCAGACTTGTTCAACAACACGGTGAAGCATGAAAAGCCAGACTTTTACCTGGCAGGCGCTTTTGCGCAAAAGAGCTCGGAGAGGCTGCAGAACCAGGATGGGGGCTTTGGCAAGGGCGCGTTTTGCGCACCGATCAAGAAAGAGGCAGAGGCAGAGGCAGAGGCGGACTGGAGCGACAGTGATGTGTCCTCGTCCTTACCATCTCAGATCGAGACGTGCGCGCAGACGTCCGTGAGCCTCATGCACACGGGTCAGCCGACACCTCCCACCTCACCTGAGCCAGAACCCCACACCCGGAGGAGGCTGGGAAAGGAAAGGGGAAAAAAGTCAGTCGACAGGCACAGTCCCGAGTATCGGCAGCGGCGCGAAAGGAACAACATCGCCGTGCGTAAAAGCAGGGACAAGGCGAAGCAGCGCAACCTGGAGATGCAGCAGAAGATGATCGAGCTGAGCGCCGACAACGAGCGCCTGCACAAAACCATCGATCAGCTGACACGAGAGCTCAGCAGCATCAGAAACTTCTTCAAACACATGCCCGAACCTTCTTTTGGGACTGCTGCGCGCGCGGCTGTTGACAGTCGGTGACGCGCTTCGGGGAAAGAAAGCGCGTGTGTGAGAGAGAGAGCGCTCCCCAAAAACCTTGCCAAAAACATACCTCAGTGAACTTGAATTACTATGTTCTTCTGTAGCAGACGTGCATTAAGTTACACATTGGATGATGGACTTTAGCACCGCATGGTGTCGTGCTTATTTTTGTATTCTAAATTATTACAGAAAAAACTTCATATGTTTTTATGGTACTTGTTTTCTAATTACCCAAAACGTCGTATTCAATGCAAGAGCATGTTTGAAATTGTACAGTGTGTATAAATGTATAATAAAACGACGTGAATTTTCAAAAATATCTATGTGAACGCGCATGTGTGCAGGGGGGCGGATCTGAGGGGGCGTGGTCTGTTGAAAGGTGAAGCTGTCAGTCAGCTCAATGGGATTGTAAACAGAGATTTTTAAACTTAAAAAAATATATAGCCTATATATTTTTTGTAAATGTCAGATTAATCTAATTGTTGTGAACTTGTCACTGGATTCAAATTAGAAATAAAACTATGTAAAATGCATTTTGCACACTGGTTATTAGACACTTAAAAATCGTTGTACTGGTTGATCTTTAATGAAAATGACTTAATCAGTTATTTGGTGCCATTAAACTTTTATTTAAAGTAAACGTAGGTGTTCAGCTGTCATGGAGAGCAAAAATCAGTTATTGAATAAATAATTAAACTTCAACACCACCATAATGTAATCACTCAGCTGATCCCGGACATCACATGAGCATCTTTTCTACTAATATTATTAGTTGATGGTTCAGTTTCAAAATGCTCTCATACTACAGGCTCATGAATGATCATTGCTAGAATTATTCTAGCATTCTATACATTTTTTGTTTATTTATATACATTTGGAAATAAGGCAAGACCAGTGTTGATTAATTATTCTTTTTAAACCATAAAATCAGCAGATAAGTGTGCTAGTCAGTGGAGGTCAAACTCCTCCAAACAGTGTGACTTCTGCTGATAATGTGGACAAACCTCAGTACATCTTGTCGAGTTCAAAAAATATTTAATGGTCTTTTGCTGCAACTGAAACACATGCACATGAATGCATTAAGAATGCATTAATATCATATTTTGATTCATACGATGTCACAGGGATATGGGAAAAATACTGTATGAAACATGAATATTTTTTGTTAACTCACAGACAACCCTGGAAATCATTTAGACTAAGGCCTCAGGAAATCAACAGTCTCATCTAATCGAGCATCTTAAACCATTTTCGCTTGACAGCATTAGACAAAATAATGTTAAAGTCTTCTTTTACATGGTGAGAGCTACATCAACTAAATGCATTATAAAAATGGCTTAGTATTCAGTAAATTTGTAATATTTTAACACTTAAGAATAGATTTTTTTTTTCATCTAAACTTTCCCTTTCATACATCATTTACTCAGTAGTCCCAAACCGTCCCAAACTTCATAACTTTATTCAGGTTCTGCGAGTGAAACTCATTTCTGATAACATATGAGAGGTATCTTTTTAAATCTGTTCCATAATATATGACCCTCCACTTTCGCTGACATTTCCAGGAAATAAAACAGAATGAAGATAAACACTACATGAAATCTTTTTTTTTCGTTTCTGCACAAGAGATAAAATCATGCTAGCTTCACTTTCTAAAGTGTTTATGATAATCATTTTAAAGTCATGTGAGACGTAGATACTGTTTTCAAGAATTAGAAGAATGTCACGAAGACTTCCAAGTCATATATCAGCCCAAATATATATATATACATGGATCAAACTTACTATTATGATTTTAAATATATGATAATAGGCAAGATATCATTAGGTGCGAAAAAAGTACTTTATTATTTAAATGGCAAAGTATGTATATATATGTTATTAAAAAAAACTGGACATGATTTTTATATAACATTAGTCAAAAGCTGATATAATTGAAATTAAAGCAAATTATTTAAATTGTACATTATTTATATATCATATAAATGTCTGCTGTACTGCATTTAATTTATGCTTAATTTATGCTAAAAATGGCACATGATTTTTCTATATCTAGACAAGAGCTGATGCTAATTATGCTAATTATTTAAACTGTATATCTCTATTATGAAAATGTTTACTGTATTGCATTAAATATATTCTATTTAAAAAAAGAAAGAAGGAAAACTGGACATTTTATTGTAACAATAATTAAAATCTAACTTAATCTAAATTCATGCAAATTATTATCGGTTTTATTTCATTATTATTTCTTTTACATATGATTAGCATGTTTTTGTCCCCCGTGGGAATGAACGTTTCCACATCCAGCAGCTGAAAGCACCTCACCTTGATGAACATCCATCACTGCTCCACATACTAAACAGACCAATCCTTCCATAAAAAAAAGAACATCAACACACGTGCGTATGTTTGTTGAGTCATTTTCAGTGCGAGGACTCAAAAGGCACCATGAGTCATCACTTTAGCTTTAGCTCTTACACAGGAATGTGAAAACAGTTTAGCCATGTGGTGGGTTGTGATTAAACACATAAAGGAGGCGTTTTACACATTAAAGGGATAGTTCACCTCCAGTTGCTGGTCCCCATTGATTTGCAGTGTTTATATATATATATATATATATCTATATATATATATATATATATATATATATATATATATATATATATATATATATATATATATAATGGAAGTCAATGGGGACCAGCAACTGAAAGTGAACTATCCCTTTAACTCTGAACACATATGGGTCAACAACTGAACAAGCAACACATGCATTAAGCATTTCAGGACAGCGCCATTTTATTTGTCAGATGCTTTTATTCAAAGGACTAGCATTGGCTTTTAAGGCATACATTTTTTTATGAATTTGAATTAAAGCCTTAATCTAGGTACTGCTAGTGTCATGATCTACAGTTTGACTTATTGGAGTGTCAATGTATGAAGCTGAGAAGCAACAGTGTACTATCTGAAAGAAACACCAAAAAAGGATCCTCTGCAGTGAATGGGTGCCGTCAGAATGAGAGTTCAAACAGCTGATAAAAACATCTCAAAAATCCACAAATAATTCTTATAAACTCATAGCTTTTCACTTCACAAAACGTTAATTGATGGTCTGGAGCTGTGTGTTGTGGTGTTTTTATCAGCTGTTTGGACTCTCATTCTGACGGCACCCATTCACTGCAGAGGATACATTGGTTACATTTACATTTAAGTATTTAGCAGAGGATTTTATCCAAAGCGACTTACAGTGCATACTTTTGCACAGCTAACGCAATGCTCTACCACCAAGTGATGTAATACTACATTTCTGCAAATCTGATGAAGAAACAAACTCATCTACATCTTGAATGGCCTGAGGATGAGTAAATCTCCAAGCAATTTTAATTTCTGGGTGACTATGCCTTTAAGTCTGTTTCTGTGGCTTTGGGAACAAAATAAACTGCCACAAACACGTCCCCTATAATGTACTTTGAGAAAACTCAATTTTCTGATTTGCTTCTTAATAAAGAAAGCATTTGGGACTTTACAAGATGACACAAGTTAGAATTTGCAGCTGTGACGCTGCTTTAAATAATGTCTGAAGCCTTCTAGTTCTCTAGGACCAATGTTAATCCGTCAGCCCATTCTTATCACAGACGCTG
Source organism: Carassius gibelio (assembly GCF_023724105.1). Taxonomy (NCBI): domain Eukaryota; kingdom Metazoa; phylum Chordata; class Actinopteri; order Cypriniformes; family Cyprinidae; genus Carassius; species Carassius gibelio. Next base: position 3,392,254 of record NC_068394.1, on the reverse strand, counting down.
CAGGTTGATGTTCACTTAGGATAGTTTCTGGTCTTTAAAGTTCCCCAGTATGGACTTAGACCTGGTTTATAAGAACTTTGGTCTGACTGTTGTTCTCAAGCCAGGAGAACATCCACTGCTACAACTCAAATCATTTCATTGACACACTTGAATCTAATCACTTTGCTTGTTGATCACAGAATTAACTATGTATTGTTTAACTAAAAAAGTTAGGCTCTTAAAAATTAAGCTTCCAAAAGGGATTTTCTTTTGTTTGGTTCACCTTTCAGTCAACAGTTTTTAAAAGAACCATTTTTGGAACCTTTCTGTGCGATCAAGGGTTCCATGAATGTTAAAGCTTCTTCATGAAACCATAGATTAACTTTTAAGGATGTCATCTTTAATCATTTGTTTACTAGTTTCAGTTTACTGGTTATGATTAAGCCCATTACTGCTATTTTTACTCCTTATTGTTAGCTCATCACAGCTCATCATTTTTCCCCGTCTGATTTGACCCACTACTGTGAAATGAGTTATGAAATGACACACAATCTATGACTTTGTTTGTTCAGACTTCATCTGAGAACTTGCATGGACATTTTCTGACAAATAACACTGTAAAAGAAGTAACGCAGCACACACACACACACACACATCTGTGTTATATAACAGAAAGCGTGATAAGACCCCTGCCTGAACCTCTGCACTCTGGAAGATCCTCCGGCACGCAGCCAGAAGTTGCTGACCACTGCAGAAGACAATTTGTGCTTGTGACAATTTTGAGTCAGATGATATGTCTTATCTTCAGGGTGAAACTGCCACAGAGATTCAAAGTCTAACATGGGGTGTCAAAAATGACATTTCTATCAGTGGTTTTCAAACCGGTCCTGCGAGCAACATTTTCTGCGTCTCTCTTATCTATCACACCTGATTCAGCTCATCAGCTCATTAGTAGAGACTGCAAGAGCTGAAGCGGGTGTGTCGCATACAGGGAGACATACAACATGTGAAGTGCTAGGGGTGCTTGCAGGACCGGTTTGAAAACCACTGGGGAACTATCTAAACATGATGTCTGCAAGAAACCTCAGTGCGGATGACAAAATATGAGATGATAGAATCTAGATTTATCGCTTCATGCCCTGGGTCATCCACAGGGATTTCAGCTTGAATCACTTTCATTCAGTAGTTTCAAATGTTTCCATAAAACAGACCATCTGTAAGACATTAGAAAGCATTCATGGCTGAATCTCTTGAAAACGTGTGCAGGTCATTTTTCACCACAAAAAAAGGGGGGAAAAAAAGGATTTTTTTGTATTCCTGATAAGGAAAATAATGCATCTTTTTAGGACCATTAAGATTTGTGACATTGTTTTCATGACAAAATAATGAAAAATATTTACTTATTACTAGTCATTATTCAAATAATTACAATTAAAATTGATTATATTTAATCTAATTATTTATGAAAGGTATCATGGAAATCATGTGAAAATGCACAGATGAGAGCAAATGAAATGTAAACAAATATTAACATTTATACAATATAGTTCTCTAAAAATATTGAAATGTTCTTTATCCACTGAGAGGTCTGTTGGTAGATCAAGTATGCCATCAGTATACCACAACAGAATTTTGTACAAGTTAATTTATTCAAATTAAAAAAAAATTTTAAATATATAATATAATAATTGTAAATAATGCTTTAAAATGAATTTCCCATCTGCCGTTGGTCAATCAAAGACCAAAGAGTAGACAGAATGTTTATTTACTCAATACGTTTAGGGAAATTATTTTGATATTTGTTTGTTGGTTTTTATGAGAAATTCTGACCACTAACTCTACACACATTTCTGCAATTTTTTTCAGTTTTCTATATAGCCGTTGTTTTAGCCTGTTTTCTACAAACCGCCACTGTAAAGCCATTCTATTAATATTACTGCAGATAAACCTTATTTTTTGTAAAAGCAATGAAATAACTCTCAAAAACTATTAATGTTAAGAAGATGGTCGATATTTGTGGATCATTTAAAGAATGAAACGCTTCAGACAGATGGCTTCACTTTGTACGAGTTAAAATAATATAATAATAAGAAGAACAGAACACTTTGTAACAAAATGTGAGTTTTATATCTCAACACCAGGCGAAAAGACAACTTCAACATGTGGGAGAAAGATCTTGAAGGAGGAAGGAGTAAATAACAAACCACAAGAAGGTCCCTAACAAAGCAACTGGTTTCGTTTAAATGTCCAAACATGCTGTACCCCCCTCGAGATCTGGTTCTGTCAGGCTGGATCATACCAACTCCTCAAAACAAGGGGGGTTCTGGGGGGAACGTACCAACCTGTGACAGCGCAGAGAGAGTCTGGGAGGGTTTCTGGATCCAGGTGCTCCAGTATTATGGGTTGCAGAATGGAGAATTACGAGTTTTCTGGTTCCAGTTGGATCACTGTCTGTTCCCAGCAGAATATCTGAGCTGGTTTACAAAAAAGGAGCAGTAGCTTAATGTCAGGGAACGTTCTACAGTCAAGGCTCTGAGAAACAACAACATGAAGATTAATGAAGGAAGCCTCAAAATCTCAAAATAGTTCAAACATGAAGAAGCAACCACAGAGACTTTCAGCTTGAATGGCTTCCATTCAGTAGTGCCAAACTTTTCCTTAAAAAAATATCTTTTTGATGCATTATAAAGCATTTGTGGCTGCATCACATGAAAACAAGTCAAGGTCATTTTTCACTCCAAAAACGAATAGGAAAAAAAAGAATGAAGAAAAGTGATACCTATTTTTAGGAACATTCTGTGAAATTATTTACAATTAAGCATAAATTCACTTATTTATTTATATTGTAATTTTTTTAAATAATTTAATTATATACATAGATATTACCATGACATATAAATACATTATAATGAAAAAAAATATTTTTGATTAGTAATATGCATTACTAAGAATTCATTTGGACAGTTTAAAGGTGATTTTCTCAGTATTTTTTTTTTTTTTTTTTTGCACTCTCAGATTCCAGATTTTCAAAAAGTTGTATCTCAGACAAATATTGTATGATCTTAATAAACCATACATCAATGGAAAGATTATTTATTCATGATGTATAACTCTCAATTTCGAACAATTGACACTTAAGAGTTTTTTTTTCTGGTTTTGTGGTCCAAGGTCACATTTCAGTATTTTTCACATTACAGTAAAGAGATTATAATGAAAATAATGTCACAATGCAAAGAAATCTTAACAGTCCAAAAATGAAAAATGAATATTATTCGTTATTTCTCTCTTGATTTCAGGGTAAAACGTGACCTGGACATGTTCTTTACATAGTTATTAAGATTAATCTGCATAATGTCCTATAATACTGTATAAATCAGTGTCATTTTAGTATTATTGAGATATTATCATAGTTGCTATTATAATTTTGAATCAGTTCTTATTTTGACATTTTCTATTTTAATTTTAGTTAACATTTGAATTAAAACGAGTAGATTTTCTTATTTCAGTTAAAGTACATCCAGATAAACTAAATAAAAAACAGAAGGCTTGGCAAGACATTTAATTTAATCTAGCTGCCAAGGCAACATTTCTCATTATAATTTAATTTGTAAGTTTTTTATAATTTAATTTCAAGTAACACAATATATATATATATATATATATATATATATATATATATATATATATATATATATATATATATATATATATATATATATTTAATTTTTGGTTCAGTGTCATTGTCATCAAACCCTGCGGCATTGTTTATAATAATTATAATACCTCAGAATTACTTCCATTATGGCAGACTGAACTAGTAATTAGCAAGTCATGAGACAATGAGACAATAGCAGTACTTTCAGACAGCTGATGCGTTCATGTATGTCTAACCGGTGAATACCATTCTCCTTCACAGCGTGTCTGATCATCAGAAGGGGTTGTGTGTGTGTTACAGTTCTCCTGTTCCCCTTCAATCACAAACAGCAGCATCTGCCTCTTGCCTGCATTTGAGCTCTGCAATACAAAGATGTATGTAGAAATCAGTGAATACATTATTATGAACTGACTTGAGATTTTAAGATTAGCACTGGAATAAACCTTTCGATGTACAATGTACATTTTCTCTTTTCAAACATGCAGACATCAATATTGTGCAAAATTGTGTATAGTATATATCATGTGCAGGAATTCAAGACTAAAGGAAATTGTTATAAAACATAATCTATATATTAGGCAACACTATGTTACCACCCATTTTTTTGGGGACAGAAAATATTAAAAAATAAAAATCTGCTCAGATAAAGGGATGTAAAAAAATGGGTGTTTATCAAACAAAGGGTAATTAAAACTGAATTTGTTTTGCCTCATTTCAAAAGACATAAACCTGTCATTATTACGAGAAATGCTTTAGGGCCAGTTTTCCAGACTGTTCCTTCGTACACCTACACAGATGTGCAATGTCAGTCAGTATCAAAACAAAAAACATTAATCTACTATCATCGCCAGAGTGTGTGCATGACCCTTAACCTCCTGCAAATAAATCCCAGGTTATCAAAGTCCACAGTCTGATTGTCAATGGGTGATGTCACTTACGGGAAGCTTGCGACAAACTGCGCATAAAGCTTTCCAAACACTTTTCCAAAAGCGAGGGAAACTCATCCCCTGAGGGATGAAGACTTGGCAGACGTGCTGGGAAAACAGCTACAGTGGGTTCTTAAGAAGACAATCTAAAGGCAAAGCTATGGACTATTTCTCACCCTCTTTAAACCAGGTGGGCCAAGATGGTCCACTTAGATAGCTATGATGAAAACTGATGATCTGATTTATGCATTTGTTGTTAAAAATAGTTTACGGAAAAATTACCGGTAATTGTTTATGAACCACAGTGGCCCAAAAGCTGTAACAACGCCTCAAAGAATCGTCCTAAACAAGAAAGCAAGAAAGAATCATTCTGCATTCAAATAAAAATGTTCATGGTTTGCACACCTTTGTTGGTTTTGTTAACTAAATTTATTAAACTGCATTTTCATCAATTGGAAAAAAAAAACAGAAATAAAGCAAAATATAAATATTCAATGAAAAACATATGCTTAATTTTTTGGGGGGAACATATAACCTTGGAAAACTGAAATGAATGGGCTGTGGTAAAACTGAAATAAAAATAAATATTGCACATATTAATAATAAAAAAATATATATATATAAATACAACAAATAAAATAACTTTACAAAATTACTAAAACCTAAACTAAAATTCAAATGAAAACTGAAAATATAAAGACTGAAGCTCATTCAAAATAAAAACTATAAAAGTACAGTACATAAATAATAATTAAATAACACTGTTCCACACCTTTTTCGAAATTGAGATTTATATGTCATGTGAAAGCTGAATAAATAAGATGATGATGACCATTGATGTATGGTTTATTAAGATCGGAAAATATTTGAAAATCTGGAATCTGAGGGTGCAAAAAAAATCAAAACACTGAGAAAATTGCCTTTGAATTTGTCCAAATGAATTATTAGCAATGCACATTACTAATCAAACATTTATTAATTTTTACGGTAAGAAATGTACAAAATATCTTCATGAAACATGAACTTTACTGTATATCCTAATGATTTTTGGCATAAAAGAAAAATCTATATTTTTGACTCATACAATGTGCTATTGGCTATTGCTAAAAATGTACCCCAGCGAATTCAGACTATATATATATATAGTTTTAAAATCTTAAAATTCCTCAATATTTCAGGTTTTCCTTTATTATGTTCTTTATTTTTGAAGCATGTCTGCTGTCAATCTGTTTTGCCGTTGTTTTGAGTGCTTTACATTAAGGATCTCTCTTAGCGTCTGAAGAACAGGTGTTCGGTACAGTACAGTTTCAGTCTGTCCCGATAAGGGAACCATGTGACCCTGCTGGACGAGTCTATAGCAGAAACTGGACGCTGCTGTAGGACTCGATCCTGGAAAGCACAGACCGTCCTCACTATTTAAAAATCAACTACATCGTTTAATAGTTCAGAGAGGTCATCTGATGGAATATAAATGAATATCGTTTACCTCTGTCACTCAGAGTAAAGTTCCCTTCCCGGTCAGCCAGATTATTTATAGAAACAAAACAGCAAAAACACTCATTCAGAAGGTCATTAACATATGACTGCATACATCTGCATATATTTACAGAACTTGGGCCGCTCCCGTGTCCTTCAAGATACAAAAGGACAACAAAATGCTATGAATAAGTAGAAAATGGTTCCTTTAAAGCTGCTTTTTTAAACCCAAGGCAGAACGTTTTAGGGCTAAGAAAAGATGAAGGTAACTACTTAGTTTCCCAAGCAACAAAATCTCTACAAAACATTCAGATTTTTTGAAGCTGACATTCATGACATTCTTTATTCGGTGTAAGTGAATAAGGGATTTGTTGGTGCTAGGTGAAAATCTGTAGAAAAAGGGGTACATTCATGTCTGATCACACAGAAAAGTTTAATACTCGGCGTCAGGAGTTTGTTTAAATCACTAACTCTCAGTGATGATTGTCTTATCCAGGAGGAATCTTCTAGAAGCAGCAGGTATGTGAGATAAATGTGAAGTAAACAGTCTGTGATTTACGATGTGATTTGAAGACCCATGCTGGTAGACTGCGGCAGATCATCTTTAGATTTTGGATCAACCGGAGGAGGCCACAGATGAAGAGAAGAAGAGAGAGGAAAAGAAATAAGTCCAGAAACACTGGAGCCGAAGGTGGAGAGTTTATAATGTCAGTCTCATTATCTACGCTTGGACTGACACGCTGCTGTTGGAGCTGAACAGTGTCTAGTGACGAGTACGAGATCAGTTTCACTAGCAGGCACAGGCACTAGCAGGCACACACACAGAGGTAAATAATCTGTCATCAAAGCATTCAAGAATTAAATTATCACCATTGAAATGGCTGATAATCTAATATTCGGCAGGCCACGTGTTATTTTAACACTCCAATTCCGAGTTTATGCTGCTAATAAAACAACTCAGACAGAATGACATTCAGACAAAAGGACCGAGATCAGCTCCGTCTGTGTTTGATTTAATAGAGTGACAGATAAACACTCCCAGATTATTAGAATTAAAACAGATATGGCATAAATAGGTACCAGGGTTATTGTCGTTAACTAAAACTTAAACTATAAAAAACTTTTTGTTAACTAAAAAAAAAAAGAAAAAGAAAAGAAAAAAAATTTGAGATGAAAAACTAAACGAAATTTAGAAACTAAAAAAAAAAAAATTAACATTACCTAAATAACAATTAATAATCATTAAAAATAATGAAAATTACAAAAACACATAACAAAATTACTAAATATTAAGCTAAAAAAAAAATTTTATTAAAAAAGAAATGTGAAATATAAAAAGAAAAGCTAATTCAAAATATTAATAAAAACTAATACAAAAGGCAAAAACACAAACATAGTACAAAATTTAAGCTACAATTAAAAAAGAAATTTGAAAATGTAAAAAAAACACTAATTTATAATATTATTAAAATAGATTCATTTAAATAGTAATATTTTAAAAAAGTTATAAAAATGGTAAAAGCACAAAAAAATTACTAACGTTATACTAAAATTAAAAAGAAAGCGCTCTCTCTCTCTCTCTCATATACATATACATATATATATATATATATATATATATATATATATATATATATATTTTTTTTTTTTTTTTTTTTTAAATGAATATACACATAAGAATGCTAATTAAAAATACTGAAAAAAGCTATAATAATACTATTAATACTAAAAACTATAACAGTATATATTGGTTTAGGGTTCTCAAGTTGCTATATGGTTGTTTGGAGATCATCAGAAGGTCCTGATTTTTCATTATAGATCAAATTCAGTTTCTGGACTCTTAAAAGCTCTAATACATAGATGGATTTCTAGAACGCGAGAGAATAAAATGTTCTTAGTGGGGCTTAAAAAGCATTCTTGAGCCCTGTGTGTGCCTCAGTGCAGCATGATCTGATCACTCTCAACCACTCTTCCTGTGACCCGCTCAACCGCCCGATCCAGTCCAGCGGGACGAGCCCTCGCTGAAAACACTGCAGAATGACAATATTGTTTATATCCTGAAGAAAGTTGTCTATTCCTGGGCATTAACTCCAAAAAACTCATCTTTTCTAGTGGTTTTTTTTTTACATTTATGTATTAGCAAACACTTTTATCCAAAGCACACTTTATCTAAAGAGCCAACAATGCCAGGTTTATTAGATAACTATTAAAAAGAGCATTTTTCTTGAAATACTATTCAGTATGAGAAAAAAACCCCAGTATGAAACTGATCCGAATGTAGAAAATCATTTATTAAAAGGTGTAGTTAAAGTGTATATTTAAATATTAGATGCAACAAATAGACTGATACTAAAACTAAACGTGAACTAAAATAAAAATAAATAAATCTAATAAAACTGAAGCAAAATGACAAAAGTTTTACCAAAATGATTAGCCTATACTAAACAAAATCAGGTAAGGTAATAAGAATTTATAAAACTATATTGGCATAATAAAATAACACAGGTTCCCAATGAGTAACAACCATGAAGACAAAAGGAGATATTAGGTTGCTTTACCTTACAATTAAAGTGGAAATTGGGGACTGCGACTATTAAGCTCAAAAAATAAAAAAGCATGATAAAATTAAAATGAAAGCAGTCCAAATGACTTGTACACACAATTTCAAGTGCTCTGAAACCATTCTAGGCTTATGTGAAGAAAAGACTAGAATTTAAGATGATTTATCGCTGATAACATTTGGGAATATTATCAGCAACTACATACATTTTGCATTTTTCTTCACATAAAGCGATCATATTTAAGGACATATTTTATGTTCTTAATGTCTTTTTGTAGCTTAACAGTCCCAGTCCCCATTCACTTTCATCCTATGGAAAAGAGTGGCATGCTAGACATCTCTTTCTTAGTTCCACTGAAATAAAAAACAAAGTTTAGATTTTTTTTAAATACTTAAGGGCAAGTAAACAATGACGGAATTTCCTTAAGTGCCCTGACCCTAATCTCACACACCCTATACACCATATAGATGGCCGCTGATTCCAAATAAGCAGTGCATGTTGAAAGGCATCGTGGGTATTCGTGTACACGGCTTATGTTCATATCTGTAGAAAAGTGTCACCAGAATTTCCCATCACGTGCCATCTTTAACTTAAACAACACATATGTTAAAGCATTGGCCACGCAGACAACCTTGAGTGAGCAGACACATGTGGCGAGAGGCCAATAATACTCAACACAGAAGTAAATCTCACAGGCCAGTGTGCTGCTAATCTGAGCAGGAGAGGGTGGAAACAGGAGCTCATATTAACTTTGAGTTCACAGAGTGCAGTAAGGTTCACTAATTATTCACTAATAGTGCAGAAAACAGGGTTCGGTTTGAGACAGTTTGTGAACACACATAACATCCCATAACCATCCTGAATGAGAGCGCACGACCCGAGAAAGAGAAAGAGAGGGGAAACAATCATTTTCAGCCATTTAACAACCTGTAATGACTTATTTTGCTTTGCACTACTGATATTTTGTTTTGAGTTTCAATAGTAATTGTTAACTCCATTTGCAATGCACTACTGTTATTTTACTTTTGCAATACAAAAGCTTACCATTTTTGCCATGGCAATAATAAAGCAATAATAAAGTGGTAAGAAAGAGAGAGACTGAGAAAGACTGAACTGTTGATGATGTTTCTAAAAATCCAACAAGCATTTGAATTTATTTTGGCAGACTCTTCATGACAAACTGTATTCAGAAATAAACTACCCCAAATTAAAACCTGCAAATGTGAGTCTCTGATGAAGAGGGAAGCTTCATCCCAACAACAAACACTCACATAGATACAGATACCGGCTACGGATTTAATGTTGACTTTGGCACCAGACGGGGACTTACTAATAATTTGATCTATGGCCTGACTCGCAGCGGTCACATGGCGGTGTTTCTATACTCAAATTTTTTTTTTTTTGCAGGTATTAATAGTCTCTACAGATCATACAGTCAGTTTACAGAAACTGGTGACTTTTTTGGAGCCAGTAAACCACAGGACTAAACAAGCAGGCTGGTATTTAGATATATATTCACATGCGAGACAGTGATTTGATTGCACAGTAGAGATAACTATAGTGGAATACAAAAATAAACACGGTTGATTCGTACATTCTTCACACTGATCTGAAGACGTGCTGTTTAGTTAAAAAAGTGCTTGCAAGGCAGAACTGCATAATAATCTACTTTCATTCTTTTCCTTCTCCACATTTTCTGCATATATTTCAGCTCAAACCACTTTCTGTGCAGACTATTAATAGACTGTTTAGAACAGAGTCACAAACTTTTCTTCACCCGAAAAAAAATGTATACTTATGATAGTAATTGCTATTTGAAATCTAAGTGATGTCATTACATTATATGCATACTGAATTGCAGTTGGTTGCCTTTTTTTTTTTTTTTTTTTTTTTTTTGCATACTGAATTGTGATTTATGCATACTTTCTTATCGATTTCTGTGTATTTATCTCAAAAGGCATCAGAAGTTAGTTATGTGTTCATATGCAGAGTTGACAGAAAACAAGATTATCTCAAACTTCTTATAAGATATGAATTTCAATTTTCCCATTTCTTTCTATATTTTTATCTTTTCTTTTGCTAAAGGTGGCAAGAACACACAGAGCTGACAGAAAAAGTTTATTTTGGTTCATATTCAGATGTGTTCAAACTAAATTAAGAATCCATTTCAATTTTCCAACAATCTCAGATTTGCTATTAAGTCTTTCAACATTTATACTGTCCAAAAAAGTACTTTAACTCAGCTCGAGCCAAATTAGGATAAAACATTTATGTTTCATGTTAAAAAGTCGAATCACCTTTATTTAGATTTATACAACACAGATTGCGTCAAAGTGGCTTTATCGTGTTAAACAGGATATTAATGTTTCAATGATGCTGACAAAATTTAATTCTGATGCAAAGCAGCTCTAAAAGAAGACAATAGTAACCAGTCAAGTTTTCATTAAAAGTCAGTTCATTGTTGATTCAGTTGAGTTTAATATCTGTGTGCATTTCCTCAATTTTGGAATGAATTCGATTCATCTATAAAGGAAACAGTGATGTCATCACTTCAGTTCTCTTCAAACAGTGTGCAATTAAGTTGATAAAGTCGCCAAATATCAAGCGAAAACAATGAATAAAAAGTCTAAGCACTAATAAAACAGCTTTCAAAATAGAAACGAAAAAAAAAGCAAGTAAATGATGATGGCGCGATATGAGTTGACTTTTAATAAACCATGACTGGCGTTTCTGGAATCATCCTGACTTGTTGTTACCCTGTTGTGGCGCTGCTAAAGAACACTGGGGTTAAGTGAGTGCGGTTGTGAACACTGAGGCTTGTTTAGACCCGTGTGTCTATGAAACTGGAGAATAGGAGGGGTGATTGGCCAGTAGCTTTTTGTGGTATGGCCAGGCTGACATAAACAACCCCCTTCTTTATTCCTCTTCAGGCACTTCCTCCAACGGAGCAGGACTGGGGGCCAACCGACGCCCCCACCGGGTCTCTGTCACTAGTCAGCCACAGTCACGAGCCACTTTCAGGAATCTGTTATTGTGAGCATTCGCAGGAATTCGCAGCAACTTGGAGGCGCTTCCAGGAACTGCGATCCATTGAGCTTGTCCAAACACTCACATACACACACATTTCACACAAGCCTACTGGATGTAGGTACCCCACTCCCACTGCGTTTCTTTCACACATGCACCAAAACTTCTCTGGAAGCTGATTGGCTGAGGCACAGTGGGCGGGATTCCTTCCAGAACAGCGCTGGCCAATGGGAGCGGATCTTTCGATAAACAGAGCTGTAATCCGACACGTAAAGCACATTGTGTTCTACTTCTTCTAGAAAACATCCAACCCCTCCTGTCTGAGCACAGAGTACTTCTTCAGCCTGTTTATACTGCTCTGAGTTTTTACTGGAACAACATATCTTCTTGGACCCAAAGTTAAATGCTAATTATTGTCTGGAAACTGGCCACAAAAACTCAACGAGGAGAAATAACCATAAAGAAAAAAAAGGGCAGGATCCAACTGCAAACTAGTTGTAATGAAGTAATGTTGTCAAAGCACACATGAAAAAAAAAATATTGTTGACAACTATAATGCATGTTTGAGGGTATAAACATGGATTTCAAGCATATGCTTATAATCTGATTTTAAGCATGTGTGTGGTGAACTTATAAACAGAGCCAAGACAGCTTTTACCAGTGCTTTATTAACTAAAACTGAACATATTCTAATCATTTCGTTCATGAAAATAAATATGAAACAAAATAAAACAAAAATATTAGATGAAAAACGCAAAAAAAAAAAAAAACTTTAGAAATGTTACTCAATCTGAAATAAAAATAAATTAAATGCTATACGTATATCTAATTAAAATAATACTAAAATAACACTGATTTTTACTGCTGTCAACAAGCAAACAAATAAATATGAATATATTAAAGATCACAGTTTAGCTTAACAAATTAGTTTGGGAAAGGCTGAATATTAAGGTGACAGAAAGGTAGAAAAGTAAAGATATAAACAATCTTCTTGGTAGAGCAAATGAACAAACGTACAGTATTTTCTTCAAAAAGTCTAAAATTAAGCACAGATGATCTATTCAGGGTGTTGCTATGGGGTCATAGGGGTTTTTGGGTGGTTAGTCCAAGTCAAAAGAGCATCACCACTTGATATGGCTCAGAATGTAAGATCATTAGAAATAGTGATGATTGCCCTAGCAACAACTAAATCATTTAGATTAAAAAATAGAGAGGGTGCAGAAGTTGAACTCATCACAGTCAGCTGACCCAATCTGAGCCAACATAAAATGAGGAAGGCGAATCGAATCATGAGGGAGCGGAAATGTGTTTGTATAATCAACTGATGCTGCATTTGAACATAAGATGTGTGTATGACTATGTTCAAGAGAATAAGCGCATGTATGCACCATGTGCCACCAGCTGAGCTACAGTATAGATATCACCATCATCCCACTGAACATTCACAAGTGTTAAAAGTAACTTATTGTACTGTTTACACACATTACTCATCTGTTTATGTAACAGCTATTCATTCTTGAGTAACATTTTAGACTTAACACTTAAACGCAACCCAAAACAAAGATTCAACCAAATAGCATTTCAAAGTGCAATTCAAATTGCAAAAAAAGATTTGATTTTCTTCTTTGACACTACAATAAATTAACATTAGACTACAAAAAAATATATAAATAAAAATAAACCTCTAATATTACAAATTTACTTTTAACACTAATAATGACAAAAAAAAATTATATGTAATAATAAAAATTAGGGCCGGGACTTTAACGCGTTAATTGAGATTAATTAATTACACAAAAAATAACGCGTTAACTAAGATTAATTAATTACAGAAAAAAAATTCCCGCATTTTTAATAACTTATTTTTGCACCGCGGAACGTTTCTCACTGGATGAGTTTCGGCGGGACCGATTATACTGGAGCACCAACTAGCGTTCGCATATCACTGCGGCACATCGAGCCTCAAGTATCACCTCAACGCAAAACATATAGCAGCTAGCGTGGACTTTACACTTTATGTTGAACTATGTATTATTTTGTTGGTGCAACAGTTTATGTTGGCCAAGGTAGTTGAGAGTTGGACTTAGTATGTTATGGCCTCTGAAGCAACAGAGAGATGTTTTCTAATAGTCAGTGTTTCCAATGTTCTGAATGTACTTGACAGTATTGTGTATTACTTAAAAAAACACTTTACAGAAGGTTCCAGCACCTATAAGCTTCCTGAATTTCTGAAATGTACTATTTCTAAATTGTTTCTAAATATGCTATTGCTACACTTCATGGCAAAAATTGCACTGGTCTGCTAGACTTGGTTGAACAAAAATAAACAATATTTTGTTGCTTAAGCTTATGTATTCAGTCATTATACAATGGTATACTATAAATCCATGTGAAAAAAAATTACTTCTCACTGTTCTCAGGTCAAATATTTATATGCGATTAAAATGCGATTAATTTCGATTAATTAATTACAAAGCCTCTAATTAATTAGATTATTTTTTTTAATCGAGTCCCGGCCCTAATAAAAAGGTTTTTTTTTATTATTATTGTCATTTATTCATAATACCACTCATAATAAAATTATACATTTTTAATATTTTTCTCCTTGTAGTTTTTCTTTTATTGTTTATTTATTATAGCTTGAAAACATAAATCAGTAATTAAAATTGGTTCTAAATATGAGACATTTGATACCTGCACATAAAACTCGGTCTTGGATTGACGATACAATGAGACTGCTTTATGATCAAGAAAATTAATCAGAAACAAAGTGAGTGAGTGACACAGAAAGCATATGAGGCTGTGAATGGCAGCTAGTCATGTGCTGGGGTCTGCTAAAAATGTTGTGCATTGTGTGTATGTGCATGTGTTGGCTCCAACTTTGTCACACCAGCTTTGGCCCAGTCAACACACTCCATTCCACAGTGTCTGCTCTTCCTGTGCTTCAATGTTTACGGCATGCTGAAGCGTCTGACGGGGATCCGCTTACTGACACTCAAATGACTCTTTTTCCATCACACTTCATCAACACAGCACCACGTGCATTTTCTGACAACAAAACAGCATGTCTCAGAGCGGTGAAGAGATCAGGAAGCGTATAAGGGAGGAGAACGTGGACACTTAACCTGTGGATATGATTTCAGTCTTCCTGAACTCATGCAGCATGTCTGTAATTGAAACCTGCACACACTGACACTGACAATGTAGTGAAAACAGAAACAGAAGTGGTTTCTGGTTGTCCGGTTGAGCTGTTTAATAACAAACCTCTGACCACAAAGGCACCAGAAGAAATCCAGATTGAATATCTGACAAAAAGAAATGCATAAGATTCATTCTGAGGGCACATAAAGTGTCGTGTCTTGAGAGTCCAAAAGCATTCACTGGATGATGAAGTCTATTAGAAAGCAGTTAGAATGCTCATATAATTCAAGTTATAAGAGCAAAAATATCCCCATATGGGTTTTTGATATCAGATATCATACAGATTAGTGATAGTCCAACAAACAAGAGTGCCATTCTCTCACATTGTGAATGTGAAATTGATTTTACTTAACAGTACAACAACAAAAAAAGTTATAATATTGAGTGAGTTACATTTTAGACACAACATTGTTTTTGTTTTTTTTCTGTTACACTGCAGTGTTTAGTTCCTGAACAAATCTGTTTTTTGAATTAATCATTTGAGTTAGCGATTCTATTATCCATTCATAAAGACTGTCAGTTTCTAATTGAATCTTCATTTCTTAACTGTTTGAATGAACGATTCATTAAATCACTCATTTAATCAGGCACTTATTGCCACCTACTGGCAGTTTTAAAAACACATTCAGCTAAATTTTTTTGTCATATATCGAGGAATATAATGAATTTGATTTAAGAAAGCACAGCTGAATCTGCTTGATATTCTCATTAGTCCTCAGATGCCTACATGACTGCTTGTTGCAGAAACAGATGAATGAACTCTCACTAACCCTTACACTTTCTCTGTATGTCACTGATACACAGCATTTACATTTAAATCAATGAATTCAATTTAAAAAATAATTCAAATTATCAAACAACTAATTTTCATCTGGTGATGATAGAACAGGCAAAAAAATCTCCTGCCCGAGTCTGAGCAGTAGTGATTCATTTAGGAGTATGAGTCTGTGCAGTCGTGATGCATTTGGAGCCAGAGTCTGCGCAGTCGTGATTCATTTGGAGCCAGTCTGCGCAGTCGTGATTCATTTGGAGTCTGAGTCTGCGCAGTCGTGATTCATTTGGAGTATGAGTCTGCGCAGTCGTGATTCATTTGGAGCCAGTCTGTGCAGTCGTGATTCATTTGGAGCCAGTCTGTGCAGTCGTGATTAATTTGGAGCCAGTCTGCGCAGTCGTGATTCATTTGGAGTATGAGTCTGCACTCTTGATTAATTTGGAGCCAGTCTGCGCAGTCGTGATTCATTTGGAGTATGAGTCTGCAGTAGTGATTCATTTGGAGCCAGTCTGTGCAGTCGTGATGCATTTGGAGCCAGAGTCTGCGCAGTCGTGATTCATTTGGAGTATGAGTCTGCAGTCGTGATTAATTTGGAGCCAGTCTGCGCAGTCGTGATTCATTTGGAGCCAGTCTGTGCAGTCGTGATTCATTTTGAGTATGAGTCTGCAGTCGTGATTAATTTGGAGCCAGTCTGCGCAGTCGTGAATTCATTTGGAGTATGAGTCTGCAGTCGTGATTCATTTGGAGCCAGTCTGTGCAGTCGTGATTCATTTTGAGTATGAGTCTGCAGTTGTGATTCATTTGGAGTATGAGTCTGCAGTCGTGATTCATTTGGAGCCAGTCTGTGCAGTCGTGATTCATTTGGAGTATGAGTCTGCAGTCGTGATTCATTTGGAGTCTGAGTCTGCACAGTCGTGATTCATTTGGAGCCAGTCTGTGCAGTCGTGATTCATTTGGAGTATGAGTCTGCAGTAGTGATTCATTTGGAGCCAGTCTGCGCAGTTGTGATTCATTTGGAGTCTGAGTCTGCGCAGTCGTGATTCATTTGGAGCCAGTCTGCGCAGTCGTGATTCATTTGTAGTATGAGTCTGCAGTCGTGATTCATTTGGAGCCAGTCTGCGCAGTCGTGATTCATTTGGAGTCCGAGTCTGCGCAGTCGTGATTCATTTGGAGTCTGAGTCTGCACAGTCGTGATTCATTTGGAGTCCGAGTCTGCACAGTCGTGATTCATTTGGAGTCTGAGTCTGTGCAGTCGTGATTCATTTGGAGTATGAGTCTGTGCGGTCGTGATTCATTTGGAGTATGAGTCTGTGCGGTCATGATTCATTTGGAGTCTGAGTCTGTGCAGTCGTGATTCATTTGGAGTCCGAGTCTGCGCAGTCGTGATTCATTTGGAGTCTGAGTCTGTGCAGTCGTGATTAATTTATAGCTACAGTATCAAAGTCCTGCCCAAACTCCCGCAGACCCAATCACAAGAACCCATATTGCCTGAAATAACTAAAGAAAAGCAAAAAAATAAACAAAGTAAACACTTAGAGAAATATCAAGTGCATAATATTACATAATCCATCTGGTTGGTCTTAAATCCCATGTGTTTACGTGGAGAGGGCTGTCAGCCACCAGGGTGCGAACAAAATATTTTGGCTTCACTTTTCAGGACGAGTGCAGCACACTTGGTAACAAGTAACAACTAATAGCAACTGCAAAACTGTAACATGCTAAAATGACTGAAAACACTTTACATAGCAAATTAACATGTTAAAACCAGACCTTAACAACTGTAAAGCAACATACAAAAAAATCTCAAAACACCTTTTCAGCTGCGCAGCAACATGCTAAAATCATTCAAAACACATCAACAGCTATGTACAAAACTCTACAAAAAGATTTCATTTACACTTGGCTTGGGGTCATATTTCGAGCATTTTCTTTTCTTACAAGGCACATTCTCACTCTCACTTTTTGTCCTTTATTTGCTTTTTTTCTGAGAAGCATGTGGCTATGGATCACTGACACCGCTGGGCTCAATCAGAGATGTTTGTAGAGTTTTACCATATGGCAGAGAGAACTGCGTGAGGCAGAACAAGATAGAGAGAAAGAGAGGACTCTGTGTACTGGGAGGGGTTGTTTGGTTAGTCATTGATAGAACATGGAGCAAAGTAGCTCTCTCTCACCATTTATTACTCCATGAGGAGGCTGACCTCTTGGAGCTTTAACAGTGGAGTTCAGAACAGACAATGGCCTAATTACACTGCGCTGGAACACAGAGCAAACACACAACACATCTCGTAAAACACGTACAAAGATGCACCGTCTCAGATCGACGAAGCACATTCTAGATCATTCTGACGCTCATTCTGTGTGATTTGAACCTGTCATGCATGTTATTGTATTTTATTATGACCTCAAGCACATTCCCAATCAATTCACATAGGTTTTATTAGAAGCAAATTAGAGTAAAAGCTGAGATCTAACTGGTATCTGGTTTGTCAAACTAGTTTGCCTGGTTACTGGATAAGAAGAGTTGCTGATAAACTGCACATTGTGTTTATTTACAGAGAGCTCAAGTGTCTGTGCTGGTAACAGTTACAAAGTGGAAATGTGAGGGAAAACATGCAAGTTTTTATTAATTAAAATTAAACTACGTAAAGCTGTTTTGAAATGCACTGATATATATTGTGGAGGGAATAAAAGCGCTATAGGCTTACAAGAACAATACACCCAAAAATATAATATATACCGTATATATATAGTGTGTGCATGTACTCACTACTGTTTTGGGTCAAAAAGTATTTTTTAAAGAAATTAAATTGATCAGAAGTGAGAGTAAAGAGAAATATCTCTATTTCAAATAAATGCTGTAGGAATGAATAACACTTAAAAGTGAAAACGAAAAATGAAAATAATAAATTGCAATAATATTTTGCAATATTACTGTTTTTACAAATGCATTCAAATAAATGCAGCAATGATGAGCAGAAGAGTTTTGAACGGTAATGTATACATTTATTTAAACACATTTATTAAACAGCACACATTTCTTCAAGAATTTTAGATGATCTTTGACCAAAACAGTGTTTTTTTTTTTTTTTTGTGTGCGTGTGTTTGTTTAAAAAAGATTTGCAAGCTGCGACACTATACAGGACTTTTCCAGGGTTTTCTTCCTCCAAAGTAACAAAGTTATTGAAACCAGAGAAATGAAACAGAGGTCCAGTACTTGCCGATGTGTTGCGGTGGTGCTGATTCTTCTGGTGGAGGCCCCAACGACCCACAATCCTCCACTGCGTCCAGCAGAGACTTACGAACTCCTCATCTGTTCAACTCACTGACCTGAGGATGGAAAAATGGAAACATTGGCATTTTATTTTTTCCAAACCACACCAGTAGACACCAGTTTTATGACTTTTACACAATATGACCACAGAATGGCACCACAAATGCATTAAGTCAGTCTCCTCAAATCGGCAACTCTCACTGAAAATGAATGGTTTACGGTTTCTCTCACTGTAAATGCTTTAAGTGCCTTGTACTCAACACTGATGGCCCTTGGAGGACCAAACCAAACTAAGCCTTAACCACTAAATCACAACACTCTTAGCAGCTAACGAGTGGAATTTAACTTAAAAACTCATCTACATCACTGTTCAAAAATTATTAAGATTAGTCTTTTTTAAGAAATTGATACTTTAATTCAACAAGGATGCATTAAATTGATGAAAAGTGACAGCTAGGACATTTGGGATATCAAATGAACGCTGCTCTTTTGAACTTTCTATTAAAAAAAGAAAATTAAGGTTCCAACGAAAATATTACTGTTGTAAACATTGATAATAACAAATGTTTCGTGAGCATCGGATCAGCAGATTAGACTGATTTCTGAAGATCATGTGACACTGAAGACTGGAGGAATGATGCTGACAATTCAGCTTTGATCACAGGAATAAATTGCATTTAAATTATATTAAAATTGAAAAAAAATAGAGCCATCAGACCCACAAAAATTTAATGATGACAAAAAAAAAATAATAATAATTTCAAGTGGAATTTCCCTTTGTGATTTGTTGGCTAGCTCAGATTTTTATAAAAGCCCTTAAAAAGATCTCAGAGCAGCAGATGATGGTTACTTGTATTTTGAAAACTGTGGCTAACACTTTATGTGTTTACAACCAACACGAACTCTTTATGGACAAAACGGCACTGCTTATTTTGAGCAGTACAATAACATGAGGAAAGTACAAAGCCTCATTCATCAAATGTCTTTTAAAAAAAAGAATTTGTTACGCCAGGGTCTTGTCGAACAGGAAAATTTGGCCTCGCTTTCACACTAAAGTAAATATTTATGCATAAAAACATCCCTCATAAATCATCTGCGCTCATGAGTGTCACACAGGAAACTGCAGCTGCATCCATTCCAGCTGCACTTTCACACATTTCTATGTGTGGCCAAATTCGAAATCTAACCTAGACCGTGTCACTTCGGGGAATTTCCGTTTTCTTTCCCGAGATCGCACGGGAGAGGACAGCTGATGTGACAGCTTGACACTTTTAAAAACATTCATAAAACTCAACTGCATTGATTTTTTGTCTATGTTAAAAGATTGACAGCAGAAGCACAACCACCTCCACTCTCCTCACACACAAAACATGTTTATATCAAAACTCTGAACTCGAGTCGGCATTATTACTTTGTACTTCGCATCTAACAGATCGACTGTGAAACAAGCTGCACTCCTGTGATAATGTTTTGCCTTGGTGTGTCTTAGTAACAGAGCAAGAACAAACGCACAAACAAGTGTTAGACGTTGTTTGCCAAAAGAAAGATGTGAATTTATGATTCAATATAGAGTGGTATCTAAACATGGCTCCTCCTGAAGCACCATTCATCTTTTTTTCTTTGCAGGCAGATAAAAATCAGCTGCAAAGTGGACCAGACTTCATGCTGAAGGCTAAATGATATTTATTTAAGCCTACCTGGCAAAAACCTAGAGATGCACAATTTGAGGGCGTAAAAATTAACTGCAATATTTCTGATAAACTTGTGATTAAAATTTTTTTTTAAATCCAGGTTTGCTGTGCATTGTTATAGGGCTGCACAATTTGGCCAATAAATAAGATACAAAAATAAGATACAAAAATAACCAAATAGGCCAAAATTAATTGTATTTTATATTACAACCATAAATGAAAATAGCACTATAATAAAACACAAAAAAATTAAAAACAAAATCAAATACAAATAAAAAATCAAATACTTAATAAAAATATTAAATTACTAAATTAGGAAATATATCACTGCTATTGTAATATTTCACTATAAAATAAAAATAGAATATTAAAAAAATATATTAATAAAAAATAATAATAATAATAATTGTATCTTACAATACAACCATGAAATGAAAATAACATAATAAAAATTATTATTATAATTATTACTAAATAAAATACAAAAAAAAAGAGTAAAGAAAAAAAATATTAATATTATTTTAATTATATTATTTTATTAAAACCATAAAATTACAATGCTAACATTTATGGCTTATGACTTAATTTCTTTATTTTCAAGAACATTCAACCACTGAACTTTTATGCTGACAGAAATCTGCAGTGAGCCTTTTCTTTTTGTTGATTACAGCTTCTTAAGAAGATAGTTGGCACATTGCATTCCCAAATAAATGTTAAAGAGATTAAAACTCAGAGCAGATGCTGAGATTGAGTTCATGTGGAGCAGCTTTTACTGTGAACCAAACCACTCTGAAACACTTAAAACTGACGGATGGGAACACAGCACCACACCTCACTCTAAAATACCTAAAGCTTACATCTATTAAATTAAATCGCACTAAGCCATCTTCTAAGCAATTTTCAGTTTCATTCTGATTATGCATGATCAGTTTCATTATTATAACTGGAAATATCTACACTATTAGGCAGTACTCACTGGAGCATGTGCAGGAAAGTGTTTACAACTAGTTTTTGATATGAAGCACATGGGGACAAAAGCCTGCAAAGGACATCTGCACGTTAGTTTAAAAGCAGTGTCATGGATGCATGAGAACGTACCGTTCCCAGGGCCTCAGAAGTAGGTTACAAACAGCCTGATCAATCTTTGCGCCGAGTGTATAGGGGGTAATTTGTCACAGGTCTGTTTCTAAACAAACGTTTCTTCAATAAACGGAGGCCTCCACTCCACTACAAGCCGGGGCCTGCAGAGCTCATGTCATGAGACGTAGCATGTACGTCAGCATTCAAACCATCCTGCCCTGTGAGAGAATTGAACAGGTGCCAGCAGAGACGAGCAAACGCACTGAACATAGTGAACTTGAGCCAACAGCGCACCGCTCCAGGGCAGCCAGCAAAGGCAAGTTTACACAGGAGAGGTGGAGGTCCTCTCCAACCCAGTGCAAACAAATGCCTTTCAACACGCTGTCAAACTAAGAAGAATAGGACAGAAAATTCCAGTCTTTGACAATCCAACAGTGACAGGTCAAAAATAAATAAATAAAATATATTGAGCAAATAAAATCTGATTTTCTCGTTAGCCATTCAGTCTAGAAACATGAAAGTATTTTCACTGTGTGCAATATCTAATAATATTGTAAGTAATATTATAATTGATAAAATTATTTGTAATCATTTTATATATATATATATATATTAGGGGTGTAACGATACGCGTATTCGTATTGAACCGTTCGGTACGACGCTTTCGGTTCGGTACGCGGTACGCATTATGTATACCGAACGGTTCGTTGGAGTAATTAATTATATTTGAAAAAAAAAAAAAAGAGAGAGAGAGAAATATAATGATATGCGTTCAACAAGGTAGCCCAATAACCCAAACAACGTAACAGGCAACGCCCCTGACACTCCCGAAGAAGAAAAAAACACCATCTTATATGTTTATGTTAGGCTACTCAGCAGGCGCTCGCTCACTCAGTACGCGCTGAAGGCTCGTTGCAAAATAGCCAATGCGTTTAACAGACTAGAAATGAGAAGATCCTCCAATAACCAACAGGTCTGGTGTTTGGGTGCACTTTGGATTCCCTTTAAGCTATAATGGTGATGGCAAGAGAGTGGTGGATAAAAAAAACAACGGTATGTCGCATCTGCAACATGACAGGGTACACCAGCGGGATTACAAAAAAAAAAAAAAAAATAGCGGGAATATCTGGGATATATGCGTCAGTACTATCTGGGAAAAGACGAAAAAAAGGAGAAACATGCACGCAGCAAACTATCCCTGCAGCATTTAGAAACTATAGCTTACAGGGAATCCAACCCAAACACCAGACCTGTTGGTTATTTTAGGATCTTATATTTCTGGTCTGTTAAAGGCATTCGACATTTTGCAACGAGCCTTCAGCGCGTGCTGAGTGAGCGAGCGCCTTAGGGGCCGTTCACATATCGTGCCTAAAAACGCGTGGAAAACGCTAAGCGCGTCTTTCTCCTCCTTTCCAAAGCGCTCGGGCAGAAGCGCTCATGAGGCGTCTGTCTTTGCTAAGCAACAATGACGTGCTCTCTCCATGAGACGCGGAAATTTCAGCGAAGGATAAATGGATTTGCAGCTCTAAAAATCGCTTGCAGTAGCTCTGCTACTAAATTTATTTCAAAATTGCAATCCATATACAACTATGATCAGCTGATCCTTCATCTTGGCTGAGCTCTCAACGTTGTTACGGGAAAGGATGAAGCTGATTGGTTAGTTCTTGTCACATGACCCGCGGTGCGCTTGCGGCATTCTGAAAAGTTGAGATGTTTTTACATTTTGCTGTATCTAAAACGTATCGAACCGAACCGAACCGAACCGTGACATCAGTGTATCGTATCGAACCGAACCGTGAATTTTGTGAACCGTTACACCCCTAATATATATATATATATATATATATATATATATATATATATATATATATATATATATATATATATATATAATTTTAATTTAATTGTATAATTTTTCTACATTTTAGAATATTGAAGTCATTATTATAATTATACATTTAATAATTAAAAAATGTAATATCATTAATTAATAAATTACATTCGTTTAATAAAAATTAGAACCGAATCATACTACTACTACTACTAAGAAAATAAATCAAATACAAATACAAATAAAAATACAAGGCAAAATCTTAGTGATCAGAAGCTCAGGAAAATAAAGCCTTTGTAGAGATTTATTCAGCTCAGTGCACACAGAATCGCATTGCTATCGTGATAAACGTGTGAATGGTTTTCCGGTAAATCTGAGCAGGAAGTCTGAGAACAAACACAAGAGAGTGTGCTGACGTCAGAGCTCACACGAACAGGTGAGGGTGCGGCACAGGTGTAATCACTACCTACTGATGACAGGCATTTCCTTCATAGCTGAACCATGAGGAGGCTGGGAATAATGTGTGTTTGTGTGTTTATGTTCAAGAGAGTCGGTCAACAGAAACACTCCAATACATCCAAAGCGGTTTACATGACTCAGACTTTAATGTATGGCAAGTGGTTCTCAAATGCCACCATTTATATTATACAGATATTAGTAATATACCAACCATCAATAATATACTGCCACCAAATAATAAATCGAAACTATATACTGTATGCAAAATAACATTTTTTAAATAACAACACATTATCAACTTGGAGATGAAAAAAAAGAAGCTTTTTTGTTGTTAAAGGTACAATTTGTAAGATATTTGGAGTAAAACATTCAAAAAACACTAGGCTAGTGTTATATATTTTGTCCAGCTGATTACTAACAATATCTCTTATGTTTTCAACTACTTGTAAATCAAGAGAAAATCCCCATTCTAAACAGTGACACGGGGCAGTGCTGTCGACTGTCAATGACTTTAAGTAAGTAAGCGCTTTGAGTGCCTAGAAAAGCGCTATATAAATGTAACAAATTATTATTAAATTAGTTACCCTTTGTTACCTCCTTTACTGACGTAGAAACCACATGACAACAGTGTCGTGGACAAATGCGGAAGTAGCTTCGCGACAAACTTCAACTAGAAAGAGATGCCGATCTCGCTCTTGTTTTACTCGAGTTGTTTTGATTCGTATCTTTACAAAAGAGGTATACTATTATAACGATCAACAAGATTAGTATTATGGGGCGTACAAGCCAAACACGGGGCATCGCGTCTCTAGACCTGGGCGAGGACGCGTCTGATCCATAGTCTGATCACGTCTTTGCATTGACTTTGTATGTAGTCTACTCGCGCAAATAGTTAAATCCATGATTTATCATTCCGTCTGATTGTTGGCCATCAGCGGTTGGGTAGAAGACAACAAATACCATTATTCCACACTCCTTCTTAGCGTCATCAAACCACGCGATTGTTATTGTTTTGATAGTGCGCCCTCTCGTGGCAGGTCCTACAACCTGTACCTTTAACAGCCATGCATCCGATTAAACTGCAAAAGTTACGTGCAAATACCTCTATCACTTGGTACATAGAAACTAACCAAATTTGATGGATATCAAGGTTGAAAAGAATATTTAGGAACTCAAACTCAATTTCTTTGGATGATCAGCTTTGGACACGGAGCATTTGTGATGTTGTTCATCGCTTGTGGCGGCCGGAGAGTAAATCCAGGACTCAGGGACTGTGCTGAAAACTTCAATCTGTCACTGACTCCGGCATCAGTCCCCAAGTATCTAAAATCAGCCATCATCGTGCCAGTGCTGAAGGAAATGAACATCACAAGGACTTCACACATCCTGGTCATCACCTCTTTGAACTGCTGCCATCTGGAAGGTGACATAAAGCCATTTATGCTCGCACAACCAAGAACAGTTTTTTCCTAACTGTTTTTTTTTTTTTTTTACTATATTTTAATATCTGACTCTTTAATTCCAATTTAAAACTGCAGTAGGTAACTTTTGTAAAATTATATTTTTTACATATTTGTTAAACCTGTCATTATGTCCTGACAGTAGAATATGAGACAGATAATCTGTGAAAAAATCAAGCTCCTCTGGCTCCTCCCAGTGTCCTATTGCCATTTGCAGAAACTCCATCGCTCCCGTTAAGAAACAACCAATTAGAGCTGCGGTGCGTAACTTTGTTTGTGTTCAAAATGTAGAAAAATGTATATAATAAGCGAGTACACCATGAATCCATTTTCCAAACCGTGTTTTTAGCCTGTCCAGAATCACTAGGGTACATCTATAATAAGTGTTTATATTCGGACTATTTTATATTGCTTCGGGGGTACCGCGGCGGAGTAACCCAGTACCTTTGTGATTCTTCATAGACATAAACAGAGAGAAGTAGTTCCGGCTACAATGTTCTTCCGCAAGACGCAAGCAGTTCTGTTTATTAACCACTAGAGCCTCAAAAGTTCCCTACCGCAGCTTTAACTTCCTGTGGGGAGTGGCTGAACCAATTATAATTCCACCTGATGATCTGAAAGGATATCAGTTTTTAAAATTGGAATTTTTCCCAACCCTGTATCACACTGCATTACTATTTCAAAGAATTGCAAAAACCAAACAAGTGGCTGCAAATCATCTGGTGCCTGTGTTCTCTGCTGCAAACTAAAGGGGCCGGTTTGGAGTTAATCCCATGGACTTTCCAGGGTAAAATGAACTCTTGGACTTTCCAGGGTCAACTATGCCTGCCCTTAAAGCAAACACTCCGCAGGGGGAGAGAAAGAAAGAGAGAAAATGAGACAAGAGGAGAAACTGTGCCAGCAACACATTGTGCTGCATGTGTTTTCTATTCGGCCCTCTGGCCTCTGTCACAGTTATTGTGATCCGCTGCCTAAAAAAAAATATCTCAGTGAAGCAAAAAGTGAGGGAAGAAAAAGAATCCAACAATGTTTTTTCCCGGCTTGCTGGAAATGAGCTCAGAGCTGCCAGGAAGAGGTATGCAGGCCATTCCCTGGAGCTGAGGAATGACGTGGGAGCTACGCTACATGGGGGGCGATACGGGGGAGGGCAAGAGGGGAGGGGCTTTGACTTCCGGCGAGTCCCTGCCTCTACAGTTTGGACAGATCTGTGGTCCTCCCACACAGATGGAGACTGGCTCTTCTGTCCCTCTCACCTTCAGCCCCACAGGTCTCTCGCTCTTATCAGCCCTGTGCAAAAACACACGGCTGCACATGGCAAGACTGTTCCTGCTCGAACACTGATTCATCACAAATGACCACAGAAGATACAGGGAGATGTGCGTCAATGCTGTGCAATACGAGAAAAATCTAGACTTGAGTTGATGAAACTGAAGGAAAAAAATCGGTAGCAGGCAAAACAAGTTTTTTGCACAGGAAAATGCAGAGACAGAAATGCAGAAATATTTCACAAACTAAATAAAATATAAAAAAGAGAAATACATACAATTTAAAGGACCTGGCTGTTTGCATAAGAAAAAAAAAACAATATTACTAGAATATAAACATGAAACAATATGGGAAATAATAATCAGGAAATTAAAAAATAAATAAATAAATAAATAAAAGCTTATGCTTTTGTTGAACAGGTTTTTTATATGGCCAAAAAGTAAGATAAAATCTGTGAGATCTTTATAACTGTATATCAGTCTACTTATATAAAATGCATATAAATATAAGTTGTCAATCTATATCTCCAAATAATAATAATATGTCTAAAGTAAGATGATATTTAAATGTTTTGTTTTATGATTACAGCTCTGTGGTGGTGGGGGCATATAAATTCAATACAATGATGATTGACAACACTCACTCAACACTTACACAAAATCTCTGCTTCTACTAGGAACTAATGTTTTGAAGATTCATTTTAAAAATGATTGACTGAACAACATTTAATATAGTGATGCACTATACAGCATGAATAATTAGCTTGAAAGTAAGCTTAAAAGTAAAAAAAGGACCAGCTCTGAAATACGGTTTCATTCTCCAAGTCATTCAGTTTTGCAAAACAGCAGATATACGATACAGGCCCAGTAAATGAATAACAGCAGCAGGATATTTTGGGTTATGCAGTGAAAACTCCAACACTGGCATGGCTTCAAGTTTTTCATTTCAGTCAGTTCTGAGGAAATGAAACAAAATCCAGCTCTCTGACGGGATATACTCCCATGCTGACTGTTCAAGGAATAGTTGGCCTCCTCAATTGGACACATGAACACAATTGACTCAGCTGAAATCATGGCGAGCACAGCCAAGACTACAGAGAAGAACAACGTGTAATGGAAATTTAAGTGAAAACTTTAAAGCAGTGAGAGAAACAGGCTAAACTTACCCCATGCAATAGCATGCAAAACAAAAATACACTTTCTATTTTTCAGGAGGAAAAAGTACCAAAAAGCTATGCATATGCAAAGGAAAGGAACTAGCTGCTAAATGCACACACTGACATCTGATTCATCAACCATGAGAACACCTAATATGTTGCATATAAAAATAGAAAAAAATTAATCTTGCAACAAGCAAGAGGTGAGTGGGAGGAATTTCTCTAGGAATTATGCAAGTTGCAAATCTGTCCATAAACTACATTCAATCATCCTAAATCACTTTTCCACGTGCAAACATAAATGAAGAAAAATAAATGCTTGAGAACTGAATTCAGAGTTATTCAGCTAACATTGCATGCACAAGATGTAATGAATCAGTAGATGTGGAAAGACAGACATTCAAAACTAGAATAAAATTAAACCAATATACATTTGAGATTTAAAATTTTTTGATGAATAACAATTTTTATCAACTATTTTTTTAATTATGGGTTAGGGTTAGAAAACTTTCCATCAGCGTTATTTTACAATCATTGATACACTATTATATACTATTATATGATATAATATGATATACTATTAGTTTCTGTAAACATTCAACATTATTTTTATAATTTTTATATTTTTAATTTTAATTTTTGTCACTTTTATTATTATAATTTTTTTATTTATTAATTTTTATATATATATATATATATATATGTCTATACAGTTATATGATATTATATAAAATATGTCAATTTTACTTTATTTAGTGTTAGTTTAGTTTTTCAAAAAATAAGACATTTTGCCTTGGCAACTACAGTAGTTGAAATGAAAGGTTTTAATATTTTATTTCAGTTAATGTTTCTATTATTTCAAGCAACAAACATAAAATTGTACTTAATAATATTAATAATAACAACACTGCTTTGCACTGGTAGTGCATCACATAGGTTTTTTAAATTTTCTCTTGAATTTCCACCGTCAACTGAAACTTTAACTTCTTTAAACCTCCACACAAACATACCTACACACACTGAAGACCCCTGGTGGGCCACTGTTTGAAAAGAAATCCGTTAAACCATGGAAAATGAAAACATAAGGTGTGTGATTGTGTCTGCAGTGTGTTTGTGTCTGTGGTTTCCTGTTGCTTTGGCTGTGTGACAATTACGTCCTATCGTCAGCTTAATCACCTGAAACAAGCGTGCTTTCACAGCCTCTTACTCCTCCAACTGTACACAGCGAGATCTCATCGCTGGAATATTCTACACATTTCATCAAGCATGACAAGCAATTATTATGGAAATATGAAAACTGCGGGTTGGTGGTTAAATTCTTTTCCTGACACATTCTTTGGGGCAGATCTGACACTGGCAGTATTGAAATGAATGACGTTTTTAATTGTGAAAAGATTTGTGATAATGATTTCATCAGCGGTCAGGAACAGAGAACTTGGCACTAATGATCTGTACGGAGCTGACATTCAAGACATAATTGAGTCTTCACATAAACAGGCAGGATTCAGAAGGATGTGTTTTACCAGCTGATGTGGTTGAGTTGCACGGATGTCTCCAGAAGCTGATGGCTGATCTTTGACTGCTGTAGAGTCGGTTCAGCCTTTTTAAGCAAGACGTCCCCTATAGAGAGAAATCACAGGGAATCAGGCCAACAGTTTCAACTGAATTTGAATCAGTCCCACAGAATCGTTCTAATTGCTTTGAATCAAATACATTCATACAAATACCCACAGAATCATTCATATAGAACCAATAATTAAATACCAAACACAAAATCAGTCCTTCAGAATCACACATGATCAGAATCAAACCTATTTAATCAAAGAAATCAATCATTCAGAATCAAACACACAATCCATGTGATTTAAACCACCCTGAATCAGTTACACAGAATCAAACCTATAGATTCAGTTGCATGAAATCAACCCCACAGAATAATTTATACATGCATTCAATCACATAAAATCAATGATAAAGAATAAACGTGAATCATTTCTATCAAATTAAATAATGAATCTGACTGAATCAACTAGAATCAATCCTAGAGAAAAGAGTCATAGGGAATCAACTCGAATCAGTCTCATTGTATCAGTTCCATTAAGAGAATTCATTTGAATCTGTTCAAAGACAGAGAATCAATCACAGAGAATCAGTTCGAATCAGTCTCATTGTATCAATTCCATTAAGAGAATTTATTTGAATCTGTTCAAAGACAGAGAATCAATCACAGAGAATCAGTTCGAATCAGTCAAGTGGAATCAATCCCACAGAATAATTTATATAAAATCAATCAAATGGAATTAATCGGAAAGAATGAATCACATTTAAACAATTACATTAAAATTAACCATGCAGAACCAGTCCAATCATCTCTACAGAACCAGTTACACGGAATCAATCTTAAAGAATGAATCCCGTGGATTAGATTATAAAATATGACACAGAATAAATTATAGAGAATCAATCCCATTAGACTCAGGAATAGAGAATCGATCTGATTCAATCACATAATGATATAGAATGAGATTCATTCCAATAATTCCAGATGAGAAATATTTCAATACAATTAACCATTGAGAATGAATCTGACTGAATCTGACTGAATCAGCTAAAATCACTCCTAGAGAATCAATGAGAAACAATGAATCAATTCCATTTAGAGAGTCAATCTGAATCAAAACACACAGAAACAATTTCAGAAATAAATCGTACTCACTATAGTCATATTCACTATAATCTATCTTCACAGAACAGGAAAAACTGACCAATAATTAGCTAAATGTTTTGTCTTTCATAAAACTTTATAGGCTTACATTTTTTACAGGCTTGTAAGCTAAACCACATGCTTCTTATTACCAGAGCAGCTCCATTCTGCATGCACTTATTAATGGTTATTTGCTTTATTATGTTTATGATGTACATATTTGGGTTCTTTTTTTACAGGTGGGTGGACGTTTTTACGTGTGCTATAATCTTTATGTGTGTAGACACAAAACTGCATAATAAAAAAGCCACAACAACAGACACACAGGGAACTTATCCTGCGCTTGCCTGCAGAAGGGACTGAGGGTCAGCAGAAGGAGCGCTGGACTAAGAAGTGCCAAAAAGAGACACAGCTCCCCCGTGAGGGAACAAACTCATCACGTCCTGCCTCTCCCATTCACAAAATCTTATAAACGACTCATTTATGGTAAAAACGCCATGGGCTGGGCTCAGTCTTTGATGGTGACTGCTGAAACTGCTGAGTAATATCTGACAAAAGACTCTTATGCAGGTAGTGCTGGTTCTTGTGAGCAAATACTTGTAAAATAAATAAGGGGACAAAAATGAGCAATACTTGATAGCCAATCAAAACCCAAGCTGACAACATTTTACGGTAAGGGTGTGGATGTATTATTAAACCTAGACTTTGAACCCTTTTGTGTTCTGTGTGTTTACACTGATATGAATCTTTGGGTGAACTTGACGTCAAACTATGAAAAAAAAAACTGCAATAAGAATATATAACAGTATGAAGGATTACTGTCAGTCAAGATGATAAATCCCAATCATAAAGCCACTCACTGAACTTATAAACTGAGTTCATCTTGCACAGGGTTGCACTGAAATAAAGATTAAGATCCAAGTACCATGCATCATACTTTCAAACCTCCTCCTCTTTTTACTCGAGTCCTCTGGGGTCTTATCTGAGGTGTCTGAAGAATCGCCTGAGCAGATCGGACCCACTCGCTGACCGACTGCCTGCGGGTCTCAGCTACGTCCAGAAACGAAGAGTCTGCGCTGCTTTCTTCTGAATCGTCATCATTATCAATTTTTTTTTTTTTTTATCATCATAAGAGGAGTAGACTGAAATCTTGGTTGGTGACTAAAAAGGAGAGGAGAGTAGCCTTTTAGTCATTTGATGTGCTTTTATCATTATTAAAAATAATTTGAATTTAAATAAAGCTGAAATAAGAAACATATATATTTCATGAAAAACGTAAACTTAAAAACTGAAATTTTGCCTTGGCAAATAACTTAAGTTGAAGTACTTAAATTACTAAAACTGAAATAAAAATAAATTAAAAGCTAAACACAACAAAAAATACAATTGACAAGAGTACAGAAAAGATAAAAATAAAATGTAAACTAAAATTAAATTATATTTAAAAATAAAAGCTACTTCATAACACTATAATATAGTTAAAATAGTATATAAATATTACTTAAGGAACATCATATGCAATGAAAGGACATGAAGACAGTTTTGAAATAAATAAAATATGAATATTAAAAGGAAAAACTAATCTTAAATGAAAAAAAATGAATAAATAAAACTAGAGAAATAGACATGTCGCCTTGGCAATCAACTTAAAATAACTTTAAGATTAAGTACAAAAATTACTAAAACTAAATCTTAAAAAAAGCTAAACATAATTATTTGAAAAAATAAATAAAAAACTGCATAAAACACAAAAACTAAATAAAATAAACTGGAAATATAAAAATATAAAATGCAGTTCAAAATTTCAATAAATACTATAATCTTTTGGCACTTACAAATGAGGAACGTCACATGCATGCAAAGACGGTTTCGATTTTATTTTGGGGCCTTTTGCAACTTTTTACTGACAAGAAAATAAAATATTTTTATGCATGACAAATAGAGATATGATACATGTCAGATTCAAAGCTGCACCATCAAGACTCAAGGTCAAAAACTAACTGAAGCCTTAAGTTCAAGATCTGCCTCATAAATATCTTTCTTCATGTTTGATTATAAAATGAACATTAAAAGTGCAAAGTCAAAAACCTTGACATAATATTGTGATTGAAAGCCTTTCAAGAGTGTTGGACCTTCACTGTCAATCTGCATGGAGGCCAGTTCATTTAACAATTAATCTTATAGGTACTCACTCCTCAAGCTAAACGCAGACAAAACTCTTGAAAAACTCTCGGCCCACAATTACACAAATTATGGGACCTGAGTGACGCCTCCTGACAGGCTGCCGCCATGCTGTCAAAGTGAAATTACAGACTAAACAGGTGTTACAAAAAAATGGCAACCTGTGTTTCCACCTTATTCACATCATGCTGGGATATGAAAATCGATAGAGTTTCTATCTGAGCCTTAAAAAAATAAACAGCACGTTAAACAAAGTCTTAACAGATGGCTGAGCGCCACCAAAGGAAAGCCAAAAACCTCAAGATATGAACCAGTCAGTACCTTGTACAACACGATCATCATTCGAACTCACGTTTCACATGGATGCTAGAGAAGAAAATAAGTGAGAGGGGCAAAGATGGGAGGCGAAAAAGCAAGAACTCAATGAGCTCCCATTAATTAAATCCTCCTGAACATATCGTAATTCCCCGATCTGAGCATCTCCCTATCCAGCACTGCATTAATCTGGATATTAAAATTACTGAGATGCACCAACAGAGCAGTTTTATACAATCATTATCCAAATTATTTATCCATTTAATCTATTTTATTTTGTCACATTTGGATATATGTATATATGCATACATTACAACGTAGAAATATTACTGTATATATGGAAATAGAAGTATAGTTATACTATAACAATATATAGATAGATAGATAGATAGATAGATAGATAGATAGATAGATAGATAGATAGATAGATAGATAGATAGATAGTCTTCTCCATTATGGCATATTTGGGTATTTATGTCAATAAATATATCAATGCCCCGTGTATTTATTATTAAATTTACATAGTCCTTATTTCTAAACCCATTTCAAGGCCTAAAAATCACAAAAAAATATATAACTGTTCCCTAAGTTGCAGGAATGTTTATATACATATACATATGCATGTGTGTGTGTGTGTGTCTGTGTGTGTTTGTCTTTGTCTTTTTCATGCTCTGGTATGGACTGATCATTGGAATATCTGTGCACTGCAAATCCAGTCCTTTGTCAAATTTACAGCATTGATTCTAAAAGCATTATGGGAAAATCTACAAAGGCAACCTGAGATGTGACAAGGGACGTCCAGCCTTGATAAAGCACACACCCTCAAACGAACAAAGGAAAAAGAACGACAGAAAATACATTCCACAGATAGACCTGTAGATACGACCCGCGCCTGATGATATGTGATACGTGACTCATTTACCTTATGACAGGCCGTAAAAGACGGATGTAAAGAGAACAGGAGGTGGTTGTGTTTGTGTGTATCGGTGTTTGTGGTTGCACTGTCACAAACTGGTTTTCTAGTGGAAAAAAATCAGCTGCCTTGTTATCATGTGGAGACATGAACGGCATTCCAGGCCGCCGAACAGCCTACACACTCTTTTATTTGAATCAACTTGACCCTGTAGGGCAGTGTGCCAGCGAACAGTGCACTACGCGCGCTCTCTCTCTCTCTCTCTGCGCAGTACACTATGTTCCTGGCCCAAGCTCAAAAATGTGTTCACCCTGCACTGGCTAAATGAATGGAGGAGTACACAAACATTTTGCTCTATCAAATCTATATCACTCCCACTTTTTTTTTTGTTTTGGTCTAATTTAGAAACATCATATAGGGGCATTTCCCAAACCAGCGGGAACAGGACGAAACCGTGCATCAACAAAGAGAGACGCCAGGCCACGGAAAACGTGTCATCATCATCAAGGATGGAAAAATACAAGGAAATTAATTATAGGTAGAACTGCAGGGGTAATTAACTGAGAAATACAGTCACACGTGATTAATGTCGAGATGCATGTCTGTTATTCTCTCCTCTTGCTGTAAATGGACACAAACATTTTTCCAGCGAAGGCCAGCAAAGTACACAATCGTTTTTTTTAAACAAATGGTTTCAATCTTGAATCCAGGAAGCAGGAGGCATGGGAATAAGTGCTAAACATAGATGTGATTTGGAAGAGTTCAAGGCTGACGAATGTTTTTCAAGACACCTTGGGAAAATTCAAAAATGACGTTTCAAAGATGCTCTAGATTGGTTGACTTTTTTTTTTTTTTTAATCCAAAAACTGGTCTATTCTGGTTCTGATTAAGGGTGGGGGGACAAAACTAAATGCACATAATTCTTCCCATATATTCTGTTGTTCATGTCAAGGATGTTCAATAAAACTCTGGTAAACATCTGCCACTTGATGAAGCTAGATAAATTATATAGATGAAAACAAAGATAGTTTTAATGAGCATGAACAAAACTGCACGAGGTGAAAGAAAATATGACTCACAAAAATAATCATGATTTGCACCGACCACAATGTATTCTGTATGGTGAATGACTGCAGAGATTAATATTAATGAGTTAATGATTAATAATGTAAATATTTATAATAATGTAATTTATTTATGTTTTAATATTTAAAAAACAATTATTGATATTTAAATAATAATGTACAAAAAATGTTATATTGTATTTTTTATTTTGAATATTATTATTTCATGATTTAACAATGAGGGAATGTCTACAACAATCAATTGTTGCACTTTTTTACTGTGTGGAGTTTGCAATTTAACCAGATGAGAACCACTGATCTAGAAGTTTCCTTGACCTGATTAAGGACAAACCATTTCTAAAGAGTCTTTCAAGTGTTTTTTTTTTTTTTTTATATTACTCTTGACATTTCCGATGACAAAGAAATCTTTGAGTTCTGGAGTGTTCTCAAATTATCATTTGGATCGTCGCCACTTGACCAGACTAAACTACGAGGAAAAAGCTTTGGATGTTTCAGCAATGTGCAATGTGATGCCTTCCAACTATTCCAAGTATTAATGAGTGAAATCAAAGCTGTGTTTATGCAGTGCCACAAAATACCTCTTCAACATGACGAATTTACCTAAGTAACTTACAGTAACTGTGAATCGTACCATTATGACAGTAAGATGCATCATGCTGAATTATGATAATCATAGTCAAAGATCACTAGCATGAGACTCATAACCTCATGATGTCATTGCTGATGGCTCGGAGGTTGCGAATAGCATTCCTGGGATAAAACACCAGGATATATCTGAAATAGATTATTCCAAAATGTAAACGATGTCATCCTTTAATCATCCCCAAATCTGACTGTCATTCCGTGGAACCCAAAAGATATTCTGAAGAATTCTGCAACTGCTTTTGTCCATACGGTGAAAGTCACAATGATGTTTTGGACGCCGTTGACTTTCACTGTACGGACAAAAGCAGTTGCACCATTTTTGTCCTTTAGTAACATTGTTTTGCTTTATTTCATCTAGCATGTCTAAGATATCTCTAAGAAAATCCTTGAACACGACTTGAACTTTCGGATGCAATATGCATTATATATAATATACAACTATAAGATGCATAGTGGCAATTGCTAATGCTAACTGATAATTGGCAAAACAACATATCTGACTTAGACCGGCATTATTTACCTGTTGTACCTTTAAGCGATTAAAAACTAAAGTCATTACTGAATTTAATGTGGAATGTACTATGACATGACCTTTGAGCCACATTTGATCTTGTATTCAGATGAGTTGAGTGACATATGTACTGTACAACATGTCTAATACCAAAATATTCAGGCCAAAGTTCAGTCCTAAATGGAGCAGGGACATTGAGAACCCTGATGAACGCTTAAGATTTCAATCTCAATCTCTTATCTGAGGAATCATTGCGCCCCCTACTGAGTTAACATGTGTCCCGTACAACTTGTCCCCTGATCCAAAGTGTTTCTCCTTTAATTTGACTTTTATCAATATTTCTGTCTTTCTTTATTTCTTAATAAACAGTAAAACAAAAACTATTATTTTGTGCTCAAAAGGAATTACTTTAATGCACGTAAACGTATTGTGCCAAATAAAGATAAAATATACTTACAGCAACAGGATTTAGAAAGTCGGTGTGTTCTTTTGAAGCTGAATTCTCTTCCTCTATCTCACTGTCTGAATCAATAGCGGGAAGGTCATCTGTCTCCAAGGGTAAAAGCAGATTAACCAGTGCATATTAAATCATACAGTTATGAAGGTCTAGCATTGCATCCAGAGCAGAAGGTTCTGATTGGACGATAATATTTTTACATCACTCATTCCACATTCCTGATAGCACTTGTCAAATAATAATTACACTACGTTTGTTGAGTAACATGTAGTTTAGCACTCTTTAAATGAGAAACACAAGTAATATCGTTGTAAGGGGATTAAATTAATACATTCTTTAATGCCGCTTAATTCAGTTCTACTCAAAGTTATGCTGCCATATTATGCATCTGCATAATTTATTTTTTGGGGATTTCATCTGATGTTTTACAATTTCAGGGTGTGTATTTCAAAAATAATAGACCCAGTCCCCCTCCCCCCAAAAATGTTTTTATTTACATTTTTAGAATTGTAATGTTACATTTAATGTTGAATTTATAATTTGAATAATTGTGATGTTACATTTATAATTTATGCATTTAAAATATTTTTGTACACATTTTCCACACACAAATGTAATTTTTAATTATGCTTAAATTATTATTATTATTTATATTATTATTAATAATAATAATAATAATAATAATAATAATAATAATAATAATAATAATAAATTAAGACAG
Organism: Carassius gibelio; assembly: GCF_023724105.1. Lineage (NCBI taxonomy): Eukaryota > Metazoa > Chordata > Actinopteri > Cypriniformes > Cyprinidae > Carassius > Carassius gibelio. Next base: position 3,354,908 of record NC_068394.1, on the reverse strand, counting down.
ACTGGCCCAAACAGCTGTAATAATAATAAATTAAATAAATACTATTTAGTAAGGATGAATTAAATTGATCAAAAGTGATAGTAAAAACAAACAAAATGCTGTTCTTTTGAACTTTCTATTCATCAAATAATCCTTTAAAAAAAAACGGTATGACAGTTTCCACAAAAATATGAAGCAGCACAACATTGATAATAAAAAGAAATTTTTCTTGAGCAGCATATCAGAATGATTTCTGAAGGATCATGTGACACTGCAGACTGGATTAATGATGCTGAAATACAGCTGCGCATCACAGGAATAAATTACATTTGAAAACATATTCAAATGGAAAACATTAAAAAAAGATCTCATATTTAATAAAACAATTTTTTTATGTATTTATTGATCAAATAAATGCAGTCTTGGTGTACCTAACTTCTTTAAATAACATTAAAAATCCCAAATATCGGAATGATTTTATCATATATATAACACATTTTATATTGTTATTAGTTTATAATAATTGCCACAAATGCTCAAATAAATTGGTTTAGATTTTTTTTATTATGCTCACTGCATAATTATTCTACTTACATAATGCATATTATTTAATATTTTCCACTGCGATGATGATGTGATGTGATGTGTAGTGGAAAAAAAAAACTTGGACTGGACTGACACTGAATAGAAGTATACAAGTGGTTTTCCCAAACATCTGAAACACATTAAAAGTTTGAGGAAGTCTGTTTACAAGGTGTTTATTGATCGCTTACCTTGCCCATGATGTTTAGCAAGCGTTTTACAACTGTATCTTTCCTCAAATAGCGATTAATTCCTTATTAAATTATAACTGTTTACATTGTAGTTCACTGAACTGCAGGCAGTTTCTTCTTCGCTTCGTCTCTCGCGATCTTTCAGTTCGTGAGGTCGCGCGCTAGTGACACCTGGCGGCCAGAGACGCTTAATGATATGGAACAAAATCGAAGACGGTTTCACAATTGATAATTTTTTTATCTACTAAATAAATAAAATCGTCTGTTTTTGTCAAAGAGAATCATACTCTGTTGTTCTCCGAAGATGTTTATTTATATGAAAAACGAATAAATAAAATACTAACGATAACTGAAAAATAACAAACCTGTTCCTTTTCCATAAAATCTGCTAATTTGTGTGACTGGCCAAATATTTTTAAAAGCAATTCAAAGAAAAATCTTGTCCAAACCCTAAACTTCTCCATAAAGCACGTTGAACTTGTTTCAATTGTATTTTTATTTATTTTTTTATTAATGACAAGCATCAAACATTTGGCACAGAAAAGTCTTCGGTGTCTCATGAGACATTTAAAAGATATTAAAAGATGAGATATTAAACAAAACACGTCTACTATATTGGACACAAATATTAATTCTATCCTAAATCTTACTCATAATAAAAACAAATGATGTATTATTTTTGAAAGCGAAAGGGTTTTATTAGGGCAAGCCTATCATATCTCCAAAGATTCTAAACAGCAAGTTAAACATACAAAAAACATTTAACATTTTTTTTTTTTCAATTTTCTTTTTTTATTAAATATGTAAAAAGCAGGTCAAGTTATTCACAAATAAAATGCAAACATGCAACACATTTGGGGAATGCATAAGGGGAGATACGGTGAGGGAAATAAAAAGAAACACATTGTCTATTTATAATTATTAACAGTACATTTGTTTACATTCCTTTTCATTGTACACAATAATAAATGACATAAGACCATTGACCTGTGGAGAATATTGGGAGATCACGAGAATGCGGTTTTCTGTTCAGAAGACCTGTGCTTTAGAACAACAGTTAACAAAAATCTTCAATATGCATTGTCTTTACTGTACTTATAAAGTAAAACATGTTTAGACGCAAAATACGGATTGCACGGTTCAAATAAAATACTTCCTACCAAACATTGTGATTGGCTTTCACTTCGGTGAAGCGCAGACACATTTAGCCAAAAAACAAAATTTCATAAAAAATATGTGTTTTTAATCTAACATTGAGGAAAAATTGAGCGTTGTTTCCAAATGACTCACATTGCTTTATATTAGCAGTGTGCATTAGGTTATAATGCAAAATTTACTGTGGTAACCAATGGTTAGTCTTCTTGAGGAATCTACCAGGAGATAAAATGTATTGGTAGCTCTCTGAGCTACTCTTATTGTAATATTGTAAAATGTAATGGTTTGATACGACGCATCTAACAGCTTTGAGATGTAAAATAGCAGTTAAAGTAAAAATCGAATGGAATTGATGTGCGGTGGTTATCACAGGCTTCACACGGACAAGATTCACCATTTAAGCTGCTGTCAGATGACATGTTCATAATAGTCATGATGCAATTAAACAGGGCTTCGAAATGACAAAAAAAAAGAGACATATTTGGCCAATTTGTCAATAAACCAAATGAGAAATAAACCGCCGTGAGTTTGAGGAAATGAACCCAAGAGCAGTTTTCTGACTGAGTGCATGTATGTTCAGGTGTCTGTTTGATTGACAGCTGTTCAGTATTCGTCCTGTGTGTCGTCAGGGACGTCCTCCTCCTGAGCCGGAGCCTCATGCTCCTCTCCTCCTGCCTCCTGCACACACACGGTCATTTGTTATTTCTGAAGATCTTGTTATATTAGAAAACATTAATCACGAAACGTGAAAAACTGCACTGTGTATGAGACAGAAGCACTTTATCTGTAGGGTTATAGCTCAAGAAACGATCAAAAACAGGATAGTTTTGTCACAACTATTTAAGAACGTTCATACGTATATCTATTCAGTACTGAAGGACAGTTTGAACTAGAGTAGTAGTACAAAATTAGTTAAAACAACAGGTCATTTATAGAAGAATAGTCCGTGCAATATAGAGGGAGAAAAATATTTTTTTTAAATAATGACATTTTTTTTGGCCTTGACCAACATAATAAGTGGACTTTCGAGGGGAAACCGAAATGTTAGTGTAGAATATGAATATGAAAAATAAACAATAAAAAAGGTCTTTTTTTTACTCAAACAAAAAAAGAAAATAATAAAGAAAAAGAAAAACAACATTAATAATACTAATATTATATGGCATGATGTTTTGTTAAATAACTATGTAAAACATTAATTTAAATAGGTTTGATGTATTGAAAGAAAAAATAAATTATTATAAAAAATTATTATTATTATCATTATTTGTGAATGTGTTCATATTTTATTACAAAAGAAAGAGCAGAACATGTAATATCTGTGACCCTGGACCACAAAACCAGGCTTAAGTGTAAATTTTTCAAAATTGAGATTTTTACTTCTTCTGAAATCTGAATAAATCATCTTTCCAGTGATGTTCTTGTTCCTGATCAGACAGTATTTAGCTGAGATGCAACTATTTGAAAATCTGGAATCTGAGGATGCAAAAAAAATCTAAATATTGAGAAAAATCACCTTTAAAGTTGTTCAGATGAATTCTTAGCAATGCATAAAACTGATCAAAAATTAAGTTTTGATATATTTATGGCAGGAAATTTACAAAACATCTTCATGGAACATGATCTTTACTTAATATCCCAATGATTTTGGGCATAAAAGAAAAATCTATAAATTTGACCCATACAATTTTTTTTTGACTATTGCTGCAAATATACCCTGCTTTTGTGCTCCAGGGTCACATATATACAAATAAATAATAATAAATGTGATGTTTTAATTAAAAGCAATGGATGGATGGATGGATGGATAGATGAGGTGAAGACTGAACTGAAGCACTAACCTGTTCGTCTGCAGAGTACAGCACCTCCATGAGTCTCTCCACGAAGGGCCCGTTGTCCTGGCCCTGGTCCTGACACAGCAGCTCCACCTCTCTCAGCTTCCCGAAGTAGAAATCCCGCTCCTTCTCCACTCCTTCGAGAGCGAGCTTTAATGTATTGAGCTGCAGCAGAGGAGAGACACAAGAGTTACCAGTGCCATAAAACACAGTCAATGGACGGCTGAAAACACTGACAGTAAAAGACGGTTATTGCTTTAGAAGACAAAACTCTTCATTGAATGTTTAGATTTCCTGACGCATTATTTGATGTTTATTATCCAAAAAAATTACAAGTCCTTTCTTTGGTTTTTGTGCACAATTAACAATGCATGGCTCTTATTAAATAAAATAGCTATAATTCTCAAACATAATGTCTAACAAGGCAGCACACAAGGAGCCCAAAAGTGCTGTCTAGGTCAACAGCCGAAATGGGGGAAAAAAAGAAAAGTTTGATGCGGTCTAAGCAGACAGCACTTGATATCATGCTAGGAAACCAGGTCTTGATAGCTAGCATGCGGTCTGGATTAACAGCCGATGATGCTCAAAAATGCTGTCTGTCTCGGCAAACAGATAATCACAGTCAGAAGACAGCTCACACTAGGTTTCCAAATATTATTTCTACACGTTAAACATCTGTTCACAGTCCATGCTTTCATAAGAGCATCCAGAATGCTATGCTATGATGTCATAAGAATGCCTAGGATGATGCCTATGATGACATTTAGGAAGATGCCTGTGATTAGAAATCTAAATGCAATATTTTTTATTATGCTTGTTTGTAAGACTGCACTATTTGGCCAATGTGAAAATCAATAAACAATATTAATAAATTTGATTATAACCATAAAATTACAATACTAATATCTTTCCCTTGTTTTCTGTGAAATTCATCAAAATGAAGTGAATTTATGGACAAATAGGACAAATATCTGATCAAATCAAGTTATTTCAAAGGGAAAACAAGTTTATATATATATATATATATATATATATATATATATATATATATATATATATATATATATATATATATATGTATTCATGCCATAACTTTATGAATTTAAGACTTTCTGCTCCAATTTAAGACCTTTTAAGGCCTTCATTTGTGTGAGGGCAAATTAAAACTTTTTAAGACCCACAGAAACCCTTGTCTTTAAAAATGATCTGCAAAAATCTCATCATATCTCAAGGAGGTCTCACTCATCTTTTCTGACCATTATGTTCTCAATTGCTTTATTTCAGGATTTTAACTGTGTTAATAGTGTTAGGGATGTCCACCTGTTCATTTAGTTGTGTTACTTGGGCTTCCAGCTCCTTCTCTCCTTTAGCGGGTGTCGCTGACATCACTGGGATCTTTTTGGCAGAGGAGGGTCTGGAGGTGGAGGTGATGGTGGAGGAGGTGGAGGTGGAGGATTTAGGGGTTGAACTGGTGGATCTAGTAGCTCCTGCACACAAGTTAACAGACGCATGATGCAATTTAGTAGATGCTAGATGCCAGTTGATTAATGATGATTATTAATAAATGATGTCACAAGCAGCCCGAACAGACCTGCGGTGGGAGAGCTGACGGCATGCTGGGATTTCTTTGGCAGGTTGAAGATCTGCTCGCCGGGATCTGGAGGGGGAATGGCGTCCTGACCCTGTCTGGCCTGCACCGGGTCGTACTCCTTCCCGTCGTAGTTGGCATCAAAGAACTTCTTAAACCACTGAATGAAGTCCAGGTTGTCTTGAAACCGTCCCTTGACGAGCTTCTCTACAGGGATGATCTAAGAGATGAGTATAAATGTGAAAAAAAAAAAAACATTACAGATTTTTCATAACAAATACAGATGTATGTTAAATTAGGCGTTCACAAAAAAGTGGGGTCCCACAAACACCTGATTTGTGCTAATAATTAAACCATAAAAATGTAAAATTAAAATAAATTATAAAAAAAGAAAATAATTAAATATATATATAATTTTATTAACTGCAAACTCATAAAAATATAAAGAATGTGTTATTAAATTATTGAAATATTCATTTAAAGTCTCAAGTAAACCAAAAAAGGTTTGTGAATCCCAGCATTAATTGACATAAATGATTATTTAAAGTGTGATTTGTTTTTTTTATTGCATGCATAAAAAGTCTCCATCTGTCAGATATCACAAATAGAGGCGTCCTAAGAAATCTCTCTCAATCTGACTGTCTGGACAAAAAAAATAAAATTATGCAAATATAAAAAAAAAAAGAATAAACAATTGTGGCTTGTGTGTCAATCATTTTGCACAGTTGGGTTTGTTAATGTCAGGTTTGCTGACTGAGTTTTGATTTGAGGGTGTGTGGTTGAAAATTGGCTGAAATTGATTATAGTTTTTAAGAAAAATAATCGGTTATATATCCATTCAAGCTTTATAAAACAGCACTGTTATACCTTGTTTTTCAAGTGCACACTTTTAAGCAGAAAAAAGTATGGAATTATTTATAAAACGACAGCACTGAGTGAATAACGAGGCTCAAAATTTGTGGCAACATTTAATATAAACAATAAATATTTAATATTAGCAAGTATATTTTAACAAATTAACATTATTATTTATTACCGTATTTTCCGGACTATAAGTCGTACTTTTTTTCATAGTTTGGCTGGTCCTGCGACTTATAGTCAGGTGCGACTTATTTATCAAAATTAATTTGACATGAATCAAAGGGAAAACATTACCGTCTCCAGCCGCCAGAGGGCGCTCTGTGCTGTGCTCAGTGCTCCTGTAGTCTACACTGCAGACATAGAGCGCCCTCTCGCGGCTGTAGACGGTAATGTTTTCTCTTGTTTCTAAATAAATGCAACTTATAGTCCAGAGCAACTCCAGTGTTTTTTTCCTCATCGTGACATATTTTTGGACTGATGCAACTTATACTCAGGTGCGACTTATAGTCCGAAAAATACGGTATGCATTTTTCACATAAACCGTTTTTTCCATCTTTTTTTAAGATTTTGTTGTAAATGCAGCAATAGCAGCTGCCCAGTAAAAAATATTTTTCTTTGTAAATGAAACAAAGAATATTGAAAACAGTATTTGATTTTTTTTTTTCTATTTCTACCACTACTCATAAAACTTGTAAATAATAGAATTAAATCAGTCTGGGGTTATGATATCTTTTATATATATTTTCTCATCACAAATATCCAAAATTTTCTTTCAGGCTAAAATGCAATTTTCTCTATGGTGATTTCATTTCCAATCAGATTTCCAGCGGTTATAGTGAAAGCAAGATCTCTAAGGCTCTCCTGTTCGTCTCACCTTATCAACATTCATCCTCTTGAAGGAGGCCTGCAGGAGTTTGAAGTTGTGGATGTATTCGTGCTCCAGCTTGGCCTGGAATTTCACCTTCTTAAGACTGATGCAGCCGGGAAACAGCATGTCCATGAACTGACAGTACGCTGCTCCTGGAAAGAGATGCACAAACGATACGCTGGGTCAAAAAGGTTTTGTGATGACTTATTTAGGACTGCTACAATTCATGGCTGTGTTACATAAAGCAGCATTTTTTACCACAAACATATGAAGTCAGCAGGCATTCTGCAGCAGCTCAGACGAGCACTAACTGTAAATCCTCTGGGATTACTGGTCTTTGTGTCTAATGAGTGTCAGCGGTGGGTTAAGTTGGGAGGATCACATACCTGATGACAGCTGCTCCACTTTAGTGTAGTTTAGACTGAGCAGATCGTTCACCCAGGCTGTGATGTCATGCCTGCTCATGGTCTCCTGGGTGATTGAGGTAGAGTAAACATTGACCGCCATCCCCCAGCTGTGGACGAGACTCAGACATCAGCCCAAAGTCTGGATGACACTATCAGCTCTGGTATTCACTGAATCATCTTGTCAGTCTGAGACATTTACAATGCATGCACATGCAGAGTATAACAGCAGAATGCATTATGCCTAAAGTCATCCTCTTACATTGTAATTAATATTATGAAATTGTGCAACTGCAATGCATTTTTTTTATGTGCAACTGCAATGCAGAGTTTTACTATTAAGAAATCTGAGATGGATTAAACTGGGACGGCATCTATTATTGAGAATTCATAAAGGAATAGTTCACCCAAAAAATCTACTCACCCTCTGGCCATTTAAGACGTAGATGTGTTTGTTTCTATATCATATTTGGAGATATTTAGCATTACATCACTTGCTCAGCACTGTGTCCTCTTTGGCGAATGGGTGCCGTCAGAATGAGAGTCCAAACAGCTGATAAAAACATCACAATAATCTACGAGTAATCCACACCTCTCCAGTCCATCAGTTAATGTCTTGTGAAGAGAAAAGCTGTGTGTTTGTGAGAAACAGATCCATCATAAGATGTTTTTAACTTCTAACCGTTGCTCAAGTCCTCTATCCATATTTCTGGTGAAAAAGTCATCTGGTCTGAATCAGGAGAGAAATATGCACTGATCAAGCACTGTTTACAAGCGACAACAATGATGTGAGAGGACAACAGGGGATTTCCACTTCCTTTTTCCAAAGGTGGAACTGTTTGAACTTTTTTTTTTTTTTTCAGAGAAGCAATGGTTTAAAGTTCAAAATGTATTTTAGATAGATTTGTGTCTTACAAACATTCAGCTCTTTTCGCTTCACAAGACTTTTTCTGACGGACTGGTGTGGATTACTGTGACGTTTTTATCAGCTGTTTCTCATTCTGACAGCACTAGGGACGCACCGAAATTAGAAAAGCACAGTAGTGCTATTGCAAACAGGAACAAATTTACTACTTAGGATACTACTATAGTATTAATCATGCACAGTACACGAGTGGAGCGTTCGCCATGAGCAACACAACTGAACACACATTCATAGAGAGAAATATCCACACAGGGACGACGGCCAGAGGAACCAAACGCGTGGAACACTACTTCGTTTTTCGGCTACTGAAATTTTGGTGCATCCCTAGACGGCACCCATTCACTGGTGAGCAAGTGATGTAGTCAAGTCTGCTCTCATGAAGAAACTCGTTTACATCTTGAGATCTTTAAGAGCTGTGACCGTTTCCTGCTAACTGGCGTTGCACATTTTGCCCGTAAACACTGTGAAACATGATCCTAACGTCAACTCAGTAATCACCAAGTAAACAGCAAGATATACAGAACGCTCCACAATGTTAAAAAGAAGCTTTTGAGCTTTGTTTGTTCTCATACAGTTCACTGAAAGTTCATCCTAGTTTTTTTTTTTACTCAAACTAAACAAAGAAAAACATCTAAAGGAAAAAAGTTTGTCATATAAATAAATAAATATGTGAAGTACTTTGTAAATGTATGTACAAACATATTCATTTTCCATAACTGAACAGCGTTTGATGTCAAACAAGACTGTCTATACATTTGCTTCGGACAAAAAAGACTTTGTTTAGGAATTGAGGTTTGTCCTTGAAAAGCTGTTGATGTGTGGATAAATTTGAAACATCTCAGTTTGGCACAAAACACAGTTTGATTGGGTGGATACTAGCTGACATGATACACGGTGATAATTATTTTCATGCTATGACTGCTATTAAAATACTATGGACATATCAAAGATCATCTTAACTTACACATAATAAACTAACCTAATTCACTTAACTGAAGCTAGTTTCAGATCACTGCCAAGAGAAAGATCCACCAGATCAATCCCATTCTCCTTGATTTCCCAGTGCACCATCATATGAATAATGAAGCGAATCCCTCAAGAAAACCCACATCTCTTACTAAGATTTCTTTAAAACCACTCCAGGACAAATGGACCTGCCTATTAATTTCTCATGACTTTAATAAATGCATTTCCAGACATTAGTGATGTTGAGCTTAAAGAGCAGATTCATCTAAATTTAGCAGGAAAGATAAAGAGTTTAGTGAGATGTTGGAATGAAGGGGGAGGGAGAAAAAAAATCAGTGTCAACAAAAGCAATCAACCCAAAACATGTTTGTAGACCTGTAAAACACATGCAATCATATTTCTACCCATGCACGAGATTATTACCCAGTATTAAGAACGACATGCACGCCTTAACAGAAGACCTGAACTGATTTGGGGGATAGGATGAAATGAATTACATTACGCAATGGCTGACTGCTTGGTGAACATACAGGCCATGTACTGTCAAAACCTTGGAAAGCAGCCTGTCAGCGCACATCCCAACATACATCCATCTCAAATCATATGCATAACGCCTGAGAAAAAGCTCAAAAGCATGAACGCATTTACTAAACAGCGTTTAGCATGCTTTTTTATGACTGCATCATCGGGGAAACGCCATAGCTGGCTCAGGAAAAGCCCCACCGTTAGACAGAACGCAGCCATAGTGTGGGTTCCCAGAGCGAGTGCATTGGGAAAGCATGGATTAAAACGTACAATCTTGATATTTTCGGCTAAATGCAATGACTGTAGGTCGGTTTACGCGGTGGTTTTCTTTGTAAAGCGGCCGGTGGGTGGTAATGGCAGTGGTGTACCTGTAGGCGCGCTCTCCGCGCACTGTGTTCTTTCTGTAGGGAATGATGTTGGTGCCGTTGCTGTCCGGAATGATGTCGTTGTTGTTCTCTCCATTGGGGGACAGAGCTTGCATCGGACCGGGCATTTGGCTCTGTGAAATACTCGTTCGGACGAGGAAAGGGACGTCGGGGTTATTCCCTGCCGCCTGCTTGTTTGTTCTTAGTAAAAATCCCGTTTGTAAGAGTGTGAGTGTAAGTGTGTGTGTATAAATATACGAATGTGTGTACTCAACAGCGCCCTCACAGGCGAGTCACGGAACTACAGTCACGTGACTTTGGGAGGGGTGCTTCAGATTTGAGCCAGAGGAACTTTACCTCTTCCTAAATATAAATATATATATATGATGTATTTTATAGTAATACAACGTTGTGGTCTTTCATCCTCATTAGACCCAGGGAAAAGTTCCTAGGTTTGTCTTCCTAATGAAAGTAGTTGCGTAGTTCTGTATCTCTGCCCCAAAATATGTTTTTCTATTTTTTTTTTATGTGCATCCCCTCACACACTAGTAAACGTCTCATGCATGGGTAAAATTGTGTAATAAAGATTAATAAACATGTTATGGGTTGACAAAGGCATTCCAGTTTATGAATAAACTTTACCTCCACAGCTACATATCAGAATCAGAATCAGAATCAGAATGAGCTTTATTGCCAGGTATGTTTTACACATACGAGGAATTTGTTTTCGTGACAGAAGCTCCGCAGTACAACAGAATGACAGCGACAGAACATAAAACACATAATAAAAGAATAAAAAATACAAATAAGTAGATAGTGAATGACAATATACAAATGACACTTGTAGGCAGGTATATTACAAAATGAAGTTATGTATGTACATATATATTGTGTGCAAAATTTAAGTGTATACTAAGTATGTGTGTTAGATAAATAAAGTGTATGTGTATATAAATATAAAGTGTAGTGTGTTCGCCGTTATTATATATTTATATATAAACGAATCTGCTCTTTCAGCACTACTAAATCTCTGCAAATGCATGCGACAATGCATAGCATTTTTACTATTATTATTGTCTTTAGGAAGACAAGACAGATAAATAACAACATTAATAATTATTAAAATGTTTCTGGAGCACCAAATCAGAATATTAGTTTCATTTCTGAAGACTGGAGTAATTCAGCTTTGCCATCACAGGAATAAACCACATTTTAAAATGTATTAAATATTTTTTTATAGTTATATTTCATAATTGTACTTTTTTTTACTGAATTTATCAAATAAATGCAGCCTTTGTGAGCATAAGAGACTATATATTAATTAATATAACTTATAATAATGATATAAAATAGAAATAGTTCAAAAAGAAACCAAAGATATCTGGCTCTTTATGTGATGAGGCCTGTGGCTCATTATTCTTCACTGTATTGCAAAGAGTGTTGTGATTTAGTTTATGATATATACACATAACTCAAAGTTTAGATAAGGCTCTTGTTGTATGACATCTTTACAATGTAGTCTCTCCAACCAATCAAATCTATGGTTTTTACAGTCAAAACAGAGAGATAAATTATCAAAATGGCCTGCTGGGTCATGAGCAATAGTCTCAAACTGAAGAATGAAGATGTCATACTTTTACAAGTGATGACATTACAAATGAAAAAAACATTAGTGAGATTATTTCAAGTTTTCTTATGCTCCAGTATTATAATTAAACCGCCAAATAGATAGTAAAAGTTGGTAACTGAGATGTTCCATATGCATTAAACACATGTTCCTATACTACCATAAATCTGGTCATAAATAAACTGCCAGCGGTGAATGTTACAAAAGATTAGTCTTTAAGTTTCCAATGGCTGGCAGTGACTTCACAGTGCCTGACAGATATAATAATAATGCCGTTAAATTACAGCAAATGCAATGTACACAAATAAGCTAACATGAAATATACGCTTATTTTGCATCAAATATAAAATTTAAAGCATGTGTATATATAAGTGAAAGTGACGTGAAGCCATGTATGGTGTTATACAAATCATATACAGCTCGGATGTAAGAGAGTTTCAGGCATTAAACCTGAAATTACTGTGAGCAGGATGCTTTAGGATTTAGGACTTTGAAAAGTTATATGTAAAATGAACACGAAAAATTTTCTATTTTACATTCGATACTACCGTCCTTGCTAATCCTATTAAAGTAAACTAGTGACATTAATCATGTGACTTAGTACAGACGCTTTTATTTTGCTTCTACTCTAGCAATTTCAATTCAAAATTGTGACAAACTCAGAATTGCAAGACATAGACTTTCAACTGTGAGAAAGAAAATCTAAATTGTTAGATGAATTGTGAGATGCAATTAGAAAATTCAGAGTTAAAAAGTCTGAATTTTGAGATTTAAACTCAGAATTCTGAGAAAATGTGTTATCGCAAAATATAAACTTGGAATAGGGATTTAAAAAGTCAGAATTATGTGTTTACATCTCACAATTCTAGTGAGATAAAAAGTCACAAATACAATTATTATTATTTTTTTTTGTTCTATGGAGTTAAAAAGCTTAAAAAGCTCAAGTGCTGCGGTCATTAAAGCAAAAGAAGCACAAATCAGATCCTAAAGCATTTCTGAAATTCATATGCACTTTGAAATTAAGTATTTCTGATACTGATAATATAATTTGCATTTTTTTTTTAGCCTTGAATAAAAATTTATGCAAAATAAAAGCATTGTCAACTGGTGATCTCACACCTTTGGACCAGACTGTAATAAGTCAAGTTTCTGCACCAGCACTAACATGTTAAAACATGAGGCCACTAAGCTGTTTGTGTTGCAGATTACTGCATTTTAATTGCACCAGGCTGTTCAATTGTCTTTTGTTGGCTTGTTTCCCCTCTCATACGGCTTTGCAGTCACCCTTTCACTTATTCGTGCAAACACGTGGACTAAATATGTAACATCAATGTAAAAGTTGCACCTTGCAGCCTCACAAACCAATTGCATTTCTCTTAGAACAAGGAAGTGTGCTTAGAAAATTAACAACTTCGTCTTAATTACAAAAGAAAAAACAACATCAACACACATTTGTGTCAGTAATATTATATATTTATTAACCACCATCATAAAACATTAAAAGTGATGGTTAGGGTTAGTGCCACGGTGCACTACAATGTAATGAACAGCTGACGCTACGCTAACAAGCTACTCTGCCTGCATGATTTTAATGACAATATTAAACATAAATCAGGGGTTTCCCATAGGCTCGATCATGCCAGAGCGAAGCCATACCCCTCTATTAAGAAAATGCATTAATAGTTTAAAGACAGCGCCTGATATAAACTCGACTCACCCGTGAACTCAACAGTTAATCCGACCAAACCAGCTGCGCTTCTCGGTTCGCACCCCACCCTCCAGCGCCTCAGAGAACCATCAGCACCACCGCCTATCCACCCGCTGCCGCTGATTGGCGGACGCCCATCAATCTTCTCGCTGATTGGTTGACAGATAGAATGGCCGTTGTTTTTTTCATTGGCCACTCCCTCTGTTCAGATGAACGGCTGAGGGAAGCAACGGATGTTGTATTTCTCGACCAATGGGAATGCAGTGCGCTTAATAAATGAACTAAATAACTACAACTGAAATATAAATATATAAAAGCTATTTAGACATATTTAAAAAATGCTAAAAAAATAAAATAAAAAACACAGAATTACTAAAACGTTACCTAAAATGTAAAATATAAAAATGAATGAAAAATAATACTTAAAAAAAATCAGATTATTAATAATTAAAGCCGTGAGAACGTCCCAAATTAATAAATAGTTTTAGGAATTTATTTCATTATTTAAATTTGGTTAATTTACGTTTAAGTAAATTTTAATGTGATTTTTATTGTTGTATGGAAAAATATATCAAATTATTCAAAAAGGACATCTAGTGGCCGTTGTATATATTGCATCAACAAATGACAGTTCACAAAATTAGAATATCAGTATGTGCAAAATTATTAGAATTATATTAGTTTTAACCAACATGGAACAAACTCTTAAGATATGGAAAATACAGAGACGGCTAGCACAGATTTGATAAAATAACATTAAATATAACGTAGACACTTGATGATACTTGATATTTGTATTTTTATTTTGGACCATGCAAAATCACTGAAAAGTGCAATGGTTGGCAGCAGGGTGCGAATGCTGCTTTTTTTTCTGGTAACAGTAAACAGTGAGAAAAATGTGAGTGCTGCAGTGTGACAGTAGAATATCAAAGAAAGAAAAAAATATAAACACATCAATGTCGTAATCTGGAGATGGTCAAAGCTAAACCAGTCTTTCTTAACCTGTCTACTAGAGACGGTCTTTACAAGGAAATTCATATTCACTAACAAAATCAGTCCAACCATGAAAATTCGGTTCTAGATCAACATATCTTCCACCAAAAGGCATTTTGTAAGTTCTTGATCAACATAACAGCACATTCAGTAGTGTTAGATGCTGTCACATATTTTTGCCTTAAAAAAATTTCATTATTTCATAACATTTAAAATGTTTCAAATTTAATAACAGAGCATGGTAAATGAACTGTGTCCCATTTGGAGTCAAATAGTATGTTCCACTGAATGCAGAGGTTTGGGTGAAACTCATGAAACCTGTATAAAAAAATAAAATAAAATAAAAACACATGCAATAGACTCTAAAATCCAAAGGGGAAAAAAAACTATATATTTTGCATAAAGAGAATAAATAATTAAGTTGTAATTTAAAAATCATTATTTATAAATCATTATTGCAATAATTTCTAATAAATAAATTATATATATATATATATATATATATATATATATATATATATATATATATATATATATATATATATATATATATAATGTATTTATTATATATTTATGTATAATTAATATATATTCATATATATAATGCATTAGAAATTATTGCAGTAATTATACATACATATATATATATATATATATATATTCATGTATATATCCAGCTCATCTGTTATTATTACAACCTTTAATTTAAGCTGATTTTAATAAATACATATTACAATGTTGTGCTTAATTGTCATGAAAATAATGTTACTATGACAGAAATTTAAATGGTCCTAAAAATAGGCTTTATTCACTTCATGCAAAACATACTGCATGTTTAGTTTTGGGAACTTGTTCAAAATAAAGTTAAATAAAATTAAATGTGGCCTGGTGACATACGAGATTCACCCGTATTCATTAAAATGTCTTTAAAAAATAATAAACTGCAATCAAGTACTCACCCCTATCCGCTATTAAAATAAATCTGATAAGCTAAGGCAGTGTATTTGTGTATCAAACACTATGAGAGAATCTCAAATCATTCCACTCAAAGAGATACTGAAGCTACAGCTATTTTATACGTTTCAAAGGAGCATTAGGTCAGGCTATTCTGCTCTTAATGCACGATAAAAGATGCCATTTGTAAAGATAGCAGCTTCATTAAAGACCCCCCTCCCACTTCACCCAACAGATATTTAAATACAGAACACGTTTGAACAGATACACACAGAAATAAACCAAACCGAACACATAAACACCAAGGAAATGAAATAATCTCATAATCACTGGATTTATGGCACTGGCGGTGTTGTAGACAGTTCCATTATGTGTCATTTCCAAAGTCCGTTCACAGTATTGTCTTAAAACGTCCTGCAGAGTCTAAAAATATATTTCTATATATTTATAGATTGGGTTGTGTCCCACAGTACTGTTGATGTTTTCAGAAGTGTGGTATGTTCCAGCTCAGGTCTGGCTGCACAGTGCTTCAGAGTCGCTGTGATCATGAGACAGAGAAAACCTTCATTTGAAGCATCAAACACTGTTGTATTGCATCAGTCACCGTTCAACTGACAAATACTTACCATTGCTCACTAAAACACAGCTATTCTTGTAAAGTCACCTGAAAAAAACAGAATGAAGGAGTTTAAAACTGACCATGTTAAAATGACCTGATATCCATAGATGACATGGAAGGAGCAAGTCTTTTGAGGTAATAGTTGTGGCATGTTGCATGCAGCACCCGTGACATTATTTGTACAGATGCACGGTTAAAATCATCATGGCACTCAAAAACAGGTGCCTGGAAGCAGCCTGGGGGGATATGTTCATTACAATGAAATATTCATTTGGTTTAATGGGTATTTCATTTCTATTTCTTCTCATTTCTATAGCAGTTAAAAAGGAATCAAAATTTGATATATGATGAAGCACACTCGTGACACACATTTTCCAGAAGATTCATCCAAAGTTTGCTGCTTAAAAATGGCTTTGGGTTAGATGACAATATGGATGTGAATACAGAAACGTAAGAGATATTATTTATCTTTTGGGGGAGTTTTGTCTTAAATATAAACCACTTATTACATGCATATTTAATTGAATGGAATAATTTAATTTAATTTAATTTAATTAACAATTAATTCTGAATTTTTTTTTATTTATTTTTTTGATGCATTAAAAATGTTCACCAAGGCTATGTTTATTTAATAAAAACAATAATAGTGGGAAATATCATTAAAATGTTTAATATTGCAATATATTTGGAAATATAATTTATGCTTGTGATGTGGTGCTTAATTGTCAGCATCATTCCTACAGTCTTCAGTGTCACACAATCATTCACAAATCATTCTCATATGCTGATTTGCTGCTCAAGAAAAATTTCTGATTATTATCAGTGTTAAAAACAGTTGTGCTGCTTCATATTTTTGGGAAAGCAAAACTTTTTTTTTCAGTATTCCCATTGAATTATGATGCTGTCTAATTTTGTTAATTTTTAGGAGCATAATACTGCCAAGATTATAAATAGGAATAGAAGTAAAATGATGACTAATAATGGTTGGTTCAGTAATTCGCCATGTTTGATAATTTGCATATTCCAACGTATCACATGCAAAACTCTCTGAGATTCAAACTGCTCTGGTACGTATATTAATTTGGACAGAAGCTGATCTTACTGCTGCATTATTGTTTTTGCTTTGAAATGCTCTATAAAAAGCTCTAGGCCTCTCACCAGGACGTTCTTGTCCTGTTCCTGCGTGTGTCTGAGACGTTCCTCCATCTTCAGCTCTCTGTTCAGCTGCTTTTCTAGATCATGTCCATAGAAATCCCCAGACTCCAGCGCACCTGCCGCCCTATGAGACCAGAACCACTGTAAACATCTGGACAGCACGTGATCCGCCAGTCAGCAGATGATTTAGTCCAGTTTGTGTTACCCTGATCTTGAAGCACTCCTGGCGTGAACAACGTCTGATGTTGGGAACGTGAGGTCAGAGATGCTGTCCGTTTCACTCCCCACCTCTAAACATCATCGAAGGCAAAGTGTGAACATCAATGTATGACTTATTCTAGAATTATAATTAAACAAGGGCATAAAATTCAATGTTACCTGAGTTAAGTTCTTTCACCAGTGAAGACATTGTGTTGGTTATGGAGTCTGCAGCTACCAGGAGATCATTTCTTAAGTTCCTTCTGGAGCCTTTAAAAAAGAAACCAAATTATTTTATATTATTTAATAATAACACTTAATGTGTTTTCAACATTGATAATAATGAATGTTTCTTGAGCAATAAATCAGCATATTAGAATGACTTCTGAAGGATCATGTGACACTGAAGACTGGAGTAATGATGCTGAATATTCAGCTTTAATTACAGAAATCAATCATATTTTAAAATTTATTACAATAGAAAACAGTTATTGTAATAATATTTTACAATATTAATGTTTGTGCTGTATTTGCTGCTTTGGTAACCAATAACATTACAATTATTTTTAATTTTTTTTATGATTTTTGACCATGTGTATTATATTCAATTACATAAATATTAATATTTAACTGCTACTTTATTATTTATAATAATATAAAAGGTATTAAAAAAATAAAATGAGTCACCAGGTGCAATCTAAGATATTCCTGTATTGTCAAAATGCAGTATCAGGTTGTTTTATTTTGTCAGCCCAGGTGAATGAATGAAAGTGTCTGCTACCCTGAGCGAAGGCCTGCTGCACCTCTCCTCCCAAACCCATGAGCGAGTCCTGAGGTGTCTGGCTGGGCGTGGTATTGCCGGATGTTGATTGGACGGGCATGGGGATGGGCGTGGTATTGCCGGACACTGATTGGATGGATGTGTTGATGGTGTGGCTGGGGGAGGAGCGAGGGGAGGAGCCAGGGGCCTGGTTCTAGGAAACAAAAGGAGATTATCAGGATTATCTATAAATGTAATGTTATACATTCTTAAACCTGTTTTTATTAAAAGTATTAAAAATAGCCACCCCCAAAAATGACAAAAGCACATAACAACATTATTAAAACTGAAAATGTATATATATATATATATATATATATATATATATATATATATATATATATATATATATATATATATATATATATATATATATATAAAAACATTTTAGAATATTAAGTGCTCATAGTGTCTGAG